>NC_084759.1:88490388-88812888 GCF_028858725.1 Colius striatus
GAGAAAGAAAGAAGTATTTTAAAATTCTTTGAGGATATCAGTCCCCCTAAAGCCACAAAGATTCAAGTAAAATGTAAAAAACATTTAACATTTTCTGCTAGTTACAGTATACAGGAAACACTAGAGCAGGTTGGTACTTATTAGGTATAAAACATGCTTGTGTGCTGAAAAACCCTTCTTTTCCTCCAAGGTGACTTGGGGGAAGTTGCTCAAAGAAGGCAGCCAAAATCTTATTCCTCAAGGTGAGAAATGATCAGGCAAACTTCCTTCTTCCATACACGCTCACAAGGACACAACAACTATAATGAGGAGAACTACCTCTCTTCCTTGAAACATAGGCAGAAGCAATGAAGCAACAAAACTTTACTTTTTCCACGCTGTAGAGGCAAAGTTGATCTGCTAAAGAAAAGCTCTTCCCTCTACAGCTTTTTACAAATATTATGACCAAGAAGTAAAAAAAGAAAAAAAAAAGCACACAATATTTTAAGTATCTAAATTGTCACCAGGATTTCCAGGAGACTAACAGAACAGGTTACTGTGTACCACTCCCTTTAAAGACAACAATCAAGGTCACACAGTTGGCTGCAGATTCAAAGATAAAATTCTAATGATGACACTCTTTCAAAAGTTCTTGTAACTATGAGAACTAGAGAAACTTTTTTTGAGTTTTGGTTTCACAAACTGAAATTGTAGTCGGATTCAGCAGGAAGCCAGTTTCTATGGGAGCAAAACAGTGATTGACAGACATCCTATAGTCTGCTGAGAGGCCAATGGGCCTGAAGAAAACTAAATGAGATCTCTGTGTAGGCCAGCACATATGGTGTGAAACAACATATAAAAGTATTGATAGGGGAAAGAAATGGAAGGCAAAGTGCAGGAAAAAAAAAGTAAGAAAGAAGCTTTGGCATAGCTGAGGAGTTTTATATTATAAATGCTGAAAGAATAAAAACTGGCAGAGAAACCCTTAAAAAAACATTCAGGTATACTGACACTCGAATTGGAAGTAAAATGTTGGTACTGAAAAGACTAGCAAAAAAATAAAAGCAACAGACAAAGTCAACCAACAGACAAAGTCAAAGCACCAGGATAATCTTTTCTCAAGATATTCTGAAAGGTATGATGTAGGAAGATGATCAAAGCTACTTTTAAAAAAAGATATAAATATGCATAAAAGTGGTATAAGATAATATATTAATCTCCAAAACCAAACAGTAATCTTTATGAAACACCTCTTAAAATTACAGAAAACAAACTAAGATTAAAAACTTTAAGTATTGTATGACAAAGAACAGTGACAGGAGCATGGCTTGCAAATTTCTAACAGCCAAAATGAGAGCAAAAAGTGCTGAAAGTCTGCTTACTAACTACAGCTGTATCTGAAAATGAGGCAAGGAAGAATACAAGACATTTCTCTATAGACAAACTCCCTTATGTTTTCTAAAGGAATTAAACACATGATACAGCTATCAGCCGATACAGGCTTTACAAACCAAACTCTTCTAACAGCAGTAAGTCATGAAATCTGGACAAAATATGTCTTTTTTTAAGGGTATAAATGTAGGACCAAATAGCAGATGCAGATAAATTTCATCAAGAAACTAGAGATGGCAGCAAAGTCTCAAGCTATCAATTGAGAGTAAGAGAAAAAGTTAAATGAAAAGGAAAGTTTTGAATAATTCTTACAGCTTTGTTTGAACTTTTTAAGTTGTTTTTTATTTTTTTTCATTTTTTAAACAGTGACAAAAGATGGAAACCCCTCAGAAAGAACAGGTATAAGTATAAACCACAGTAAAGTATTACTTTTAAATGCAATGCCTTCACAGATCAACTTTTAGCACATAAGAGAACAAGCATTTTAAAACTGCTTTCAACAAAATACACGTTTAAATCTACTGTATATTCTCAGAAGTCACCATTGATTTCTGAATGTTCCAGACAAGTAACTGAAACCACATTTCAGGAAGTTATTATTCTCTGCTTTTGCTCAGCTTTGCAACTGTGACAGATACTGAAAAGTTGGGTGCCGGCTGAGTTTCAGGAAGAGAATTTTCCATTCTTAGTTTTCTGCAACAATTTAAATTATTTTAAAATACATTAGCTATATCGGAAACTAAGCTCTAGTCTGAAAAATATTCAGGGAAAGAATCACAAAAGTTTCACAAAGGGATTTCACCTTTCTCCTAAATTGTGTCCCTGAGAATACTTCAAAATACTACATTTCTGCATTTGCTGTTTAATTCTAAAACAAAAGGATCCTAGCATGTTGAAAAGCACTGTCTCAACACCAGTAAAAAACTTAACATCTCACAACTAAGGAGAATATCCAAACTAACATTTCTGATACTTATTTTACCTAGCCACTCACAGAAACACGGTTCCCAGACCCAACCTGATGGTCCATGCATAGTGCAGCAGCAGCTGCTCATCACTCATCGGTGCTTGGAACATTCACTCTAAAACTGGGAGGCACATATACAAGTCCTTCCCTAACACACAGTGCCTGAAAAACCAGTACCCAGGCTAGAAAATATGGGAAAGGTATTCTAAACATTCCCAGATGATGTATTATGGAATCGAACTCACCAGATCACTAAAAAGGGAAAAGAAGCATTCATGAAAACTATACTCACCCCGCAAAAAAAAAACCAAAAAAAACCAAAAAAACCCAAAAACATCTCCTTGTTGTGAGAGAATTTAAGTATTTCATATACACAAAACAAGGAAGCTAACTCTACAGACAACAATATATTTGAAAATATCCTTAACCAGCTGAGCAAATAGACAATTCAAACTACAGAAAACTTCAAACAACTAAGAAGGTACATCTGCAAGAGTTGAGTACATATTCTGTGTCAACGGCAGCCACAATCTTGAATTTATTATTTATTTGAAAGTATAATGAATACTTTCCAATTGGAAGTGTCTGCAGCTGATAAAAAAAATTGACACATTTGAGAACTAAAATTAGAGAATGAGCTTCTGATATTTTAAGCACCCTGTTTACTTTATGCTTTTAAAGATAACTAAAGGGCTGAACATCCGAGAAACCCAGCCAACAGGTAACCATTTTTTCCAGAGAGGAAAAAGTGGAAAAAAATAATCTAATAGCTGTAACTGTCTGACCTTCAGTTTTGAAAGGCTCTTTTATTGCTTTCATCTCTGCAGCACCGAAGCTCCAGAATTAAGACACTTGCAGGAACACACTAAAGAAGATATTAGCTTGGGGGCTGTAGAAAGGAAGAGAGTGTTTTCTGTAAGGAGAAGTGGTACTTTTCAGTCTAAACATCTAGATATACTAAGATAGAACTTTTCCTAAAAAATAATAATAAAAAAGAAGCAATACTTTGATTGAAACAAGTTCTTGATCAATGCAATATCTGAAAAAAGTAGCTCAAGAAGGTAACAGATTAGAACTTACTGTATTTTCCTAAGCATGCTATCAATACTTCTGTATCTAACCACATCAGAACTAGAAGTTATGGACTTTGATTTGGTTTCTATAAAAAATTAAAAGTACTCACAAACATTATGCATGCTTGCAGCTCAGAAGGACTCAAGTGTGCATGAATTTTGTTGGAGAGCATCCAACTGTGTCATAAGCTAATATACTTCAAAGAGTTAATTGAAATACTCAAAAAATAAACCTCCCAGATTTGCAGTTGCCTTCCTAACTTTAACTTGACTCTACTGTGTATCCAATTGAAATCCTGAATGAGGTGAGGTGTTGACATTAAGTCAGTGCTTGGTTTTAATTATGTGGAATGTCTATGTATATAGATCGAAGGAAGAAGCAAATTAGGAACACAAAAGCAACTGAGATTTGTGTGAGTGTGTTAATAATTATGTTAATTTGCAACTCATTTTTGTCATTTAAAAAAAAAAACAAACCACATTTCCTTTTTTACTCCTCTTTCCTTATCATTTTCTGGATTATTGCAGGAAAGAGTTTTGGAGGTTATCTTCCTGCTTACTATGAAAAAAGACAAATATGCTTTAAAAAACAACAACAAAGCATTTTACGATATGGCCTTAGTAGCTGATTGTTGTCAAAGGTGGGGAGAGGGATGGAGACCTTATCCCTCTCCATTCCTAAATCTTCTACCTTGAGCTATTGTAGGTCCAGTCAAGTCAGTGAAAACAGCAGAATAACCCATTTAACAAGTTCATATTTTTGTAGTGCACCTGGCTTATGTAGACCAGGTGAACGCTAAACCTGGCACAGAGGAAGGGTGGATCATGCAGGGCATGGAAGCACGTAAAGAGAGCAAGACCTCCCTCTTCTAGCAACAGCAGCAGCAAATTTAATTCAGCACACACCACAAAATTGCACTTATGTGCTCTCACGGCGCAAAAAGGAGGAGAAAGGCTACAACTAACATATTTACAGAGGCTACAGACCAGCCACAACTTCACACAGCTGTCCTTCAGGAGACTTGCAGGATTATGGAGATGCAAGCTTTTACCTCAGTTCCTGCCCTGCTTAGCTACTCTGCAGCTAGACTAGCACTGATCAGATCAATGTTTTCATTTAAGCCATCTGAACACAACCTATCTAGCCCTTCTGGATTCAAGTTCAACCGTGACAAACCTGAAAAGCTCCACAAAGATCCCTTCTGTTTCATGAAAAGTTAAACGGTGAGGTTAGTATTGATACAGGAAACATCCTGTCAATGAAATATATAATTTCCTAATTTTTTGGGTAATCTTCCCAGGCTACCCTCACCCCTACCTTCCACATCGTCTTTTCCTAAACAGTAAGAGGTGGGTGGAGAGGTGGTTTGGAAAAGGGAGATTCACTGTCCCTTCCATTTACAGGTATATAGATCTCTTTAACTGAGTGTAAATCAGTGCTTTCTGACTGTTCAGAACTGTTCCCCTCTGTCCAGTATTGGGGACAACATCTGGAGCCAAAAAAATAGGAGAAGAGTGTGCAGCTGACAACTTCATTTGCAGCAACAGCTGTGGGATTTCCCTGGAGCAAGGTGGAAATAAAGTAATAGGAGACCCTTTTGGTTGGCTAGAACACCAGAAATGCAGCCAAATGTTTTATTCAAAGACCTTTTCCCTGAAACAAAATCGGGAAAACAAAGAAGATCTTGTTAGGACAAGTTAAAATTTCCTTTAGAGGAAAGTAATACCAAGAACTCTTTACTTTTGGTTTGTGGGTTGGGGTTTTTTGTTGTTGTTGTGGTGGTTTTTGTCAGCTTGCTGCTTTTATTTTTTTCTTTCTTTCTGGAAAGCACAATACAGTACTCCACCAAAAAAGCAGATGGCATGAGAATTTTTTGGGTGAAGAATTACAAACTGGGGACCACCTTTGTAAAGGCCTTTTTTTTTAAAAAAAAAAAAAAGACAACAGCTCTAATACTGGAACAGTCAATAATAAATCCTGAAGGCACAAAGTAAAAATGCATATTTTACATATACATGTAAGAAGCCAACTAGAGACAAATTCAATAAAGTTATGACTATCTTAATGGCCACTGTACCTGAGAAGCCTCAGCATCACCACAGTAAGACTTATTTTCTTAACCCAAGAGCTCTTTGAATCAAAAATTTCCAAATGTGAACTACATTCCAAACCTTTATAACAGTGGGTTTAAATGATGTCACAGGTTACCTAAGAATCATTTTTCCTCAGAAAAGGCACACTTCTAATTTGTAAATGTTTCCCAGTTTTAACTACAACAGAACTGACACTTTGAAGAGATAAAATGAGTTCTTCAGCTTAGTTGAAAGTGCTTCCTTAACAACTGAGCTGAAACAGAATACACTTTATATCAGTATGAATGACCAATGTAGGACTGATAGCTCAGCTTTTACTTCTAAAAATGTTGTTTGGAGGCAAGTAATTTACAGGTTTCTTAGTTCATCTATTCTAGGAAATTTACTCAATATTAATTTCTAGGAGTACCTGCTTACATTACTCTGCTACCCAGAAAAGGGGGATGTTAGTCAAAAACAAAATCGGTGTACCTGCAAGCAGTTACACGTGCCATTGGGCAGCCAAAGAAACAGGTAAAGGAGCCAAGTGAAAAAAACTATTTAACTAAGTGCTATTTAGAAACCTCTGATGAAAGGAAAATATACAGAATTTAAGGCACACTCACTAAACTCTGTAAGTATGTTAGAATTATGCATCAGTTTTAAGTGCCTTCACACTGTTAAGGTACCTTTTAACTACTGGTTTCTGAAAAAGCTGAGTCAATACTGAAATTGACAAAATACTGACAATACACAATTCTGACAAATACTAAGCCTGGAATTAAACTAGAGCCCCAAAGTACCTTGAATATTGCAATAAAAGACAAGGCATGTAGCAACTTTCTAGCTACCCCTTCTTACTCTGTTCTAGCAAAATAGTATGAAAGCAAAAGAGAAAGGCACTTGTTAACCAAGGGAGGGTCATTTCTCTAATTTGATAATACAATAGAAAATAGTCCTTGGTCCTAAAACTAAATCCATAGTCCTTGGACTAAAAGTCCTAAATTTATCCTGTAACAGTTTTTTAGCCATTTCTCTGCAAAGACATCTTTGCTTTTGATACAAACTGAAGTGAAAGATTAAACCTTTCATGGTCTTTTACGGTCAAGTTCAAAAAATTATTCCAAACCTCAACTGTTTTCATTTCAGAAAAAGATAGAAGAAAGAATGGGGCTTAAACACTAGTAACCTTAGTGTAACTGAAATGCCAAAGCTTGCCGGATGCTTCTGTTTCCAACAAGGGAGGCATTCCTTTTACCAATAGATATGTCCCAAAAAACATTTTAACTCACTCTGAACACAGCAGAATTTTACTAAAACAAGTTACTAACCTTACACTCTAAAAACTAGTTCAATTTACAGCTAAACTGAAGTGAAGGCTCTCTCTCGCCATGCTTTGGATGCCTTGCCTAGGTATCCTCTTACATGTTTATCTGATACATGCAAAGAAAAAAAAAGAGTTTCTTGGGGTTCTTTCAGTGGAGATATTTGCTGATTAGTGCACTATGTTACAAGATCACCCTTATTTTTTTAATGACTAGAGATGATCATTCTGGCCACACATAAAACATCCTATATACACATTTTCACACTGTATATTTAAAAAAAAAAAAAGGTACTCAGTCCTGGAAAATGAAGAATTCAAAAGAGTTATTTTTATGAAAGTACACAGTTTGCCATAAAATATCTACTTTTAACAACCACTTTCAAATCTAAAGTCACCATTTGTTAGATGGCACGTTTAATATGGCTACAGGTTTTTGTAAAGTGATCTTTGGAAACATCATATTAAGGTTGATACTGATGTATCACTTTCATTGTCATGACATCTGTATAAGTAGATGAGTGGCTGTTGATATAAAATATCTTTTTCCTTCCTGAATATTTCTTTATCTTGAAGCATTTTATCTCAAGTGTTGTGTTTCAATTGAATTGATAACTGGGGATCATTTGGACCCTAAAGCCTAGCTCCCATTCCTGAAGGTAACAAAGGTCACCCTATTTTAATAAAAAGATCAAATTCTTAACTTTACAAATCTTCAAGACAAGGTAGCTTGTCACATAACTTTTCACAGACAGCTGCTCCAGAATTTCAGTAGTAAATGGATCTAAAGTCTTCTAATTTTCAGCCTCAGACTACCTGGGACTAGTCCACACACATTTGCTCATCTGCTCTTAATTTCAAGGGCTTCCTTCTCCTGGGTGTTTAAGCACAGAACATATTTGCAAAGCTCTTGCTCAATCTTTCTCAGTTCACATTTTCCTAGATCAAGTTTCTCCTAACTCCCCTCTTAAGTGAGCCTCTACATGCCAACCATAAGGACATACACAAGAATGCAGATGCTTATCAAAACACCAGAAAGAGCCACACAAATGGGAAGGAGAGTACTGATTGAAATGTTATTCTCTGCATCTATGTATAATAACTCCAATCTGTGTTCAGCTAAAGAGTATATAGAATCTCTCAAGTAGAAACATATTACTATTACCATTAAAAATCCACAGCAGAATAACTTTGCTAAGGAGCTATTCTAGCAACTATACACTTCAAATAATCTACTGTTATTTTCCAGAAGCAATGCACATTACAACTTTATGCCTGAATCAAATATTAATTATAACCTGTTACTCTTAAATGCTATAACACCAAAAACATTTGAGAATTGTTTTACTAGTACTAGTATTTCAAACACTACTTAAAAAGTCAAAAGCTAAACCAGACAAATCACTTTCCATACTCAAGAGAAGTTCCATTACCTTTCCCCTCCCTTCCAAAAGGAGAGCACATAATACAATAGTTTCACATTTTCATTTGGTTAGTCAAAATTATATCCATCAGTTACCTGCATCAGTTTTAAGGGAGATGCAAAATTTCAACAATGTACTAGAAAAAATGTGCACTTGAGAGTCAGTAGTAGTCTCACTCCCATGCAGAGAAAATGGAGCAATAATGAAAAATAAATAATCAGAATACTTCTAGATAGTTTTGTTATCCTCCCCCTCCTAAACACTCCCAGACTATGGAATAAATCTGAAGCATTTCCGTCTCAAGGTAGTAATTCAGGATGGAACTGCAACTACCATCCCCTTGTCTGACTACAATGGGATACAAGGCTTCACATTTTAATGCATTAAAAAAAACAAAAAAAAACCCAAACCCCACATCCCACTTCCCACCCATGACCTTGCATCCTCCCATCACATCTCCTGCAGTGTTGCTGCAGTGCTGGTGGGCTGCACAAGAGAAGAATGCCTGCAGGCTCTGGCCACTTCAGTTCCACTTTACTAGACATGGAGCCCAGGCAGAGAGAATCATCCCACCACAGATGAAGGAGGGATGAAAATAAACTAAAATCCTCAAGTGAGCACTTCAGAAAGGATTAGACTGAATCCAGTCCTACTGCAGAGAACATTCCGCAAGTTATGATAGTATTAGCATCAACCATCACATTATACCTATACTAGAAGTATTGACAACTACACTACTACTATGCACAATGATTGTATGCATACATGGTCCATAAATGGGAGACAAAATTACAAATATTTAAGGTTTAAGTGGCTATTAATATGAGGACTAAGTCCTTTTTAACACAAACTTTTATCAACTTTATCACACACACTATTTACAACTTTCAAGCACTCTGCAATCCTACCATTAGAAAGGTCAAACAATCTCTATGGTACTCCTCCAACGCCAACAAAAAACAACATGAATCTTAAGAGCTACCGAAACTCAAAACTAGATAATGTAAAATAAAGTTCTCACAGAACAAGGACTAGACCTGTCATAAAAACCATGCTTCAGTCGTCTAGATTTGATACAAACTCAAGACAGGTATTCTCTCTTTGGCAAAAATACTGCTTCTATGTGTATATGGATCTCCTATGATAAACTCAGAACACTTTTCATCTCAGGTGAATACCCAAGATATTTCAACACCATGTTTTATAAACTAGCCAATGCATTTTTAATGATAGTTTTAATAAAGAAATAAAGTACACTTAGCATTATTTTCTGTGAACTGTCAATCAAATGCATGGTCTGATCAACATAACAAAAGGCTTAAATATTTTAGATTGTATACTTCTCAACCAATATACAGGGAGAATCTCTTCCAAGTTACCTGGAAGCAAGTTTGGAAAAAAACAAAGGCACAACCATGTTTTTCATCACTATCATTTATCCCATGATACATGTTTTTGAAGGCAAATACAGAAATTCTCAATTTACTTCTTGCTTGAAGTCTGTTTGTGCCAGCAAAGTGTGAAGACAAGACACTAACCTAGAACATAACACACCTGGTCAAGCAGAAGTACGACTAATATTAGTGTCATAAATGCCACTTTAAAAAGTTCAACAAGAAACTGAGATTATTATCCCAGTTTTTATTTCCACATAGCTTTCAGCAATGACAAGGTATACTGGAAATATATGAAAATGAAAATTTGCCCTTAAGTTTTTATTCTAAAGGAAACATTAACTAGAATTTCGCTGTGTCCCTCCTGGTCTTTCTTTTCTGTCTCCTGCACCCGTTCAAAATGAAAAATGCACACTTGCAGAACTTAAGTTAAATGTCACATAAAAACAGTTTATCACTGTCATTCAAATAAATTCATTCTTATACTACTACATTGTACTCATTCCACACTCCAGCACAATAAATCTATTATCACTGCATTTACACACAGTATGTCTTATCAGTTTATTGTATTTAAAAGTGTTTTAAGTTTACTCAAAACATCAGAATATGCCTCAACAAACTGGACTGCATACTGTGTCCGCTAAGAAACTATCTCCTTATTTCTCTTGTAAATTCTATGGGAACTTTGACTAAATATTCAGACATTTTACAGGCAAAGATCTCTTTCCCACACCCTTTGTGAAAATATCTTTTACTACCTTAAATGACAGTGGTAACTACCTATTTAGGAAAGATAAATTACACATTTTAATATTTCATGTGTCTGAAATGCAAATCAGGGCCAGATGTACTATATGCAATAACTAAATTGCTGTATCAATCAATAATAAATCACAGAAATGTGCAGACATTTAGTAGATGTTTCACTGAAAGATGTTTAGTAAAATGCATACGTAGCAATTCAAAGCAGATTTACAGCAGCTTTCCTCAAGTTCCTTAAAGACAGGTAACGTGGTACCCAAAATCTCTAAGCTAAATACAGATGCCACATCCCCGGTTCCCTGGAAGTCAACTACGTAGTATTGCAAAGAAACAGGAATACTACTTATACAACTGCATGTGAAATTGTGTATTTATTTTAAATGAGATTTTTTACAGGACTGACACGACATCAGTGTGGAAAAGCCTGAGCAATCACAACGATCTATCAACTCTTCACACCATCCCTGCTGCTATTTTCAGTGATCCACACTGTTTTTGCTACAGTGCTTTTGGCACCATTATGTTACTATGATTCAACATTTATCTGTTAGATCTAGTTACATCACAACAGCATCTATACTATCTAAATCTCATGTGGAACTTCTGCAGCCAATACCTAATCCACAGCTTTTGAGCTCTCTTCAAAATTCCCCAGTCACAAAACAAAAAGTCCTTCAAGATGTGCAAACATCTGGACTCCTGTGAATCATCATTTCTCTACAAGAGGTGTGTGGTCATGCATCACCACTGTGCGCTCTTTCTAACAGTACTCAGGTATGAATAAAAGCGTGTGAACTGCAGTGGTTAGCATAAAATCACTTGTGAAAGAAGCGTGCCAGAAATTGTCTTCCAAACATGTTTAATAACTATAGTTGTGTTTCTCAGCTGCACAAGCTCCTCACCAACAAGCAGCACTATGCTAAAGCAACTGCTTACTGTTTATGACAGCAAACTGGGCCCTTTAAACAAAATATTTGTAAAAGTTGTTTATGTTAGAAGGCGGTGTGAAAAGACAGTACTGAAACTTCTGCTGACAATAAAGTCACCTGCTAAGTCCAAGACAAGCATTTTAGTATAATCCTGGGAAAAGATTAATTCTGGAATATTTTTAGCCCTAGCTTTGAAAGCAGACAGCACTTGATATAAACTGAAAAGCATACTGGTGGAGAGCATGCATACATACAGGAAAACCAAAAATCTTTGTTTATAATCAAAACATGCTGAGCAATTATTTTTATAAAATTCATTGTCAGGAACAACAACAAAAGAAATCTACAAAACAGACTGAATAGTGTCACTAATAAGGCTTCCACAGCAATCACAGCTTCGGATTCAGAAACACACAGAAGATTTGGAAGTCACCATACTGCTACATCTTTCATTGGGAAGATGATGGATAAATGAAAGAACGGATTTCAAAACTGGGCAGACACAAAAATATAGGAAGTGGGGGTGGGAACGGAGTTCAGCTTTATCACCATTGTATTCGGGGCAGTCTGCATTTTTCTTGGTGTGATTACATCGACCGAGACTCGAACTGTCATCTTCATCCACCCTACGAGAGTGACAACATGAAACAGGGAGCTGGAGAGCACGAGCAACTACCTCAACTCCTAGGTTTGATACAAGCCTCGAATGTAGGAGTTGCATAAGACTCCAAAGGCCAGGCACTCCTGCTGCCTTACACATCTCTATTTCCACAGGAATAAGAGTGGAGGGAAAGATCTGGAGGAAAATCGAGCACTGCCCGAGTGCCTCTAGCACTGCCACTAACCAGCTGGTTATTATGCAGCAAGGAGGCAAAACCAACACCTGGCGCACAAATATGCACACGGTGAATAGGTGGGTCTACAGAAAGATATTTTCCTTTTCCCTTCCTCAATAGGCAATCCTTGATGGGTGTGCCAGGAATGGGATATAGGGGGGAGGAGAAGAAAAGGGGTGGGAAGTGGTTGCCGCTTGCTGCAGCCAGCCTGAGCGACGCTTAGGTGGTTAATCATGGTGGCTGAGGAAACATCGGGTCACTTCTCCCCCCGTTCCGCCTCCCGTGTAATAATGAAGGTGGGCAGCGCGGCGGAGGCGCTCTCCATGTCACTGCCACACGCCAAGGGGGGGGGCCCGGATCCCCGCACCGCTCGCACGGACCCGCTGGCGGCGGCGACTCAGGTGGGTGCCGAGCAGAGCATCCCTCTCCCCGCCGCGGACGGCTGGGGAAGGGGCGGGCGCGGGGGCACCGCCACCCCCTCCCCCTGCTCTGCCCGGTGGCGCACACGCCCGCCCTGCCCTGCCCGCCTCCCGCTCCCCCGCGGGACTCACTTGCCGATCACCTCGCAGAGCTCGTACACGTCCTCGAACAGCACGTCGTCGTCGGCCATGGTCCGGGAGGGGGAGATCAGCCCGAGAGGCGGCGGCCCCGGGGAGGGGGGACGAGGGAGGGGGAAGGGGGGGCCGCGGGCACGGTCCCCGCCGCGCGGCGCGCTCCCCTGCCGGTCAGCGCCAACCGCCACCACCACGGTAAATCCCAGCCGCTACGGCAGCTCTGCCGCCACCTTCCTGGGGCGCCGCCGCCGCCCGCCCGGGGGCTCCCACGGCCGCGCCGGGACTCCCCGCTCCTCCTTCTCCTCCCGCGGGCCGCGGCCGCAGCAGCAGCCGCCGCTCCCCGCGCGTGTCACACACTCCGCGACCCCACCTTCCTCCTCCACCCCCCCACCCCCCTCCCTCCCTCCCCCTCTCGGTCGGCTACTCCCCAGCGGCTGCGGGCGGGCGGGCAGCTCGGGCTAGCGGGGCAGCGCGAGGTCCATGGAGGAGATCAGCGCGGCGCGGCTGCGAGAGGGGCCGGCGGCAGGCGGCAGCGCCGTCTCGCTCCCTCGCCGGGCGGGCGGGCGGGCGCGCGCTCCCGGCTGGGGGGGGGGGGGGGGGGAGAGGCGGGCGGTCGCGCGCGCCAGGAGGGAGGATAATAGTGGGAGGGGGAAGGGCGGGGAGTTGCCGGCGCGGCCGTTGATTACGCTCCCAGGCGCAAGGAGGAGAAGCAGCAGCGGCGGCGGCGGTACCAGCAGCCCACTCGATAGGCTGTCGCTTTACTGGAGGGCGGGCGAGCACGCGCTCCCAGAGCCGCCCTCAGGGCGCGCGCGCGGTGGCGGGCGCTGGGGGGGGGGGGGGGGGCGGGCACGCGCGCCGGCGAGCCGAGCAAGCGCGGCAGGGACAGACGCACGCACGCACGCGGGGGGCCGCGTTGGCTTCCGCTCTCTTTCTCCCCACCAATCTACCCCGGCCCCGCCCCGCCAGGATCGCGCGCGGGGCCACGCCCACCGGCCGTTTGAGGAGGGGGGGGGTGTTGGTCGGGCTGGTGTGCGCAGGCGCGGGCTGGGATGACGTCATGGCGCGGGGAAAGGCAGGCGGGTGGGGGGCAGGCTGTTGGTGGCGGTGTCTGTAGCGCGTGAGGGCGCGGCCGGGCCGGGCCGAGCCGAGCCGAGCCGGGCTGGGCCTGGAGGAGTGGCGGTGGCGGTTAGCTGGGCCGGGTGGGGCTGAGGTACCGACCTTTGCTTTTCTCCCCGCCGCCGGCACGCTGAGAGTAGCGGCGTGCGCGGGGCCGGCGGCAGAAGGAAGGAGCAGTGGCCCCTCCGCGCCGAGGCCGCGGGGAGTGGAGCCGTGCCTCTCCCACCGCGCCCTGCCAACGCCCCTGCTCAGGTGAGGAGCGCGGCGGGTGCTGGCACACGCGTGGCCTGGAACGGCCGGCGGCTGGCCCTTCGCAGCGTCATGTAGTTGGCTGGGGTGAATAAAGAGCTGTACACGTAGAGCTCTGTCCAGCGGCGACTAAAGAGCCTTGTTTGTTTGTTTCAGAAGGATGCGAGTATGTTATGGCTCATAAATGGAACCCTCGTGTTAGGAAAACAATCGTTGCCATACTACCCCCAACAGTAGTGAATTAACAACCTTTTGGGAGTGCTCTTAGATACACTTTCTCAGTTGCTCAAGTAACTGGTGGCCTTCCTTTCTGTAATAGCTTCTTAAAAGCAATGTCTGAGGCCTCAGGTGAATTTTAAAGCACTTAGTACTTACGTCATGTATTCCTTGATTCTCAGTGAATTGCCCAGAAAACTAGATATGAAAGACAGATGTGAGTTGCATGTGTGTGCTTTTCCAAGTTCTGAGTTAGAGGGATAGTAGAAGAAAGCAGAACCCTTTTGAAGGAATTAATTGGGAGCTGTTGTGATTTTAAAAAGTAATTATTGTTTTTGCCAAAGTACTTCAGCACACATGGAACTTCATAAAATGCATTAACAAATGTAAATCATACAGTTGTTCCCAACACAGAAAAAAAACCCCCATCAAAACAGAATTAGCTGATGAAATAGGTTAAAGGCCAGCTTTAAAATGCAGGGCTGACAACTCTTCACTGAGCACAACTTGTTCCTGTCTCCAGATGAATTCAAAAGAACAAAAATCCAGAAAAGCAGTGAAAATAATTCTATCTATCTCCTGCATAATGATATCATGTAAGATGAGAGACGTTTCCGTACAAACCTGCAGAAAATACTTAAACACCATCTGCTATTTGGAATGCAAACAAAAAGTAAGTATATTTAGATTGTTCCCTAAATTTCACACAAGTAAATGTGCAGACAGCCATTTCTTCCTTTTGCAAGGCTGTCAGGCTGAGTGCTGCACAGGTCTCGCAGTAGCAGGTTTTAGAATACAGGTGAGCATTCACTTGAATGTTTTGAAGCAAAATTATCATCTGACAATGTGCGGAGCCATCATTAGAAGTTGACATGACAAAAAAAGGATATGAGAACACACAAGGAAGAAAAATGCTCCTAACATCCCGTTACTGAGTGGAGGCAAATGCTTTTGCTGCTCTAGCAGCATCACTTGATGGAGGTCTCGCTGCTTTTTGCCAAGTGCTGAGAGTCACAGCAGTAGGCATCACCTGGGTGTGTCAGATGCAACTGAAAATAAGCAATACCAAGCATATTGCATGGGGGACCTTTGGGTCAAAATACTGTAACAGAACAAACCCTTTTAAAAACTTTGGAGGGCGGTTGGGTCAGTTTTGGGATGGCATGGCACATTAAACATGTTTTTCTGTTAATGAATGAGGTCTCGTAGTACAGGTTGGAGAGTTAAGAGTTGCTGTGGGTAGGTAGTTTCTTCTAAAGACACTGAGAAAAAAGGGTTTTGCTAAGAAAGATGGTTCATTCTCTGGTATCTGTCCTATCCGAAGGGTCCTACTCCCTTCCAGGAAGGGAGCTTTCTTAATCTGATGGGCTGAGATTCCCATTCCTTGTGGCCTTTTTCTTTTCCAGTTCTGGAGCAAAGAGGAAAATGCTTGTTAGAGCAGCTGCAGCCTTCATGGCTTAAGCTGGCAAGAAGCAAGGTGAATCTGTCAAAGCCTACAAATGTGTCAGTTGTCCATATTCAGTGCAGGGAGACAGTAAAAACAGGTGCTATGTACCATTTGAGTTGCATGGGAAGAATCCATCTGAACTAGGATTTGAGTGCAGGTGTGTATCGTAAAACCTTGCATAGTGAACCAGCAAAAGCAGCAAGTGAACCACTATCTCAGCAATTACTAGAACAAATGAGAGCTATGCTGTAATTCAGTTTCAGATTGATTGGACTCAAGAAAATATGAGCATTAGTTTGCCAGCAGCCAGCTCCCAATAATATGACCATCCAAGCAATGTGTATACAGATACGTTTGCCGTCATGAATTTCAGCAACAAGTTTGAAAGCAGTCATTCCCTTTCACAGGGAGGCATTACTGATTTTTACCCATGTAGCCAATACATCTACTTATAGGTTCTGGGTTTAATTTAGAAGTTTAAGGTTAAATTCTGAGATACACACATCTGACATGTTTCTAAAAAGTATGTAATGGTAATGTTTGACATACAAGTGGAAGATACTTTACACTTGAGACTTGGAATGATTTACTGGCAAGGATAATGGTTGTTCTGAGAACAGTTCAGGGCTAGGAGAAGCACTTCATCATAGGGAAAGATCAGGAAAAGGACACTGACTGTTCACAGGAAGGAAATGCTTTACAATCCTTCTGAAACCGCTGCACATGTTGGAGCTGCCTATCTGTCAGGTTCTGAGCTGCCAGGTTAAGATGATGTATTTTTAGGCAAACTACTATTGTTTAAAGGCTTTATTTTAACATCCTAAGGAATTGCTGAGTGTGGACTTGGACACTAGAAAAGCCATTTCTTAACATTTTGTGGCGTTTTCAAATTTTCTTTGACTGTACTCTTTGTAGGGTGTGCACATAAGGTCTGCACATTCTTGGTGAGCCTCAGGGCAGATAAGTTGTTTAAAGGTTGTATGGAGCCATAGTTATCAGTTACATCCAAAGAGCCTTTATAATGTTTTCATTTAAAAGCGTGATGTAAAAAGTATATGATGACAAACAAGACATTTTCTGTAACCTGGATATTAATTCACTCCCTCATAACAAAGTTTGAGGATGATACTGAAGATGAGTATGAACTGTTTGTTCTTCATAAGAGAGAATATTGGAAGCCTACCAGATTTCTGACAAACTGTTTAGGAGTGCAAATTATATGAACTGAAAATAATTAGTCTCTTAGGCTGTATTAGTGTTTTTTGTTTGCAATGAAAAAAAGTGGGGTTTTAATCATGACAGACACAAAAATTTTCTTTCAATCCTTGTAAAAAATATCAAAGAACCCTGAAAAGCCATCAGCCAACCCTAGATCTAACTCTGGCTAACTTCCTATGAAAATACATAATTAAATCAGCTTGGAAATCTACCGTGTGCAGCTGCAAAGCTCAGGTGCAGCACACTGCCACACTGTAATTAAGGAGGCTGAGTTTCCCAGGAATGCGTGTCTTAACAGGTGAATTATGTTTGTCTGGGAAGATAAATCTGCAACTGCATTTTTGTCCTTATCAGAGGGTTTTTTTTGAAGTTCCTCCATGGTGACAATTCTCCATTGTTCAATGAGAAGTGGACTTCCACTGCCACCCTTACTCACTGAAGACACTATCAAGATAGCCTCTTTTCCACAGCCTCCTGTCTTCAAAGGGCAGTTGCAGCTTATCTCTGGGGTTTGTACCTTGACCCCATCTAATTCTGTTGAAAGTGACCTCCAGGTTCAAAAGTTCCTGGTAAAGATACTGGCTTGTGTGTAAATGTGGACATGGCCTCTTTTTTAAGGAAGAATACTTTTTCAGTGCCCTTCCGGCATGGTGACCACATCCCCATTGCTAGACACTTGGCTTATGCTGACCCTGCTGGAGAGTGCACCAGGTCAAGTAATCTTTCCGGTCTTGGTCAAGGAATGGTAAGGGAAAAAGTCACATTCCTGAGCTGTAATTAGACCATAGTCATAATTAAACATACATTACACAATGCTAATACGATAGGTAGTAAACTAACCGAACCTGAGCCTATCTGATACTACCAAAGCAGCTCACAGTCACCCTCCAAAATCAGTTTTCAAAGGTGAAACAGTCCCAGGTAAGAGCAGCTGGCAACATCAAACAGCATGGAAAAACTTAAAAATTACACAAACACCTACTTAACTGAGTTACTTTTTTAGCTATTTTGTGCCATTTTGGTTATTTTTCCCTTCCTTGTGTTGTGTACCTGTGAACAGTCTTGGTTGGATTACTTGGAGATGCTTATTGCTTTTCTCCCCAGCTGCGGCTTTTCCTCTTTGATGGATATGGATTAAATAATAAGAATCGTGGAGGAAATCTCTCCATGATGTTTTTATTAAAATTTTTTTAAATTAAAAAGATCTTACAGGATGTACAGGGAATAAAACCAGGTAATAAAAACAACTCAAAATTGCATATATCTTTTCATTGCTATCTTAAAAAGAAATCTGCAGCCATATGCTACAGTCATGCACTATATACAGGAAAATAATTAGAAATCACATCATAAGGACAATATCAAAATGCTGCATACTAGCACAGAAATTAATAGAAAAACCACCAAACCAAAACAACTTGAAAAAGCATATATTTTCCTTTCATATCTTTTCTTTCTTGCGTGTCTCACCCTCCTGCTATATTTTGTAGAAATGTATTGAGCTCTTTTGAGTAGATAGGTGCCACCCTAATAGTTAGAAGCTCCACAAGTGCCCCACAAATTAGAGTAAGTGTCCAGAGAAGCTTTGGTGTAGATAAATGACAAAGAATATAGCATCTAAAGGAAATCCTCATCTATACCATCCCTGCGTGATGCTGAACTTGGAACTGTGAGTTGCAGCTCTGGAGAAACGACTCAGACTCACCCTGTGAGGGTGAGGGAGCACTGGAACAAGCTGCCCAGATGGAGACATTCAAAACCCACCTGGACAAGTTCCTGTGTGACCTATTCTAGGTGGTCCTGCTCTGGCAGAGGCATTGGACTAGATGATATTTGGAGGTTCCTTCCAGCCTTTAAGGGTCTGTGATTCTGTCACAGTTCTTTGAAACAATTGCTGCAGGCTGTAAAAAGACGGTAAATTATTGGGCATATTGCCAAGCATGAAAACAAGGCAGGGGGTGTCATTTTTTGCCTCCATATAAAGCACCCACAACTGGAGGGCTGGGACATTTGGGCCTGCCCATCTCCAGGAAGATACAAAGGAGTTTGCAAAGGAACACAGAGACAGGCAACAAAAAGAAACATGTTGAATGAGCCATCTGCCTTGCCAGGAGAAGGCAAAAGGCTGTGACTTGTCAATTTGCAGAGGAGACAACTGAGGTAGGATATGGTCAAGGTTTACAAGAGCAAGAAAGTGGTAGATAAGGTGAAGGCACAACTGTCATTCAACAAATCTTGCAATTCTGAAATAAGGGAACACTAAGTAAAAGAAGTAGGAAGGTAGTTTAAGACAGATACATGAAAGTACTTTTAAGAAAAACACACACACACACACACACACACACACAGAGGATAGTGAACTTTCAGAACATGCTGCCACAGGAGGCTGGGGACACCAGTAGCTACCATCAGGTTCAAAAGAGGATTAGACCATTTCAAGGATGACACACCATTATAAACAAATACTGTAAGGAGTAGGCAGGGGTGTGCCATTGAGCTTCCCTAGTACAACAAACATAGATGCTGGGAAAGTAGAGGGAGAACTGACTGTAGGTAGTGGCTAGGCTTTTATGTACTTTCTAAAGTTTCTCCTACTGCCACTGCTCTGTTTTAATTTTTAAAGGTGTAAATACAGTCTTTCACTACAAATTATGCAGTCAGCTTCTCAACTTTAAAGGGAATCACAAGAGTCAGCATACCTGGAGTGCCAAGAATATCTTTACCCAGCAAGGCCACATTATTGATCTCACTCTATTCCCTATTGGGTAAGTAGGGCTAGGTGGACCCATTAGGACATTTCTTACATTCTCAGTCTTTTAGTTTCATCCTATATTTCATTTTTCATTCCCAACTTTGTCTTTTATTTTGTCCTCATTCTGCTACCAATTTATTTTCCAACCCCTATTTATGAGATTTGAGATACCTATTTTGTTTTCTTACTGCATTTCACAGATCACTTTTTCTTTTAATGTGCAGTAATATAATCCAAAAGCTGACTAGGCTTACAGTTGAAGTCTTCTAAGACACAGGTATGTCTTTACCACTTATGCTGTAGCCTTAGCATAAGCCAACCTTACTGCATTTTACAACTTCAGAAGAGAATAGTAATTCTGTAAATAATTATTTGCCAAGTATTCCATATTCCTCCTTATCCTATTTTTTTAGCCTTCTTTTTTTTTTTTTTAATTTTAGATGGGGTATAGCTTCACAGAAGACAGCAAACACTGCTTTACTGGCCACTTGGTTAGGTCCCACTTGCTTTTCCCTCTTCCTTACACTTTCCCTTTCTAGAGTGTTACACTAACACTGCATGATTATTCACACCAAAACTTTAAAGCTTTTTTGTCCTTCAGAAACAAAACCATTTGCAATGGAAGAAGTTAGTATCAACTTTCTGATTTGGACTGGACAGCTCGCCATTGCGAAAGCTTCTTGTAAATCTTCTGCCTGCAGAAATCCAGTTCATAGATTATCTGCAACAGATCTTTGAAATTTACCAGGAGAAAAAGTCCTGGAGGGCAAAAATGGATGCTTTTCTGTGTCCCATGAAATTCCATTCATGTCTGACAGAGGGAGAAACTGGAGGAAAAATATCCTTTTTTCCCCTGTGGCTTATGTTGGCAGCAGCATTTTGGCAGCCATCAAAGGAGACTGGCTGTGGGCATTCTCCTCTCAGGCAGTGTCCACTGAGTACAGCATTGTGCTGGGAACCTGATGCTCTGGCTGTAGCTTAAGAGCTGTTGAGAAAGTAGAGGTTGGACACAGCAGACAGAGAAAAACCGAAACCTTGCTTCGTAATGACTCTCTTAAAGTCAGAACATGGTATCTCTTTTATCTCTTCCTTTATGTGCTCAAGAGCACCCTTATTTTGAAGAAATTTGAAATATACTTCTCTGATGATCATTTGCTTATTGCAAATGGTCCAAATCTCAGCAAAGATTTTTATGAATAGCTTGAAACCTTTTTATTTTGAGAGGGAAAAAAAAATACTTCCCCAAAGGCAAAATATCTTTTTTTTGTGGGGGGGGGGAAGGCATTTATGTGATATGTGTGGGACTATTTTCAGGGCTGCTGCGCTATTTGATCTCACCATTGCAATGTCAATGGAGAACGTAACAAGGTGGAAGAAGAGGGAAGAGGATTTGATATTAGTACAGGAGATTGACACACAGGTGAACAAATTGTTATTTACCTAGTAGTAAAGTGTGGTCCCTGGTGATGCTTTGCTCACTGTTCATACATGAGGCCAATATGCTCAGCTTCAGGGGTTATTTTGGCCATCAGTACTCATCTGGAGACAAGACCTTGCCCTCAGTTTTTTCTCACAGCTCCAGGTGTACAGCAACGTTAAACACAACTCTGCAATGTAAAATCCATATGTTATCATAGTAGACGAAAACTGAGGATCATGGAAATATAGAAACACTTTTTAAAGAACTGTGAATACGTACTGTAACTTGGGATATATTTTACAGATGATAACTCCTAATCAGAAGCTCTGTCTGGTGCTGTTGATGTCCTTAAGTAACACAAAAACTTATTCTAAATTCTCAAGATTATATTTTTACTGTAAATTAAAGAGGACAAAGCTTTATAAGTAATTATGTTTTCTGTGAGGAAAAGAGACAGAAGCAACACTTCTTGATGAAGTATAAATTTCTGCTTTAGTTGCTGTAGAGCTGGGCTCTGAGTGGCTATATTGGCTTATTTAGAAGGAATTTAAGAAAATTAGGTCTCTGATGATGAAGAAAGGGGCATCTACTTTAACATCATCTGTCTTCCCCAGCCTATGGAACAGATATCTGTGTTGCCTGTCATTCAGGCTGAACTACCCACTTACAGTGCAGTGTTTTTAGGTTGATTAAAGTCATATCTATTGCTGACAGTCCACCCAAACCTCTGTTCTGTAATAGGCACAGGATCAGAGAAGCATCTTGGAGGTCAGCCCAGAGCAGGAATACATGTTGGTGTCCTCACTATGTTGTCATTCAAATCCTTCAGATTCCCTTGCTGTTTGGGTTCTCTTTGAGGAAGATTTACAAATAGCATTGTGTCCATTATGTGCTCCACACCTAGAGGGTTTGGGTGTGCCTGTGCTCAGTCATTATAGTGTTGGATAGAAGACAACTCTCAGACAAGGGGCTCCAGTTCAGTCATAGTAACTGACTCTTTGAAATAAGAACAAAATAGGATCAGACGAGTTTTTTCTTTTTTTCTAGAGAGGGGAGATGCTACCTAAAAAACTTGTAATTTAGGACTAATATCTAATAAATTATCAGCTAAGCACCTGTTTAGAGTAATTGTCATAACAACAGGTAAATCCTACCATGAGTGGAAAAGCTGTGACTCATATACTAGACCTGATGGTGGTTGTGTTGTCCCTCCTTTGGTGCCTTTGATTGGAAGTATGAAGATAGTCACAGAGGAGATGTGGCCCACACTAATTGTACCCATCCAGAAGCATGTCAACTCAAGAATGTGAAGAGCATGCACAGCAGGAATGGAATATATATAGTATTACGTTGTGTAGCTACAGACAGTGCTTAGCTGGTGAGGTAGACCAAGCTTTTGGCAAGTGATTGTTAATTCTGGTTTCTCATCTTGTGAGTTTCTGATATGAGTCATCTCATGGACATCATGACTTTGGACACCAATTATATAGAAATCTACAGCTGAGCTAGTTAATTGGTCTTCCTGTATGGCCAGATACGGGCATTTCTGGGGCATTATCACTCTGGATATAATCCCTCTGGATATGCTGGGGGGGCAGTGAGTAGCTCCATCAAAGTTCTTAGGTTTGCCTTATAAAAAATTGGGATATTTTGCCTTTGATCTTTCAGAGAGAATGCTTTAAACTATTCCATGAATACAGTAATGGATGCTCTAAAAGAAAAGGAGAAAATTACTAGCTTTTAAAAAAGTAATGAAAAAATTTATTATTATTATTATTTCCTGCTCTGCCTTTCACCTTCCATAGAAGTGAAAAAGGTGTCTCTTCCATATGTCTGGATTGTCCTGTGACTGGCAGGCACCATGGAGTTTGATAGCAATCTGCCTCACTTGGAGTGTGAGCTCTTAACAAGAGCATTGCACCTTGTAGCTTGTATTTAACAACTGGTTCAAGCCAGAACCTCTTAAAGACACAGTTCTCAGCAATTTCGCTCTGCATCCTGAAATTAAACATTAACATAATAAGGAAGTTCAGATACTAACTTAATCTAACTTAATGAACAAGCACATGTTCAATTAGTCCCTACGGTACTCTACACTGATTCATGGAATTGGAAATCTCTCCCAGAGTATCGATACTCTTGCTGTCAGACGGCAGCAAGTCTGTTATTTCCAGTTGTGTTGTGTCCTCAAACTGATGATTCATCTTAACCTGCGGCTGTTGGCCATCAACATTTTTTGGGTAAAATGGCTGTGTAAATACTCTTCCTTCTGAGAAAGTGTCAGTTGTTCCTCTGCATATGTTCACCTGATGTGTGAAGTTTATCCCTGACCACAGGATATTTGTTGTGACATTATTGCTGTTTGCAGTCATTGCTTTTCATTGTAGATATTCTCACAGTTGTTTTTTACAAAATAGTGACAGCTTCCAGTATACCAGATTATGTTTCCCTTTTACATTCCCCCCCACCCTGTCTTTTTTTCCCAATATATCTGCTGATTGCTGTGACTTTGACATGAGTTCCTAATAGGTGCTCAGGAACAGGCACTTGTTTTCAGTTTTCTGCTGAATGAAATGTCATCAAGTAACAAGTCATGTTACGTTGGCACCACTCTGGCATTTAACAGTACCAGGTACAGATCAGAATTGGCATCTGTTCCTATATATTCTTTAACTTATTTTCTACTAACCTTCAGAGGCTGGAGATAGTAGAGGTTATGGTTATATGACTAAACTTGTATCTCAGAGCAGAACTGTTAAACACAAACCTGATAAATGTCAGACATTACTATATCAGGTATACCAGGCCTAGCATATCGAATCAGATTTGGGATGTCATCTTTCTAAGCTGTTATGTTTTCTAGCAACACTATCTCAGCAAAATGAAAATACTCTAAGTACATATCTAGGAGTAGGGGACTGCTGACTCTATATTTTCATTTTCCAGTCAGGACATGCAAGTTTGTTTCTCCTTTGCATTGGGAAAAAGTATTTGCTCTGCCATGTGGCAAGCTTTACTACTTCCTTAATGGCATCATTTGTTTAGAATCAGGACAAATCTCTAGTCCTTCTCTTAGGATTTGCAATCCCTAAATGAGTTCCCTCTGTCCATTTTACTATGCATCCATCTGGTGCTAAGAGCTTCCTCCCTGTTTTGATAAAGATTATCAATATAATAATGTATAATGTGATGGACAGTATAATGTGATGGCAGTATAATGGCAGTATAATGTGATGGACATGGAGTGTAAATAGTTTTGATTACATTTTGTAATAAACTTATTTGTAAGAGCAGTTTTAATAATCAAAGTCCATATTCTGTTTTTACTGTTGCATTTATCTGCCTGATTCACATAAAATCTGACTCTGGACTTTGAACCACAGCCCTGTTGTTAATAGGAGAGTGTGCTTCCAACCACCAAGTTTAGATTTAACTTGCAAATGCCATATCTGTAGCTGAACACCCTTCTTTAAAGAATTATTTCCCAGGTCCCCGTGCCTGGCAGTCACTTTCAGCTAAAACTGAACTCTGGGGAATAAGATCATGAACCTTTCTAGCTGTGAGGCCACCGACCATTGCCTCCCTGTGCTTTTGAGGACACTGGTATTTTGTTGACACTTGTGAGATGCATGCCATTGCTGTGCAGCTTGAAGAGGACTCATGCCACCACCTTCCTCAGACTGAGTGGGAGAAAACTTTGTGTTGTTATTACCTTCAAAGACCTCCTTCAGTTTCTCAAAAGCTTTGTCACTAGCAATGATACTTGTTTCTCCTCTGCTTTGCTGTGTCATCAGTTTTGTAGAGCAGTAGGCTTAGAAAGCTTGTTCTGGCAGTTCTGTCAGACACAGATTTGCCTACATTTGTCTCTCCAAGGAACCCTTTACCCCTTTCTTGTCTATCAGACTAGGTATACTAATGATAACATCAACATCCCTCATGTTCATTTCCTAAACCATTCTAGAAAATGAGCTGAATTCATGAAGGGTTATTATTTAAATTGTTAAAGCTACCCAGGTCACTTTGACTGAACACATGAGCTTCTGTCATGGCTGCTACAACTGAAATGGATGTCTACTGGTCCCTAAGCATCCAGCACGTCCCAGCTGCAAGACTGCATGCCTTAGATTAAACCTCATAGTTGAAAGCAGCTATGACTACGTTTCCAAGAACATCCTCATATGCTAAGTTAGTTGTATATGACAGCACGAAGCTATGCATAGGTTGATTTACTCTGCCAAAAGCTCACTACTTTAGTTAGTACAATGCAGTCCTTGGTGAAGTTATACCTTTAGTTAATTTTCTTTTCGGTCTGCAGCTTTGTTCTGTAAGCATACAGGAGCCAAGCCGTTTGAGTGAAATCTGATCCAGTCCCTGGCTGATGTTTCAGGAACTGCCATGGCTTAACCTGTTTCTCTGCACCGGCTCCTGACTTTTTCCAGAGCTCTGGAAAGCTGTGGTTCCCCACACTAGCCAACCTCACAGCTGATACTGTCAGCTGACAACACCTATGGCACAGAAAACATTCTCAGGTGTTGTACTTCTAAGTCTATGGATGGGACTCGTAACTATCACTCATCTCTGAAACATACTCCCCAATACTGAAAATGTTTACTGGAATAATTTGCTATGCATAGGTGAAAAGTGCTGGCAAATCAATTTTAATTAAAAAAAAAATCGTTTCAACACTCAAAGGATTCCATCTTCAACATGAAAATGTCACAGGTCGCAGCACTCCTCTTACCCTCAGCAGACCTGTATGTTGTTACTCAGTGTACCCTTTTCTCATGATTTAGCAAGGAGCAGCTTTTGCTTGGTAACAGGGGGAGGGGGTTGCAGTGAACACCTGGTAAAGAGTTTTTGGACTCTCCCCTGGCTCCTGGGTTCAGACCCACCTCCAGCCCAGTTGGGCCAATCTGACGCCTCTGCGATCACTATTTAGGGACAGGAATTTGAAGCGCTTGCAGGAGATGTAAGAGTGGTACAAGATGGAGGTGACCATGCGGACCCCACAGTCACAGGAGGAAGGAATGAGGGGAACCAGACCAGAGACCCTTCTGCAAACTGTGGTGAGAATGCAGCTGTACCCCTGTGACCCATGCAGGGCCATGGCAGGACTGAGAGCCACCAGCAGCTCCGTGTGAGTGAGCCTGGACAGGTGAGAGACTGTGTGAGGAGGCAGCCATGGCACAGGCCATGCTGGAGAGCCTGCGGGCCGCAGAGCAGCCCCACACGAGAGGCAGAAAGGAGCTGCAGCCTTTGGGATAAATGCACAGTGGAACAGCCCGTGCAGGGACCCCATGGACTTGCAGGGAGGACTGGTGCAGAGCTCACCTGCCCTGAGGAGAGGCAAACGGCAGAAGTTATCAGGAATAGACTAATTGAAAGGTCAGTGGGGGGGAGGAGATAAAAACACCAGGATCAGGACTCTGAGCCTGGGAAGAGGGGACGATTGGGGACAAGGTGATCTTAAAGGGCTGGTCGGACTCTTCATCATTGTACAACTCTCTGTTGTTTTATGTTTGTTATGTTTTGGGGTTTTCTGGTTATGCTTTAGTTGGTGCTGCATTAAATTATTTTCTGTTTTCTTCCCCAAGCCGCGTAGCCTGCTCTGTTTTGTCCTGAACCCTAAGCAGCAATTAAGCTCTCCTTGCCCTTTGGCAATCCTCAGGTCTTTGGTACTTCAGGCTAATCGTGGTCTTTTGTTCCCCAATAGGCCTAAACCAGGACACATTTTTTTACTAGAATTACATTTGAAATCAAAAGTTAAGATTTTCAGAAGAGCTTCTACTTTTTAATTTTCTTTCAGGTTTAACCTCTCATTTCAAATAAGAAGAGGCTGGTAAAATAATTTGTTCTATTTCGTAGATACTATGTTATGTATTTGCCTGATTTTTCTTTTTACCTTTTCCTCTTCATGCTTTGAGATTTCATGTCACACAAATGAAACAGTAACCCTAAATATAGCAGAAGATTGCTCATGAGACTCTCTTAAATTAATCAGAATTGATTAAACATAGTTCTTGACTAAAAATTAAATCTTTCTTTCTCTTTGTTTGACTCAAGGTCAATGTTAAGCACCTTTGTAATTCTTTGACAGATAGGCAAAATGTTTTGGAAAACAGAAGGAGAAATGGCATAGAAAAAGCCTTGTTCCCACGCAATCTTAAACTGCTGGGATTCAGTCTTGCCCCACACTTTAAGATCACATCTATAATATCTTCCTCAAACTTGGAATCTCTCAAAACTTTGGTTTGTCTAACTTAATCAGCCTTCTGTGTGGTGATACGAAACTCAAGTACGCTGTGAAACATGCCTGGCTCATTTTCAGCCACTGCAGTAGAAAGAGGCTCCCGTTCCAAGGGGGTAATAATGCTGGAAAGATACTAACCAAGGAATCCACCACGAAATTCATCATGTAGCCTACCCTGGGTTGTTATTTCTTTTCTGCTTGTTGCTGCAGAACACTAAACCTTTAAAGGAGATCTTCTGGTCCTGTAGGTTGGTCATACAACTTGAAGAAACATTGCTTCTGAGCACGATTCTGTGCATTTTTACCCATGTCGTGGTAGTACGGTTATTGGAGAGATGCAAAGTGAAAAATTACTCAAGTGGGATCTTCTTTACAGTATGACACATTGTTGCTAGGAATTCAGCATGAACAATCAAACAGTTTTACTCTTCTGTCTTTAACATAGCATACTGAGTTAAGGCAAAATGGTGTCCTATACAATTATATTACAAAATCAAAATAATACTTTCTGATTCAAATACTAGCACGTGGAAAAGAAGAGAAAACCTGTTCTCTGAAGTCAGCCATTTAGATGGTGCTTTGGCAGCGAGAAAGTCAAGAGTTCTGCTGATACAAGGAAAGAAATACACGGAACATGGAGATCAAAGCCAGCCTACACTGTAGGAGGACCAGCTGGCATTGGCTGTTGTCTCTGTGATGTATTTATTTAAATACAAATTTAAATACATATGTATTCAAATAGTAGTAAGTCTGCATTTCTAAAGTTCTCTGTCTTCTATTTGCATACTGGTCTTGCATCATTTTGAATGGGACTAAATTGCTTCACTAATTTTGATGCCAGCTACTAATATTTTAAATGAAGCTGCCAAAAAGTTACAACCATAATTTACGCAATAGAATTACTGCTATGAACTTTCCTACAAACTACTAACTGAGTAAATACATTCAAAATTCAAGTGATGTAAGTTATCTCAGACTTTCTGCAGTTAGGATCCTATGAAATAGTTCGTGAATTTAAAAACCAATATGGTGTTTTAATGACAATCCTGGAACAAATTATTCAGATTCTTTAATTCTGTTACGTATGTTAAGACCTTGAAACAATTATCTGCAGGATATTGGTGCATTAATACTGACTGTCTAGTTGTGGCTTTTAAGACAAGATATGCATTTGACAAAAAATGTTTATGATTACAGTGAACATTTAAAGGACAGGTTAGAGCAGGAAACAATGGGGACTTGATACAGAAACCAGAAAAATGAGCAGTGTGAAACATTTGTTCAACAAGAGGAAGTGAGTTGTGAAAATCCTCCCTAGCCCAATGTTAGAATGGTTAAGCTGAAACCGAAACATTTGGCAAATGTGCCCTGCTTGGAAATATTTTTAGAAGGCTAATGCTTAGCAGGTGGTAAAATTTTCCTACCAAGGTTCTCCAAGCATTTTACAAAATGTTAATAATCAAGCTTCATAAAAAATTCATGTGTAACTTTTCCAGATGTGTCTACTCCCGCAGGCAGTCGGTTTGAAGCTCTGCTGTCTAGCCTTGCAGAGCCAACCTTCACTTGGTGTCCAAAAAGTGTTCCCTTGTCCCATCCAGAAAGGAAATCCTCAGAAAGCTGTTGGGATATTCAGAGACGTGCAGAGAAGCAGGGCACCCTGCGTACTCTGTGCTCATATACCCCAGCTTCTAACGCACAGATGGAAGCCCCTAGAACAAGCCCCCAGAAATCAGCAACAAGACAAACACAGAGACCTGTCAAATCTATTCCTGTGACATTGTTAAGCATCATCTGCATTGGAGAAATGAGGGAGATGTGGAAAGGTTAGAAAAGTTACTTAGGATTATATTGCCAGTAGCTGGCAGAGCTGGAGCAAGAATCCAGTGTTGACTCCGAGCCTTCTGCCTGCATCACCAGGCTGGCTTTTATTCCAGGAAGGTACAATGCAAATGGGAAATGAGGCTCTGCAAAGGTATTAGACAGCTGAACAGGCTGTAAGTGCCCTGGACAATCTTGTGATTACAGCCCTTGTGAGATTTGCTTAAATGTAGGGTAGGTTGGATTAAATAATTACAAATAGGGACAGGACGCCAAAGTGAATGTAACATGGTAGGGACAAATATTTTTCCATCAAATAAAATGCAAGATTTTCTGTGGAAATGAATAAAAAAGATTTTATTTCTGAAAGTTCTTTGTAGGTACCTGTGAAAAAAGCTAATTGTTGTGAGGGAAGAGCAAGTTGGTATAGAAACATGGTGAGATGGATAAAGAAATTGTCAAAAGCAGTGGTAGAATGGCCTGAGGCTAAGTACCAGTACTCAGTGATTAATACATTTCACAGTCTGTAAAAGAATGATCAGTGAGGTGGCAACATTTGCAATATGACAAAATTGTTTGGGATAATTAAAACAAGAAAAGACCAAAGAGTGCTACTGAGATAGCTAAGCTAGGTCACTGAGCATCAGATGAAAATTAATGTCGGTATTGCATTTTGGAAGAATTGCCTGAACTGCTTATATAGATGTCAGAGCTCAAAGTTAATGGCAATCCATAAAAAGAAAGTTTTGAGTGAAAATTTCATTGCAAATCTAGGAGAGGCTTGGAAGTAGGTATGAATTTATAGGCTAAATAGCTATAACTATAAACTATGTTTATTTGGAACATTTCAATTCTAGTTATCATGTAAAAAGAATGAGCAGCAGAAAAGTAGAGTTTAGATGCAACTGAGAAGAATGACATGGGTAAATTTTCATATAAACTTGAAATTAGATTATCTGGATAGGAAATTAATGGGTAACTGTGGAAGTGCACATTAAAATGGTTAAGGGAAGGTACTTCATGTTCTTGTATTTTTAATTATGATACAAGAGAGATATTCAATCAAGCCAAATGTCAAAAAAAAAGGAGATAAAACTTATCACATTTAAATAAAGACAGAATGGATAATGGATAGTAATGGATGCAATACTAGGCTATAATCCTGAGGCCAGGAGTAGAAGCAGATGGAAGAAGTTAAAAGATAATTATTTCCTCAATTAGAACATACTACACTATGCATAGGACTGAAGAGGAAGGATAGTAAAGATTATCATAATTCAGGGACTTAAAAACAAACATTAAAATAAGGAAACGGATTGGCTATTTCATCTTTGCACAAAGAAGAAGATTTTGTCTTCCTCACCTGAAGCATCTGGGCTTGTCAACAGCTGCTGGCTGACATGATCCTGGATTAGATGGTGTCATCTAGTCTACCCATTTGGAAAAGTCAAAGGTGCTAATTGGAAAAATCAATATGGGCAATAAAAAACCTCCATCAGATTGTACCACCTTCATATTTTGGAAGATTAGATGCTTCGTTTTGTTTAATCAGGAACTTTATTTTCACAGGGGGTATATAAAATTGAACATAATCATTAGTTTAGGCAGTATGTTTATCCTTAGATTGAAATATTTCAGTTTATGATGAATGCTTTTATAGTTGTTTGCAGTCTTAGTCAGCAGGATACAGATAATGTATAGACACGGAGGAGTCCGTTTATCAGTGTTGAAGAGAACATGACCTATATATCCCTGCCATCTGCCCGTCTTTTACCCCAAGGTAAATCCGCCTCAGTAAAGTGCTTCATAAAAGAAAGGAAATACAGCTATGACATATTTATTAATAACCAGAAATCCTCCACTGTCATACAAACATCAGAACAGGGATCAGAGCAAAATTGTTCTGCTGTTGCACCATGACCATGGCTGTAGCTATCTGAGCAATCCAGAGGTCAGAAATATTTCCATTTAAAATAAACAATCATTTACAAAATGACAGGTTATCCCGTAGAACCATGGAGACTCTGTTTTGTTCACGTCTACTTTAATGGTTGGGTTTTCCATTGTGGAGAAGAAAAAAACAGAGTATGCCTAAGATATGTCCAAGCTCATAGTTTTGTCCTTTGGTGCTGCTGATTTTGTCTTTTCCATTTCCCTAAGAGAGTGGATGCTCCCAAACTAAGAAGTCATGTGCTGTGTCTTGTCAATTGATCTTAAATTTTTATGTGCTCGATGCAATGTGATATAAAGGCCATAAATCTCCTGGAAGACAGCTTTCACATTTCGATGTAATTGAAGTGAAGGCAAAAAATAAACAGAACAGACCATGAGAGCCTGTCAATTACATGGTTCAGTTTGAAAACTTTTTTTTAGCATATATTCCCTTCAGAAAGAGGCTCACGTGTCGTGGGTGCTGGACAGGCAAAATACATAGCTCAGAGGACCTTTGTGTGACCTGAGTCCTCTTGATGATGCAGGATGCAGTAGTACCTCAGGTTACACCATCCTGCAGAAGTGACCTCCTTGGCTGCAGGCTGTGGACCCCTGTTTGCCTGACACTGCCTCTAGCTCAGTGTAACTGGGTATAAATAAGCATGAGTTCCCTAATCTGGGTGTTATAGAAACCTTCCCTCTACACCCCATCATATTATTTATACACTTTTAATATTAAAAGTAGTCACTTTGCTCCTGTGAAAGGGTTACGTTTTTGGTAGAATGAGATCACACATGGACCCATGGAGATCAAAGTTTGGAGAAACCTTGCTGTGCACCGAAGGGTTTACCTTTTTCACATAATGAGGAATATTTTTGAGTTTTGTGTTTTTAACATATATAACTAGCATTTAAAAGGTTGCAGTTATATAGCTTGCTGTAGCTCTTCAGTCCATATTTATATCCTTTTCTTTTTCCCCCCCTGAAAAAATCCTACTGGTTCCTCTCTTCTGCTGTATTATCCAGTAGGTAGGGACTTCTGCTGAGGATGTACCAGCACTTCAGCTTTGCAGGCAGGAGAGCTCAGGTGTAACCAATAGCTGCAGCACAGCAGCTGATGGGACCCCTTTGCTGTCCTACCAGAACTGATCTCTGTCGCCTCTGAGCTCCAAAGACATTGGAGTTTGCTCACACTCCTCCAGTGTGAAGAAAATAAGAGCTGTTAGGCAGCTTAGACATAGGCATGTTTATGTTAAGCCATTTACTGATCTATAATACGAAACCACACTGTATAAGTGCACTCTACCTCTGCCAAAAGCTGTGTTAGCTATTTCCACAGCATTCCTGGAAGAGTAAAAGTGTCATTCTGGACCTCTTCAGGCGTTAAAGCTCTTTTAGAAACATCTTCATCCTCTGTCATATGTTTTAGCTCTTTCTCTAGAGATCTGAAGTTGACTGGAAATAAGTTGGTGAGAGTCCTTTTTATAGGATTAGCTCCTTAAATATGAAAGAATACTAATCTGAGAGCTTGGTCTTTCGTTGAGGAAACAAGGCTTATATTTATACTGAGCCTTTTCTTAGTCCTGTATTTTAAAACCAATACTTACAGTTTTTCAGAATTTAGTTTCAGGATTTTAGTATTCCTAAGCTTTCTTTGTCCTCTCTTTGGTCCAAAAACGTATAGCTCTATTCTCAGACCTATAAATAAAAATACTTTTCTTGTAATCTCAGATTCTATGGCTGTCTGCCCATATCAGTCCTGATCAAGTGTATACCCTTGAACTTTAAAATCTTTTCTATATAATATGCCCATATTATTTGTGTGTCTCATTCTGATCTTCCTCTAATTTCTTAAATTCTTCTCATGCCTACTTCTGATCTCTTCTCCCTCTGTTCAGCTTAACTTGCAGATTTCATGAACCTTAATCTACCCAAGTATCTGTCTTGTCACACTTGACTCCCACTGCTGGGACCTTCTTTTTAATAGAAAGTTCAGGTTTCCGGAGTTTCCTAATTTCCCTTTGAGTGACCCTTTCTGAGAAATGTCACCTCTTTTAACTCAGCCATTACCACCTACCAATAATAGGGCTTTAGGGATTGGTGTGTTTTTTTTTTTTTTAAGCTTTACCTTTGTTGCATTTAAAGTCTATTGATTTTAATAGCTGAGTCATTAAAAAGTCACGGAGTGAAAGCTGTAAGAGTAATATACAGAATCTTAACTTGGCTATTAAAGGAGAGTGGTTTCTAAACATAAGAAGTATTGTCAGTGAGACATTGCCTGGGACACTGGAAGTGCTCCAGCTCACAGCAGATGAGTTTTTTTAGAGTGGCAGCAGGTTGTGTGCAATTACATCTCTACCTATGGTCCAGCTTAGATTGCTGTGGTTCAGTTCAGCAGCTAGCAGTGCCAGAGACAAATGCCATGAAAAAGAGGTCACAGACCACGGTGATTAGACAGTTATCTGATGTGAAGATATAGTAAGGACCTTCCAGCCTCTTTAGGGCCACAGTGCATGTGCTGTTCTGTGTCTCCTTACCCGTCTCTTCACCTGTCATTTCACAGAAGAGTTTCTAAGATGGTGCTACAAAGTCTTTTTTATGATGAAGCGGTTACAAGATGAGTCTTACCTGCTCTGATTAAATCGGGTTCAGCAAGGTTAAAGCTGCCACTTTAACCATTGTCTGGCAGACTGGGGGAAGATCTCCCGTTTGTCTGGTTGAACTGACTTGAGACAGTTCCCCTCTCAGAAATGCAACTGATTTGTTAGGGATTCAGGAGATTCGTGTCTCAATTCCACTGTTTCTGAGGAGTTAGCAATCGCTTAGCCTGGGTCTTGATATCTAAACTGGTGGATGCCACCACATTACTATGCATTCAAGAAGCCTCTGGCTGGCCATATGTGATTTTAGGACACTGAAACTCTGGACTGAAACAAGACTGTAAAATTAGTGACTGTAGGGCTCCAAATGGACTGCTTCTGTCACTCCTATCCCAGATGTAATACCTTGTAAGATACCAGCTTAGCTAGTGTATACAGCAAATTAAGATTGTATTTCTCCATAGCTCATGAATGACCAGCAGTAAGATTTCTGAATTTGAGAGGAATTAATGGATTTCATTGCCGTTCTTGAAGTCTAGTGATTCGTTAAGATAGTTTAGGCTCCCAGAGGTGTATGCAGTACTTGCAAAAGCAAGAAATAGTAAAGACTAACATTTGTCTGTAAAGATTTGGTAATTCAGTCCATAAAGAAAGCAGACAAATTCAACTGAGAATTACTATCCCTGAAATAATTTCCTTCCATAACTGTGTTACAGGTGACTTTATTGGGAGAGACTGTTTACACAGAAATAAAAGCATGTAATTTCAAATTTCACATCAGACTATTTAATTTCACAATGAGCAAAGACAAAGTTTGAAATATACATAGAATTTTTTTGTGTGTGTGTGTCAATGGGCAATGGCAAAATATTGAAACCAATAGAGTACCCTAAATAAACCTCTGTGGATAAAACGTATGCTTAAAAAGCCAATTGCTTTTTCATGAGCCTGAGAAAAATGTTATTTTTTCCTCCAGTCCAAATACTGTCAAAAAGATATTCATATATGTATGCTCTCTGGCTGTTTGGTAGGAAGATTGCTACAAGCCTTGCTTATCTGGGTATTTGTGATGTATACATTATGACATAATCTCAAAATGTATTGCTGGCAGTAATGGAAGTTCATAGAAAGTATGGAAGTTTATGTTGTTTAATTTTTTGTTATTTATCCCCAAAACTTGAGGATTATCTTGTCTAGCATCCTTGGTAGTGTTTTATGTGTATGCTATCACTCAAAATATAATGATGAATAATGAGCAGAGTGAGGGAAGTGCCATTAATATTTACAGTATCTTTACAGTAGTGGATGACTAGCAGGTTATCTGTTCACTACTAACCTACCTAATATCCAAGAGTTAAATCGGAAGAGGACGGTAAAGGAAAATTTCGTGGGAGGTGAAACAATAGGAAAAATATAATTCCCTAAGGAATAATATCAAAGTGAGGAAAAACCCCCACGTATGCCAGGCTTCATCCAGTCTGGGAGTGTTTGCTCTTCCCAAGGCTTGAAATAAAAGAGAATACTTGAACTTCACAAGTTCTTATCCCAAGAATAAGAAGTGGATTATCAGCAAATAGAAGCTGATAGTCACATAGAGAGGGGTGTGGGGAAGGAGACAGACACAACAAATAATTCCTGATAATTCCGAGAGGAGTAGAAGTGTGTCTCCTGGAGGTAAGGATGGTAGAGATTAAGTCGGGAGGGAGATATACATCTGTGGACATCAGTCACCGTGTGAGTGTTTTCCCAAATATCTTGTACCTTTCTGGGAATTGAATTAACAGTACTGTGTTCCATGGCACCAGTTTGGGATGAAGTTGTTAACTTGATTGGGTACCTAAACCCCTTGTGCTACAGTGAATTGATAACCTCATTTCACTCAGATGAGGATGCAGGGAGCCATAGCCATGACCTACCAGTGCAGTCTAAAGAGGCAAAATAGGCATTGTTTCGCTAGGATGCATACCCATATGAGAATAAATTCTGTGTAAAATGTACTTAAAGCACTGCAAATATTTCAACAGCAGCTTATTCCAATTCTAAAAGTTTGCAATTTCTTTGAAAAATTAAATTGCAGTCTAGACAAGAGACCTATTTACTGAGTTACAAGTCATATTCAGATATATGTTTTTTCAAAAGTAAAACAATAATCATGATTGTTATTATTAACGTAACATTGCTGCATCACAAGCCCTTGTAAATGCAGTGCTGTTTGATTTATAAAAACCTGCATGTAGTTTCCTGTATTCCAACTAATAAGCATTTGAAACAGAAGGAGGAACAATTTAATGAAAGCACTTCTACTGTAATCAAAGTTCTGTTTTTTACCCCTGGAGTGTAGGACAAGTGTCAGATTAGTTAGTTAGTTTGGGGTTTTTCACTTTCACTACTATATTTCTTTTAGCAGCCTAATGTTGTGATCTTTGTGGACCTGGAATTGTGCTAGTGTCACCCTTGCTAGGATGCAGGAGAGGTTTGTTGGTCTGTTGGAGGGGAAATTTATTCTCTGCAGTCTCAGGCAGGACCTGAGCTTGGGGACTCTGGTTTGTGGATGAGTTTCCTGTGAAAGGAAAAATTTCTAATAAATGAGAGCCTAATACCTTTGTCTCTCTAAGGAGTTTTGTTTAATGAAATGGAGGTTTTATTCAGGTAACGTCTCATTCACATCATGACCTCTCTGGCTGTATGGCTTCTTAGTTTAGTCTTTCATCCTTACCACCAGGAGATCAATTTTACTCCTGTCTCTGAATTAGTTGACCCACGCTAGCCTATTCCACACATCTCTTGAAATAAACAGAAGGACCAAACCTTCTTTACAAGCTCTGCTTCCCTCCCTGTGGCACATCAGTCACTCTGGAAGGGCAGCAGCTGCTGCAGTGTTGGTAGTTATTGCTTGTATACACTTGGAAACTGCAGCCTGCTCTACAAAGGTTACCATCATCATGTAAGTGATAGAAAATAGAGCTAAATATTTGAGATCAATTATTGACCACACTTACCAAGTGCAGGGTTGGGAAAAAAACAAGGTTTAGCCTGACTCCTGCATACACTCATTGCTATGTAAGCAGGGACAACAATACTACCATATTTCCCCCTAAATTGGCTGATAGCTTTGGGCCTGGAGCATACACTGTATACATTTCAAAGACATGTCTGTTACTATCCCTGAATTTACTATCTGCTGAGCATCACTAGAAGCATCCTGGCAGTTAATACCTTTAGGTACCCTAATTGTCTTTAGGAGCTATGGATTAACTTGCCTTCTTATTCTTATGCTTCATTATTGTATCATACACTCCAGTGAGAGGCTACAGTACACCTCTCTACATAGAAGCAATTTAAAGTCCAGTTTAAGGTTGAGGCAACAAACTTCCATATTTTTTGCTGCCTAAGCACCTGATAATAGCTACATGTATTCACCTGGTGATACTGCAAGGAGCAGTCAGTGATAAACCTGACTATAGGAGACCCATCAGAAACATTTTCGTTAACACAAGGTTAAGCCAGACTTCTGATGAAAATGTCACTTTTCTTTTCTGGAAGGAATTTCTTCCATATATTGTTAAATTGAATGTGCTTGAGCTTGTATTGTGTGCTACTGAATGTTTAAAGCTCAATATTGAGTGTAATGCAAATTTGTACTGTAAGTTACAGTTTATTTTTGAAGGCAAGGTTGTTCTAGCTTATCTGAATAATAGTTTTGTTCTTAAGTGAGCTAATAGCAGTGCTGTCCCAAAGCACCAAATTAACAAGCAAGAGAGCACATAGAAGTTTCATTTGTAAGTTATGAGGGGATACATATCTGCTTATCTGTTAGGAGTGCATAGATGAAAGACAAAACTGGTGAATCTATTTTGTTCAAGAGTGAAATGCTTGGAAACTGTAATAGCTGGAAAATTACAGAAATATTTCTAGATTTCCATGAAACCAAAGCTGTTTGGAGAAGGAAAATATTTTTTTACTGTGTATGCTGCAAAAAGGAATGGATATTGCAATTGTGATTCGCAGGCAAAGTAAAAGTACAAGCTAGTAAGAGTTAATTTTCAGTTTTCAGATAGTACTGATGATTTCTAGACTTCCTAGCTCAGTAGAAACTAGTTGGAAAAAATGTAAGAAAAACAATTCCTATATCTTATGAAGGCAAATAAAGATAATTTATGTAACGAAGATTTTGCAAAAAGTACTAACTGTGATAAATGTAATAAATTTTTATTAACTTTAGTTGTCAAAAGTACTAACTCTGATAAATGTAATAAATTTTTATTAACTTTAGTTGTCATGTGGTAGTTAAAATTCCTTTTTTTCTTCAAGTCTTCTATCCCACATGTAGGAGCATCACCTCTCGTGTCTGTAGTCATCTGTTGCCGAAGCTGCATGTTTGGTCGCAAAGACTGGTGTAGTATACTGGCTAGTATGCTTTGGGTTATTAGTATGCTTTGGGGTGATTATGGCCTCCAAATGTATTCTACTCATCGTTTTGAAAAGTAGCTTTGAAATTTTGTACTGTGTTTGTTGGTTTCTTAAAATGAGACTGTATTAATAATTTTCATAATTACAGTGTGTGACCAAATCCTTAAGGACACGTTAGGTGTCATGCATGCCTTAAGGCTTTCCTCCATCAGTCACAGACTGGCCCTCCAGCAGAGTGAAGAGGACCATGAAGGAGATCCTTGTCCATCCACCAGTAGTGCAAGCGACCCCTGTGAGCCCATACTGCTTTCCCATGTATCCCTTTCCTTTCCTCTGTGTTTTTGGATGCAGACCATGTAATGTAATACTGGTAAGCCCTAGCTTCTGTTGCCTTACTTGTTCCTAGTCAGATTAGCTGAGACAAGAGGTTCTCAGGCCATGAGAACACACACTTTCTGTCAGTTCTGCCACCTGTCCTGAACTTTTTGTTTCCCTTTGCAAGAACGATGTAGAATAACATTCTTGAAAGTTTTTGTACAATTTGTCCCCATGTTACTTTGTGACTCAGTATCACATGTTACTGTATGTTACAAATTTTCCAGATGACATGAAGAGTTTTTAAATGTGATGAAAGACTCAAAGTTGTCTCTGAAGTTTGTGAAGCATCAAGGCTCTGTCAGCCGCCATCCATTCACTGTCAGTATCTCATTGCAACGCAAGCACTCTTCTAAATCTAGAAATAGATAATTGCTTCCTGTATCTTCAGAAAACTTTAACATTGTGGAATTCACTTATGTTGCTTTACAGCTCTGTCCAGCTGGCAGCATGTTCACTTGAACTGCAGTGACAGCAGGTAATTGTAACAGAACAGTCCCTGTCAAAACAAGGAAGATGTACTACGCCAATAGATAATGAAATGGAGCAACTCGTGCAAGCCATAAAAAAGCCCCACTGCTGGAAAGATGGAAAGTCATATTCAGATCTTTAAAGACCATAAAAACAATACAGTAAAAGAGTGAGCTGTTGAGTGTATCACTTCTCAACATCTCAAGATAAAAGTAGAACTGCATTCACAAGCAGCTTCTATAGACTCACCTCACGTGTGGAGAATGCTTGCTATGCAACTGTGATGATCATTCCCAGCATCATTAGCACCTCCTATATCAAATTCTGTACCAGGAACTCCTCAATTCCAGTACACTGTAGTTTCTGAGACCAGCACACACCAAACAATTTAGAAAAAGGTGTAAGAAACAATTATCAAACATATTGTCTGTAGTCTTCCTAAATCTTAACAGTTAAAAGAGAGTTTTTGCTGGTTGCTTTAGCATTAGTGTGTTTTAATGTTTATGTGTGATTTGTCTCTCTTACTCATTTCTCACACTTTATACAAATCTCTGCCTTTTTTTTTGGAATTCTGATTTATTAAGATTAGTAATATGTGCTAGAGAGAAGCTCCATCAGCTACTTATGCCTCCTGTGCAAAAGTCTGTCCTAGATGTGTTTGTTTTCTGTTTTGCTTGCACTCTCCTAGTGCTGTTTTATGAGGAGCAGTAAAAAAGGAACACCTATCTATCCAGCTCATATGAATAATTATTTCATATATAATAATTTTATACTTTTGTAATGCTGTCTAAACAGTTCACCGATGCCAGTGCTATTGCAGCACTCTACTGGAAGAATGCTCAAGTCAGTCTTAAATTAACTCCCACAGCTGCTGCCTACAGCTTGGTGGTAGCAGCTCTGAGTACAGCTTGGTCTGCCAAACCCACCCAAGAAGCAGTTACCACAAAGCCAAATCTACACTGCTACACTCACAGTAGCAATTGCAGCTCTATCACAGACAGCAGTGTGGGGTATACCTTGATCTTTCCAGTCATTCGCCCTACAGGGTGTTGGTCACCTGATTCAGAGCTCGGTTATCAGCAGCTATCTTTTTTTCTTGGAACGTGTTTGCTGTATATTTATGTACATTTCTTTTTTTCAAGGCAGATAAAAGTATAAGGTTATATGTACATGGGTTAGAAGGACTAGCCTTCCACTCAGTTTCTCTCAGTATCTTTTTTCACTGATAAACTACAGTGTTTTTTTCCAACTGTGCTATGCCAGGGACCTTCCAGTGCAATAGATGCATCCTTAGGATAATGGCAGGGGCAGATTGTGACGTGTCAGTAGGGAAGAGGTGAAGGCAGCCCAGTTCCTCGCCCTTGGAATTGTCCTGTCCCTACTGCCCCTGGAGTTTCTGTTTTTATTTCTTCCTCTGGGACTTGGAAGCAAAACCAAGGACTATGTCTCTTTCTGCAGTTGCACAATAACGTTTCCAACAGAGTCTTCTTGTGGACTGAATTCTTATCTAAGATTTGGTGTTAGGGGCATTCTATATTATATTATTTGCTAGGTAATTAGAGGAAATTCTAATATAAATTGTTTTTTCTACTTACTGGCACACAGGAGTTAGTAAGTACCAGAAAAAGCAAAAAAAGAGAGAAAAACTTTTTATTTTTCTATGGGCAACAAGCTAACTTTTAAATAAAAGTTGATGCTATATATATAGTCTCATGTGTTTAGCTCAGGCAGCCTACATTTATTACAGAGACAGTGTCACTGCTAAAATCTTTACAGTTTTGCCTTTGAGAGAAGATAAGATTACCATACTATTCCTTAGATGTTCTCTTTCCTTAGCTGAGGGAATGCTTCCCGTATATTAATGACCTACAAAAGCATTTATATAGATTTAAAATGTTGACAACAATAATATTTATAATGTTTGCTTGTGATTAATTGTACTATGACAATGTGTATATAATGGGATACAAGTTACAGTCAATAATATTTCACTGTTTGAAGCACATTTCGCCAAAATAATTGCTTTCCGTATTTGTGTGTTGGTCTAAGTGAATGATCTCAAAGCGTGGGGCAAAGTCAGACAAAGCACCTTCAGCTGTGTCTAGAAGACACTATCAGAGAAAATAATTTGTATTTCTCCATTCTCCTTTAGTCTCTTCATTTTGTAGCCCTTCTTCCTTTCTTCACATTGTGTCTTATTACTCCTTCTCTCCTGCTGACATCTGTTATGTAGCGCTGTTGAGTGCAGTAGCAAAGGTGATATATACATTTATGTAGATATATACAAATTACAAATTGGACATAGGGTACTTATACATGCCATCACTTGGAAGTTTTAGTCTGCTTCTGGTAGCTGTTCTCAGATGAGACAAGAATACTGTTTAAAGGTATATTTTTTTTCTTTTCTTTTCTTTTTTTTCCACAGCACTTCATATAATTCAATAAAGCTATGAGGTTTTTTTATTTAGTGTCAAAAAATGCTGTATTTTAAAATTAATCTAACTTGGACTTTGAGGAGTCTCCAATGGCAGCTCCTTAGAGTAGAAGCATATAATAGAGAATGTTTGCAGAGCATTCAGCTGGTAGCTGTGTGCCCTCAGCACTCACAGATTAAATGCCTACATGGCCTTTTGGTTGCTGTTGCGTTATTGATGTGGAATGTGGTGAAACAAAAACTGCCAGAAATGTGGAGAGCAGAGGCTGCCAGAAAAACAACGCTTCCTTGTTATGCAACTTGTATATTTGGTTAAAGATGCTTTTGCAAATACCTTTTAATGAGAAGAAAGTACAACTACTACATGACCCAGTCATCTGTCAGGCTAGCAGTATGGACAGTAAAAAATTAATATAATTTAGAGAAATTTATAATATAATATAATATAATATAATATAATATAATATAATATAATGTAATGTAATGTAATGTAATGTAATGCAATGTAATGCCTGGCAACAGTGAGTTTAGATTGACAGTGTGCATTCATATGCCTGCAGTCTTTTCTATATAAGTTCCTTCTACACCATATCCAAGACTGACACCATGTAACCTTTCTTATGGTTGCAGCAGTGAATATTCTTCTGTTAAAATCAAGAATTAATAAATAAAGGAGAAGAAGAAGGCTTGGAGTGCACAGGAGCTTCTACCTGTCTAAAAGGCTGTGTACAAAGCATTTGATGTAGAGGAAAATAATTTTGCAAGTCAGTTCCATCTTCTGCACTGTTTATACAGCCAACTTATCAGTGAACTGTGACAATGGGTAGAAGAAATAGAGGTCAGCCACCATGTAGCAGCACTTCCATGCAGTGCTTTGTTTTTATTGTCCACTTCATGCACCTCAAGTGAAGAAATAAAGATTAGGCCCTTCCTAGGTCTTCAGCCTGGTGCATCTTTCTCATGAGTGCAGAAATGTTAGGCAGTGTGGTGCTCTCTCTTCAAGATGCAAGTCATAAACCATGCAGTGTTTTACCTACCTTCTGCAAGGCACTGGGAACTGACTTTCTGGAATGGGACTACATTCAAGGATGAGCTTTTCTAGTTGAGCTGATAAAAAAATGCTCCAACTGATGCACCCTTCAGTTTCATGAGCAAAACATGATTGATGACTTTAGAGGGGAAAAATGAAAAAAAGAAGAGATATATGGGACTAAATATGCATCAGGTGAAGTTGAGACTGGACATTAGAAGAAGGTTCTTCACTGAGAGCATGGCCAGCCGCTGGAAGAGGCTCCCTGGGGAGGCAATCATGGCACCAAGCCTGTCAGAGTTCAAGGAGCATCAGGATAACACTCTTAGTCACATGGTTTAGTTTTAGGTAGTTCTGTGAGGAGCAGGGAGTTGGACTCAATGATCCTTATTGATCCCTTCCAACTTTAGATATTCTATGATATGTTGAGCTCTATTGCAGAATCAGTGCAATAGCTTCTCCCATCATCACAAACAAAACTGGATTGACATGGTTGGCTGCTATTATAAAAAAGGCAGAAGGAAAAATTGTTTTCAGTTCTGCCAGATCCAGACAAGCCCAATGAACCTGCACTTGTCTGGATCAAGTCACAAGAGGGAAATGCCCTTTTATTTGAAGGATTTCCCAAAGTACTGAACACCTCTGGGCTGTTGACAGAGACTGTGCAGGGAAATTATGTGGTGGATGCGATATGCTATTCAGTGCTTTCTGAAATGAAATCCAAACCATTTTTTTCTCTGTGTTGTACTGATACTTTGCAAGTTGTCCCCATTAGTGATATGACGTCAAAAGAAGTCCACTACTGAGAGTCATTGCCAGGAAGCTGCTCAGATGGTGTGAACAAACAAGCAATTTGGCTTTCTTACAATTTGAAGACAAAGACGGGAGGCCAGGGAGAAGTGTGTTTGGTGAGATGTAAAAACTCAAGTTTGCTGAAACTAGAAGCTGTATCAGCAATGAATTTTATTAATTTAATCTCAAATATTCTGTTTTCTCCATTTATGTGTCTGTTGTAAGCCATCATTATTCCCTATGAAGATGCCTAGTGGGATGTTTTCTACTCCACTGCTGTCACAGGCTTTTTCCAGAGAAGAGAAGTGTCTTTTTTCCTCTAGACTAGTCTCAAGGAGGTGTTGGGTTGAACACAGGTTCCACTGGACAGCACCAAGCAGGTTTGAGTGCTGAGTGAAACTGAGCTGTCACAGGAATAGGGTCTAGGAATCTCTGTTAATACCACAGAAACTGAATGCTGGTCACTCCAGAAGCAGGTAGTGGTTTTGTCCTGTCTATAAGTGGGACATGCCTTGAAGACAGGGAAATTGAGGGACTCTGCCACTTGCTTATAAAGCAAAATAATTTATTGATTAGTTACATTGGATGCAAAGTTTATAAAGCACTTTAAGTATTTACAGTAAAAAGAAATGGGAACTGCAGGGCAAAGAAAATGATCAGGAGTTATAGACTCTTGGATGTAAGAAATGCTTTCCTGAAGAGTGCAGCTAAGCCATTAACAACACTCCTACACCCTGTTATAAAACATGTGTACATTTTGGATTTTGAAGTGGAGCTTATTACAGCAGAAAACGTGCAGCTCAGAATTGGCAGTACTAACAATTAGCACCTTAAAATACTGTCAGTTTCTCCTGGTGGAAAGCAGGCATTGATCCTCTATGCTGTGGGTGTATGAGATTTGTTACCTTGTAGCTCCAATTCTCTTTCTTTAATCTGGGCTCTGCTCTTGCTCTGACTAAGATAAGGGAATCATGGCATGTACCTTTCTCACATTGAAAGTAAATAGTTTAAGTGCTCCGATGCTAGTTTTAACTATATTCCAGAAATAATAGTCATTATTGCACACAATTTGTGTTGCAATAGCCCACAGAGACCTTTGCCGAGATTGGCCATGCTTGGGATTCCTGCTCAAAAAAGAATACTGTCCAGGAGAAAAGAAACCCAGAGGCTTGTGACACTGTATTCTTGTGTCATTGGCCAGTCATCCAGGAGGTTCACAATTACTTGAGGCTCTGGTGTTACTGGGATTGCTGATATGCCAGTATCACAGTTAATTTTGGATTGGTTGTGGAAAAATACCCTCTTCTTCCTCTTCTTGGTAAGATTCTGTATCTGACCTCTATTGATTTCTTGTGTTTTTTGCTACAGAATGGCCATTATCCCAGGCAATGTTGTAAATCCCTTTCATAGCACCTACTTGCTATTTTATAACCCATCTCCTAATCTTGCTAGTGTTCATTCCTTCAGACCAGAAAGGGAGATCCTCACTCCTGAAGTGCAAGACTTGCAGGGACCACATTATGCATCATCTCTGATCGTCCCAGATTCCTACCAGGACTTTGATACCTTTCTGTAAAGACTTACCTCAAACCCTACATTGACTTTGAAGATGCTTTTAAGTAGTACAAATTATTGAACAATATTTTAAATAAGGAAAACCTGATTATGTTCTATAAATATTAATCTCAGAGTGTAATTGCTCTACTACTCTATTATATTACAATAAGCCTGCTGGTTTTGCAGCATTTTAAATAAGTGCTAGATGATTTAGTTTGTTTTTATGCTCTTTGTAGCAACAATCTCAGTCTGAAACAAGATTGCAATTTGCTGCTTAAAGGACATATCACCTAATCAAATGAGATTGAAGATTTTTTTTTTAACATTTTCTAATTTACTAAATGTTTCATTTTTGAAACTTCTTATGCCTTTTCTACTCCTCCTTTATTTGCATTTAAAAAATGATCCTAACTCTATTAATCCAGAAGGTATCACACATCCAAGGCACATGGTAAAGTGCCAGCTTTGCGAAACTACCTAGAGTGGCAGCAGTCCCTCAGGATGTAATCTGTTAATACAAGTTCTGATGCAGTAATGTTTCATATTTGTTTTACTGGCTGATTATATGATGAGTTGGGAGACTTCAGGGAGGGGAGCTGAGAGAAGTGGATTATATTTAGAACTACTTCTGCATCAAAATGGTCTGGAACAGCATATTGGAACTTATCTTTGGTAAAAAAAAACGTGGAATAATTTGATTGACATGAAGCATCTGGATCTTCTCTCCATTTGTGGAAAGCAGCTATATGTGAGGCATGAAGGGAAGGCAAATTCAGTCAGATGAATAAAGCCATGGTAGTTTTTGCTGGAGTAAAATAATTGAGTTGAAGCTGGTATCTGCTTTCTTCAGTCCAAATGGAGCAGTGATAGAATCCATGCCAAGAGATGCGTTTCCCATCTTATCTTGTTCAGTTTAGCATCTTATTAGTTGCAGTCAAATATTTTCATAACTCACGACTGTGCTCTTAATGATCTTTCCTTCACACACAACTGAAGTGAGAAATGAACTTACACATACAATGAAAGTGATATTTTACTTGTAAGTAGATGCTCTTATAAACATTCATGCACTGTTCTTTGCCCTATGGCATATGCTATTTTTCAGTCCCCACAGCTGAGACCTTTCTGAAAGCTAAAGACATATTATTTGGAAAAGATAAGTGAAGCTGGCCCCATGGAAGTGACTCAGAATGCATTGGCTTGTTGATATGGTGAGGTACCTGAGGCTTTTAATCTGTCTTTTTGGTGGGGCTCCTTATTATTTTTCCCATTTCTGTCTCTTCATATTCAGCATGCTATGTATGCCTTCTTTTATCGTCAACTCAAATTTACTCTAAGCACTGCAGGGCACTTTCCACATAGACATCATGTAACTTTTATATATTTTTGTCAAGTGATGAGTACTTGTTCACATGCACGTGGACAACCTCACTGGAGGACCTTACCTTCAAGGTGGACTTTGACCTAGATGTGACGGCAAGTGCAATCTAAATGAGTGGCAGTTACATATCATAAAGCTGTGTGCATGTGGCTTAAAGTTGTTACCGCTGTGGTCACTTTCTAAATGACCTAGTTTCAAATTTCTTGGCATAAAATGTCTTTATAGGTCTTCGCAGAACAGAGCCCTGTTGATAACAGCTTAGTGTGTGGCACAAGCTAATGAAGAAGGGTCAACACAAACATTTGGGCAAGCAAAATGAGAGCTGCACAAATACTTACGAAGTGTGAAAATGCTGTGGATGAGCTTACATGAAAAACTTCATAGTTTTACTGCAGGCCAGATGCAAACTGGAAGATACCAAACTTCATAGGATGGTAGTCAATCTAATTTCTTTCCTTCCTTAAGGGTTTGCTAATAACTATGTGCCTTTTTTTTTTTTTTCTTATAAAAGAGTTTGAATATCCCTTTATTTATCATTAAAACACTAGATTCTGATTTGGGCTACAGTGTACACTGAAAACATGAGTATGAATGGAGAGCAGAATATGCAGCCTGACTAAATTAACAAGGCGTAGTAGTGCCAAACCCTGACCACTGTGATTGGTGATATGTGCCTTATAATTTTAAGGACAATGTTTAATTACCCAAACTATTTTAACTGTGAAAAATTTCAAGAAAATTGAAAGTGTCTTAACTGTTACTTAACACTGGCTTTCCAGCACATTGCTATTAAAACAAGGTAATTTTAGCTATATGGTGGCAGCCTGATGGTGACATGGGGAGACATATTACTTTCTTAGAGTCAGTTATACTTTAAAAATGCTTTACAGTCAATGTTACAAGCGTGTGCAACAGCAGTATTGCACATACTCATATTACAAAACACCTAGTAAATGAATGCATCTGAAAGCAGCTCTTTTGATCTTTTGCTCAGTGAGATCTAAGTGTCAACTAGTGGATAAATATCAATTTTCTTTTAAGAGGAGTTTGTCATTTTTCTCTTGGAATGAAAGATTTTCCCAAATTCAATCACATTTTCTTGCTGCAGTTAAAAGCTGAGTGAACAAAACTATATTTTTCAACTAATAATTCCTCTATAAAGGAAATCTCATTAGTGTAATGAATACATTGAATGGTTGTTTGTTATAGACAATTAACCCCCTTTAATTGGAGTAGTGTGCTCACAGAAGAGAGATTGTGTATTTGATAGAATGTGGGGTTTTTTTGTGAGGAGATGACATTTTGGATAACTTGCCAAAATAACTTCATTGCTGTCTGATGGCACTAAATTACCACAGGCGGTGCAAATGAAAGCTGTCTGGAGAGTTGCAGAAGGATTTCGTGACACTGAGTGACCACGTAGTCAAACAGCAGGTGAAATTCAGTGCTGATGGGAAGAAAGCAGTGTAAATGGAGACTTTCTCCGAGCTTTATATGCACAACAATGAGGTACTACCCAACTATTTCTGCTGGGGAAAGAGCTTGGGCTGTAACAGGCAGTTTTGTGAAAGCAGCAGTGTTAGCAGCAGGCAAGAGAAGAGAACAAGAGTCTTCCTGGAATTGCTGGCAGAGGTGAAAAGAGCAAAATATGTTACGCTGTGGTATAAATGATCAGCTTGGTTATCTGTTGAATGCCAACCATCACTGTACTCTTCCCAGCTCAGAAAGAACCTCTGCTCCTTGTCTGCTTGGTGGGACTCGGAGGTGCCTATCCTCTGGGCAACTGTGGGGCACATGCTGGTGGCCAGGACCCGTGAGAGTTGTGTGCGTGGACACTGCTCAGGTGACAGGATTGTGCTTGGGTCCTGGTCCAGGTGGACCTGCAGACTTTGGGTTCAGGAGCCAATACCTTCATTACTGATTGTGCTCGTAGCCTCAATTACTTTTATTTAAACAAACATGCCCATGAAATGCAAATCAGACCTGAATCAGCATAGATATCCCTGCATGAACCTGAACATTGAGCAGTGGGTTAATTCCCAGAGCTGAGGACCAACGGCTGCTCCCTGATGAGAGGCACTGACCTTGGAGAGGCTGAGAGGGGTTCAATGCCCACCTCCTGCCTTCCCCAGCCCACTCCTCTCAGTGTGCAGGGCACTGCCATGTCTGTTTTGCCCAGCGGGGATGTTTTTTGCAGAGATTGGGATGTTACTATGAGGAGATGAGGGGGAAGCAGAGTGTTGTAGTTCTATTGAGAGCAGTGCCAGGAAGATGTCTAGTCTTATGATCCACTTATCTCCTTGGGAAAAAAAATGTTGCCATCTGTGTCTCCTTCTATTTAATTTAGTGGCCTTTGGGGACAATTGCTCAGTCATAGAAAGATAATTTTCAGAGACTGGAGCCTTGATACTACAAGCTTTCCTGCTTTTGCAGTTGACACTTAGATCTCCCTAACATACAGCAGCAGTTTGGAGAGGGTACTAATTAGTATGTTTTTGCTATTGATTTTACTTTTTCCTCTGCTGATGGATCATTCTACTATCAGATTTATGACTTTATTGGTAGATCTGCATAGTTTCTTTCTCCCACGTGAGGTTTTCCTTGTTTGTGTGGTGGGATTGATGCTGCTGTTAGGGATCTGTGCTGTTTGTTATGACCACAAGCGTAAGGAAGATATTGTTATCTTTTTAAAACTTGCATTATCATTTACTGTTGCAGCTAGTTCTTAAGCACTCTGTATGACTGTTGCTGCCTATTGTGAGACTGATTGAATGCTAATGAAAAATGGACAAATTCTAAAGTGCTGAAATCAATATACAATACTTCTTACACGTTAACCTTTGCCATATGGATTTAGTATCACATCTGATTTACACTTAATAAAACAAGAGCCTGCCTCTAGAGTCATTCTCTCTCTTTTTTTTTTTTTTTTTTTAATAGGATGGAGCATTTTCTGCTTCAGGTGTTACTGGACATCACCCTTCACTCAAAGAGCCACCCTATGGTCTCACCCAACTCCCCTTACCCAGCTAATCTGACTTTAGCAAAAAACTTCCTGACTTCAGTCATCTGCAGCCAGGGGCAAAACTGGATCCTTTGTTTCAAACTCTGCTTACAGTTCCAATGGTTTAAACCTGGAGAAAAGTGATCTACCTAAACAGAAGTGCTCCGAGCTTCCTGGTATAATCAGCGTGAACATTTTCCACACCACTTCTAGACTTCTCTGTAATGTTCTAACCAAACTCTTATACATTGCTGGCTGTGATCATCCAATTTGATTTGGAACTTTGACAGCTGGAAGTGGGCATCCTGCTCTCCTGATTTGTAAGCCTGTTCAACCCTATTAGTTTTGGTGAGATCATGCAATAGGGGATTCTATGGCAGGTCTGGCCAGTTGGCCTTAGTAGTAGTCTTCCTGCCTCAATGCTGCAGAAAAGTTTCACTGGAGCTTATAACACAAGGAGCATATTCCATGGTTGCTTCCTTGGTGATAGTGTTGCAGATGGAATATGTTTACAACCAGTACCTCCTATTTCAGACCCTGTGCCTTCTGTAACAGATATTCTGTGTTTTTCCTCTTCAGTGATTTGATTTATTTTTTAGCTTATAACACTTCACATGTTGAGTGCATTAAAAAGATATGCATTGATTTTCTTCTATTCAATTAATTAACATTTAACCCCAAGCCACCTGTGCTCTGGTAGGAGTGGAAGGATACTTCAAAATGGTGGCAACAGGTGTATCAGAAGATATATTCCTCCCTGTGATATGCCAGGGCCCTATTGCCCTGGTTGAGGATATCCCTGCTAGCAAACCGCATATCACAAGTCCAGGATACCTGTATTTTTTCAGAACAGTTTTTCCCACCTACAAATCGCTGTCTATAACTGTGGTACCCACAAAGGAGCAGGCCCTTGACTTCTCCAGATTGACATCTCCAGACGTCAATCTCAAACACTGTGCATGTGCCACGTGTGGGCAGAAAATCTAGAAGCAAAGGAGAAGGTTGGTTTGCGGCCTGCTGTACTTAGGGGCACAGTGTGTGGATGTGGGGGATGACAGCAAGGTGAAGGCCTTGCTGGAGCATTCCTGCAGAAATGGAACAGGCCAAAGCCATTACATTTGGCATGCATGTATTCTGAAGGGCCAGTCCCCACTGGCTCCACTCTCTCATGTGTACTCAAATTTCCCCATCTAGAGAACTAATTTGCTCCATAACAAAGACTACCTGTGAAGAATAACACGTATGAGCTGCGGGCTACTGTGATTTCAGTTCTGTGGTTGAAAATGGAGAGTGCTTCCCCTGGACAACATAGATATCTCAGTGACTCCTGCCTGGGCACCTCACGTGTCCTTCCAGGATGCTCCCATCGAGATCAGTGACTACTCTTCAAAGCAGATGGAACAAGGTTTGTCTCTCACACACCACAGCTGTAGACTTTCCAGCTGTTCTGCTTGAGACAGGAGTCTCCAGGGATTTTACCTACTATTTGGAGGGAAATGAAATTCTGTCTCAGGAGTTCCACGGTTTTTGTGGGCTTTGAGTTATTTTTTTTTCATTCATTCACCTTTTTCACTTGTCAGAATGGTGCTATCTATGATTTTTCCCTCTGAGGCCTTACACACCTCTACAGAGATAAACAAGAAGATCTAGCTTAATCCCTAGCATACTCATCTATTCTCTTTTCTTCCATCTTCCTCTGAGCTCTGTATCACACCTGACCACTCACCCTGTTAGGAATAAAAAAAATTGTGAAGGCTTAGAAAGTACTGAGGCCCAATTATTTCAGTTGTGTTACTGAGTAATAGACTGAAAAGCAAGATGCCTGGAGTGCATCAAAGGCCTAGGGAAGGTATATAGAGATGCCTGTGTTATTTTAGGAAGAAATATATGAAGCCTAAGTAATGTGTAACTGCTGCATTTAAAGATCTATGGCAGGAAGAGAACACAGGATGCTTCTAGCGACAGGAGCTTGAGAGCATCCTTGCCAGAGGAATAAAGTGACTAACTACAAAGAGTATGATATTTTCATGATGGAAAATGATAATCAGCTGGAGAAGCACTCTAAAACAAATAAGAGACAGGATAAATGTAGATGGAGAGAAGCCTTAGGACTGAGGTACTGGGCAGGGAGGAACCTCCACGAGCTGCACAAAAGCTCGTACCTTGTGCTGTGCTTTGGGTCTGCCCAGACCTAGGGAAAGGTCTTGTGTCAAACAGGGCAGCCTGAGTGAGGTGAAGTGCACATTCTCTCTGCAAGAGAGGGGTTAGAAACAGGCTTGGAGCTACCCAGGGATGCCAGCAATCTCAGTGGTGCTCTGGGCAGTGGTGGATAGAGGGGATCATGGGGAAGGCAGCTGTGGGAGGGTAATTGCCACTTCAGATGTGACTCTGCTGCTGGGTGGCTGCAGGTTGTGACAGAAGCTCTCCAAGACATATGGTATCAGCATCTGCTGAGCCTGCACAATGTGCAGCTGGGTGCTGCTGTATTTAAGGAGTTCTAAATTCCTCCCTGAAAAAGCAGTACATTGAAGGGCTTCTGCAGGTTTGAATTGGCACTTGCTTGATGACCAAGAGTGGCTCATGACATTCTCTGAGACTGATAAATCTTCTCACAGACCTATCTCAAGCTCATGGGATATCACTGTGACCCTGGAGTCTCTGATGTAAAATGTGGGCTCACAGTGTGAGAAAACAAATAGGTTTGAGGTGGCCCCTTGTGCCTCTTGTTCCCCAAAACTCCTCAGACAGGCAGTGAGGACCAAGATGCACTCTGAGACCAGAGAGGTTGGTGTTATATGAGCCAGAGTCCTAATATTTAAGTGGATATTACTGAAGCGTGAGATCCTAATTGTATGATCTCAGTGTCAAATTAATTCTTTATGGCTGCAGGTGACCAGGAGAAAAGAACACAGGAGGCCAGGCAAGCCCTGCACACACTTTGTGGTGAGAAGCAGGAGCTGCCTCAAAGTGATAAACAGCTGAACACTGTGTTGTCATTAATGCAGCCACTGAAAGAATTTCCCCCATGTTAATTTATGAATTTCATAGCCCAATACTCCATTACTTATTTATAGATTTATAGCTCTTCCCTGTCTCTCCCCCCGAGCATCCGACTGCTCTACATGAAACACACAGTTGGAATTACAAAATGTCTCCTGAAAAACTGTCACTACTCCTGTACCAGAGCTGGGACCAGTCATTTGCTTGGGTGCAAGACAGGACCAATGGACAAGGGTCTTTTCCTCTGGCAGCAGTAAGAGCACTCTCTATTGTACCTCGGAGGGATGTGGATGACTTTGGTCCTCTCTACTGTTCATGTCAGGAATAGAAATAGATCAGTTGATATATCTTGGGTCTGCTGCATTATTTTCTCTTGTGTGCAATTTTCTTGTTATATGTTGGAGCAATAATCCTACACATGGCAATTTGCTCCCCTCGAGGACTGTTTTGGGCTATCTCTGGACTGGGGGGGCGGGGGGGTATCACTGCATGTGAGAAGTCTTTTAAATAATTTTGTGCGTGTATTTTATAGTCTTTAATTTTTGCTGTGAGTTGCATCCGAGCTGTACATTTCATCCCAGCAGGAGCTAGGATCCTCTTTGGAGTCCTGCAATGAGAAAGACAGCTCTAGGACTGTGGGCTGCACGTGGAGGATACATGGCTACTGGCATTTCCAGATATAGTCCTAGGACTTTATAGAAATAGAGAAGCAAAACATTGCTATTGCTGTGAGTTTTAATGAGAAAAGTGATCTTTTGAAGAGAAATACGTTACTTATGCAGTATGAGTTTATGAGGGTAACTGGTATCTCTAATAACAGCCAGAAGCAAACAGATAGTTAGGAGAGAGCACAGTGCATGCTTATGTATAACACAGTAGGTCATTCACATTATGTTTTTAGCCAGACAAGATTTCTCTATATGTTTCAAACATGGCCCCAAGAAAAGTGGGTTTTGGCAGTCAAGACATGAAGCTAAAAATGTAAAGAATAAAACCAGCAGAGTCACTGGCAGAAGTCAATATTTGCTATCTGTTACCACATTGTGCTTTCTAACGTCTCTAACATGTTTCTAACACGTCTCTAGCACGTCTTTCTAATGTGTACTATGCTGAAGTGCAGAGTTTTCGGTAATAGCAGTGTTGATGAAGGGTTCAGGGGCCTGACATTCAGCTGATACCTGGTTCCTCAGTGCAAGTGCAGAGGCTTTGGGAGCAGTTTCCACATATTATATTTTACCTTGCAAGTGCCTCAGTTGGGATGTACTATCCTGCAGAGCTCTTTGTCATTTTAGCACCTCTGCCTCATTTTCTTTGTGTTCCCATTGAATATATTTGTGATGTCACAGTGCTACCACTGTTTTTGTGAAGCTGGAGGAAACAATGTAGGTCTGTAGATATATACTTTTTTTTTTTCTCCAACATATTTTTAGTGATTGGTTTTAGAAGATACTGCATTTGTCTTAAATACTGTTACAGAACTGTTCCGATTCTGTTGACAAAGTTGCTATGTAATATTCTTCTATGCCTGTGTCAGTTCTTAATAATATTTGCAGAGATTCTGTTCTATTTAAGTGAATTTGATTTTCTGTCATGCATTAATTTTCCAAGTATTTTTATAGAATTGTTTCACTTGCAGAATAATTTAAATATTATTTAAAAAATTAATTCCTGTTTCTAGTACAAGCAGGTTTGCAAGTGTTAGTAGGAAGTTCAATGGCAAGAACTTAGTCAAATCTAAAATTCTTAGCAGCTTTAAACCTACTCTAAAATGAACTACACGGATAGATAGCTCTCTGCACCTGTCAAAACCTCTGTCGTTGTCATCCTTTAATTTATTTTTCCACATTATTCAAGTCCTTTAAATTCAAGTCTTCTGCACTGGAGAGCTATGTCTCATCATGCCTTGAACCGAGTAGGTGAGATAAGCCCATTTTCCTCTAAGGAGATGTTTCAGTAGGAGACATAATCATCAGAGGAAGAGAATAATTTCCTAAGTTTCTATGGTTTTGTTACATGACTGTCATCTTTCACATTCAAGAGTTCCATCTAGAGGAATCCTATTTCATGAGCTTGGTTTTGCTGGCCTTTTAATGTGTGTCAGGTTTCCTGGCTGAAAATAGATTAATTCATTCTCTCTCTTTCCCCCCCGCCCCCCTCAGTTTTCTTTGTTGAATACCTGAAAATTACATTGTTTCATCCTAGAAGTTTTTGAAACAACACTTTAACATCAGTATTCCCTGTTTTCACTTAAGATATCATTTCCGTGTATCTGTTTATCGAGCGTGCTGAAGAGAGGAAGAAATTCTGTTCATGTCTGACAGTCACTTATAAATATGAAGCCCAGAAAGTTACAAGGCTCAGATTTTCCCATCAACCGGTGTAAAATATATCCTTAAGTAAAAAAAATATTTAGAGTAGCTGAACAGACTCTGGCAACAGTAAACCATGTAACAGTATAAAAAATATTGAATGCAGATATATCCACTGAGAAGTAATATTTCTTCAAATAGACATAAATCTTTGTTCAGTTTGTTTTAGGAGTCACTGTTTCCAGGTCTCTCAAACTGTAGAGGAATCTAAAAAATTATATAAAAATCCAACTGAAATACCAACACAAGCAATTTGCTGTTATCTTTTGGGGTTAGGAGTTAAATTTCTGTTGATTTTTTTTCCTAATGAACCTTTTAGTCCCTTCTGCAGCTCTGATAGTCCAGTTTATCTTTTCTAATATTCTTTGTCAGACAGAGATAAAATACCTTGGTAATGTTTATTAATGAAGTCTCATATCTAAAACTGTACTAGGATGAACTTTGTATTCAGATGTGTGGCATTTGCCTAAGGGAGAAGCCAGTTTTCTAGTTGTCAGAGAGAAAAGTTTTAGCTCTCAAAACCATGTTAGCAAAAGGGTAGCATGATGCAACCACTGGAAATGAGCAGAAAAAATCCTACCATTTTTTTCTGTGAAACCTATTTTGCTATTCTAGCTTAATTCGATTAAAACAAAACCAAACCACTTTAAGTTTTCTTGTGACTCTACTTACCCAAGCAAAATTAACCATATCTTCAAAATTCACACTCACGCTAAGAGTGCAACAGCATTCCTATGCTATATGATCTTTAGTGGTGTGCTTGCATTACCAGAGGTTTCACATATAAATGCTGATCACTTTTTAAAGAAAACCCTTTGAAGTGTCCTTAAAAAAAGAACTGTAGCAGAGATGCAATGTAGCTGGATGCTATGCTAGAACACTGAGGGCAGGGCAGCAAGACTGAGATTGTAAAAGCAAATTACCCAGGCTATGTGTGTGTGGCTCAGCAGAAGAGGACTAAGGAGGCACTGCAGCTGAGTTATGTGGAATAGCTTGATTTTACCAAATTAGTTACAAGTCAGATCATATTTCTGATTTTCAACCTGAGGCTTATTTCAATTTTGATTATGGTGTACAAAAGATAGAAGTTAGCAGTGTTGTCTTTGGTTTCTTTTTGCTGCGATAATTTTCTGAAATTTTTAGACGTTGTTATAAAGGCAAATTAAGGTAAGTTTCATAACCTCAGGTTTAAATTGTTTGTATTTTTAACGAAGCCACATTGTAGTATGCAATCACAAGTTAATTTACCTAATCTGACACCTGCCTCCTTGTTTCTGTCGACATTGACTTTAGAGTTTATTGTAGTTGTCCTCCACTTTCTCCTGTTTCGTTTTGTAACTAGCTTTGCAATTAGGTAATTTTAGGAATTCAGCAGAGGCAAAAAGTAAGTTTTCATGATTTTTACCTGTTATACTGTGTTCATGAGATAATAACCACATTGATATAATAATAACCACAATGAACGATTGGATGCAATTAGTTGTGGTGAGAAGTTTGCTTAGAAGATATTTAATGTTCTGCTGAAAAATGAGAACAATTTTACAGAGATGCCTAAGGACTGCTGAAGTTTTTTGTTCATCAGATTGTCCACAATTGGCTAATTACACAGCAAAGCCAGGACCAAGTGCTTAAGCCACTGAAGTGGCCAAGAGTGGACAAATTCTTCCTTGTCTTTTTTTGATTTATAGTTCACTTCAACTTGTCAGTTTAAGGTGGAGCCCTTCCACAGTGAATTTCACAGGCTATGGGGGTTGTTGTTTTCGATAATCTTTCAGCAGCCAGTCAGAAACTATTTCATGGCTGCCTCTGAATCTGTAGATTGCAAGCTGAAAAACACATCTGTACGACCAGTGAGGAGAGCTACTGACTACCATGAGTTTTGAATGGCAGATGACATATCCTAGATAGTGAGGTTTCTGAAGTACACATCTCAGTTAGCTATCTCAAGGGAGGTGTAATGGGTATGGATTATAATACAGAGGTAGAAAATGAAAACAAATATTCATAAACTTTTGAGCCACTACTAGTGGAAATAGTATCTCTTTAAGGTTCCACTTGAAATATGGGAAACAAACTAGAAGACATCGTAAAGAAAATCTCATCATTGGCAATCATTAGTTTCAAAGAACAGGACCTTCCAGTCTTTGCCAGGACTATGATCTGATGTTGTGACCTTGCAATTAAATGCTGCTCTGTACAGTCTGCACTAAACCCCAGGGACTATGATCTTATTTGCTCTTCATTGTGTTATTGAGGTGGTGAAATTATGGTTCAGTGGCAGCAGAAGGCCAAATTAATGGATATGTCCAAACGTACTCATGAAAAAGTTGCTCAGTGAAGGTCATCTCTTTATTTGCACATATATTTGGTTTACTCACTAAGCATAATTTCATCTCACAAGTGATAATATTTGCACAGTGTAATTTCAGAAAAGACTGTGATCTTTAAAGAGCTGCCCAAACAAGATAACTGTAAAGCAGATTTAATTGCAAGAATTCATTGTTCTCCAAAACAATGAGGCTGTTTAATAATGGTGAAACAAGTGCTAAAAATCCAGGAAACAGGCAGTGCAAAGTCTCCAACATCCTTAGTTTTAGCCCTGTGTCTGTACATACTCACCATCCATCAGCTGAAGTTGCTAACTAGCTGCCACATGAAATGTTACACGGTAGTACGTACATTAACTTCTTACATAAAGATATTTGCACTGAAACTTACTGTACCTTGAACGTTAGGCTGTGGTCAAAACTAATAACAACTCCAATTCAGAGAATCATTTAAATACACTTTAACTTTTAAGTTACACATAATTTAGGTCCTCCCTTAGTTGGGACTCAGGTGGAAACGTTGCATGGGAATGTGCTGTTTTCAACATTTTATTTTTTTTTAGAAAATAAAACCAACAGTTCAAGTATTTTCTCTGCTGAGTCTTGGAGTTTCAACACTTAAGAAGGAATTTTTTTTTGCATGAACACACTTATGGATAGGATCAGGCTATAGCTGGCATATGAAGGAGAATGAATGAATTAGTAGAGACTACCAAATATCATTTATAATAAATTCATTCTGTGAGAAAGCAGCTTAATTTAAATTGTTGTTTCAGTATATTCATTGCTGATGTCTAACAAGAATCTTCACAGAAGGAGGTAGGCTAGAAAGGGACTTCAGGATTATCTTTGGAGGCTGAGGACTTCACTTGCCATTCAATAGATACAAAGGCAGAGATAGTGGATTTTCATGTAAATTTGATTAATATCAGTTCCCAGACATATATAATGTATCTCTAGCCATCAAAGTAGGATAGAATTGGAAATAGGACAGATGATGTACTTGTACCTTTTCCCTAAAGTTCTTGTGGAGTTATACCAAGTGCAGAGATAACATCAGTAACAAATCCTCCCCAGGGCTCTTGGCAAAAAAAAAAAAAAAAAATTCCATGACTCCATTGTCAGCATTGCCAGTCGAGAAAAATTCCGTTCAGTTTTGTTGATTTTGGACTACGACTGGGCAAAGCTTTCAGTACGAAAGGTTATAAATTGCTGATTTCATGTTCTGAAAAAGCAACTCCTCCTAAAACCTACAACTTCCAAATGTTTTCCTCTGATTGGGAACTAACCATAAAGCAATGCAGAGAAAAATGTGCTGAAGCACTGTAATGAAATGAACTTTAAAGCAAAAATTGTTCTGGAAGCTTAAATGATGGGTGACTACTGTTACTGTATTTTTATTTACTTACAGATCAGATGACTGTTTATTTTTGCCTTAGTGTAGTGTGGCTTTCCATAGCTACAAAAGCAAAATATTGATGAGTCAGGTAGCTAAAACAAGATGTAGAATGCAGGATGCTTCAAATAATGCCAAACATTTTATGTAAGAACTATCTAATTAGAAATTAGTTCCCTACTTAGTAGCAGACAACAGATGTCTCCAGAAGTAAAGTAGCTTTTCTTTCATCAGTTTTATCTACATAGGCTGGATCTGGATCATGACCATGTAAATTTATTTTCTGTAGTAGTGAGTATAGTTGTACATGTTGTATAATTATATATCACATATGTATACTTTTGTGAATTTTCCTTCTTTTAATCAAACCAGTTTCGAACCTTTAGTTCTTATCTTTTGGTGCTTCAAAATGAAAAATATAATAACAATAGTAATAGCAATAACAATAAGAAGCTTCATCTTAGAGGACTATACAGACTCTAAAACACGGATAGAGGACAAGGATTTTTAATTTTTTTGCATTTGGCTTTATTTCAACTTCAGAAATTAACTGATGAGATTACAGATGAACATATACCAGCCAGAAAGTTGCACACCACCAACTTAAACTCAGCTGAAGCAACCCTGACGTTATACAGCAGTGTCTTGCAGATGGAAAGACTGCCAGAACAGAAGGATGGTGTAGATTAGCTGGTAACTCTGTGAAACTGCCAAGTGAAGACCTTTGCCTCTGGATTGGAAACCAGTGAGCGTGTGCTTGCTTGATCTCTGTAAGTGGAGAGAGTCGAGATCCTGAATTTACTTTGGCAGGTTCAATAGTGTAGCCAGCCACTATGGTCTTTTGGTTTGCTCTCTTGACACTTTAGCACTATTGGAAGAAGTTTTGGAAGGCAGACATAGGTACATTCAATGAAAAGGCCTTCACAGACCTGAGAAGCTCTTCAGTGTTTATTCTCTCCGTTTTGACATGAGATACTCATTTTTTTCTGGCTGCCTCAGAGTAATGTCCTTCTGTAATGACTTGTCCTGTAAGTCAAACTTCCAACAGTTAAAGCATATGATTTGTGGTATGAGTTGCACTGCATTGATACACACGAGGAGGTAATTAAAATACAAATAGCAGTAGGTGAAAAGCTCACTGGCAAAATAGGCACTGTGATTACTTATTAACATTTTTCAAAGGTGGGCTTTTCAAAGTAGAACCGTTGTTTGAAAAATTAACTGGGCCAGAAGATCTCAGAACAAGTTGTTACATGTTTTTACCATCTTGCTATTGTGCTTGGACAAGTATCTTATCCTCTTCTGGTACCACACAGGTCACTTGCTGTAGCTGAAATAGCAGAAGCTGATCTCTCTCCTGCTTTTTGAAAATTTGCATGCTCAGTGCAAATATTAAAAGGGTAACATGCAGCTTTATTCCTCTTCTAAAATATATGGGAAAATCTTTTTTTCCCCCCACCCTCTGGTAGTCTTTTCTCCTTTTCTTGTCATCTTCACTGAGGTATTTAAAAAAGTAATCCCAAGGATATCCAAAGCTAACAACAGCAAGAAGGAGCAAGACACTGCTAAGACTTTAGATATTCCATACCAGGTCCTTGTGGCAATAACTAGTGAATCCCCACAGCACTTCCAGAACTGCAGCTTGTGCTAAACCTTTTGTTATCTAGACTCCTTCATATATAATAAAAATTTATACATAGATACTGAAAGCATCTGAACATTTTGTCGTGTATAGCACTACCCATCTGGTGACTGGTCACCAGGATGAACTTGTAGAAACCAGAGATCTGACCTGAGGTCTGTGTGAGAGTTATTATGGCTTTTCTGTGTTTTCTATTGCTTGAAGTGCTTCTGAGTATGGGTACACATGCCCGAGCAAAGCATGGACATGCACCACACCCTCTCCCCCCTAGCAGCATTTCTGTCATCTGTAGAAGAGCCAGGCCTGGCAGGCTGAGCAGAGTAATGGTGTGCTGCAGACAAGCAAAGAATGAGGACTTCAGGGCTTATATCCTGGGCTATGTCAGTAGCACCCAGCTAGTAAGTCTACACATAGCTAATTGCTGTAGGGTAAGTCTTTTTCCTCTGTTTTTCTTCTCCTTTTTATCACCTCATAGTTTTTAGTTGTAATTTCCAGAGGACAGGGAGAACAAATGTTGTTTAACAGTGTGGACAAAAGTTTAACATGACTTTAGTCATTGCAAAACCAGGAGTGACTTTGGTAGACCTTCATAAGAAAGAGTCACTGTGACCTTAAGGCAAGGCAGCACTATTCTTTATTGTCTATAAATTCTACCCTGACATACATATTGGATACTTAAAATCCCTTAGACATGCTCAAATAATGTATTAGTACTCTGTTTTTCTTATATACATCAGTATGTAAGGTGACAAAGCAAGTTCCTGAGTTACCATGGAGCCGAACTGCACAGATCTTGGGAGACAGTGAAAACTAATAAAATAGAATGAGCGAATAACTCCCTGAGAGCTGGATTTCCAAAGTGCAAACAGCTGAGCATTGCATCAAATATCCTTTTGCCTGTTTCTTAAAAGATAGCAGATATGGATGAACTTTGCTGGTCAGATTCCATTGCTGGGCACATTAGTGATGTACAATTTGGGTATTTTTTGCAGACAAAGTATAGCCTAGCATTTCCTTACAAGTGAATTGGACTGTGCTAGAACCTCTCAACTTGAACATATGCAGCTTCTTCCTCCTTTCATCCCTGCAAGCACTGCCACCAACACTCATCATGGAGACTGCTCTTGCAAAATAAAGTTTCAGTACTCACCTTCCTCTTAGGGAGCTGCAGTGCAAGAGAAAAGAAAGAGTGTTCCCTCCTGAGCAATGCAGGAAATGCAAGAAGCCTTAAGAAAAGGTGGGATTAATTTTGCTAAGTGCAGATACTTTCGTGTGAGCAAGAGGTCCAGGTCACTAGAGAGAAATGTCTGCTTTTAAGCTTCTATTTTTACCTGAGATGAACAACAGCACAGACCACCCATCGTTGTATTGATTATCAAACCTTCAGATGCCTGCTCTGCTGGAAGCATTGATGCTGTGGGGGAACCTCACTCAGGACACTCTTCAGCAGCATCTGGGTTGCTTGTCTGATTGTGCTGAGCATTTCGTCCTGGATGTTCATATGGCCAGGGACTTGGTCCGTGATTGACAGTATCCCATTTTGCCTTTATCCTCTCTTCTCATAAAAACAGTTAATTTGGCTTCTAAAAATCTGAATCTGGGGAGGGAAGATAAAACTTGAAGTGAAGGAATGAGGACTGGAAGATCTCTAGAGACAAAAATGTTTCATTCTCTCTTCACAGAAGTAAAATGTAGAAAAGCTTTTATTTTTCTGTTTCTTGTGGGCATTTTATAAATGACTGGGTGGATTAATTTGTTTTCCAATCCAGGCAGCTTTGTTAGCCAATTTAACATAAATTCCCCTGTGTATTGGTAGAAATTAGCTATGCTCCTGTGGATTTTCTCAAAATGCCTCAAAAAAAGACAAGTAAATGCCACAGAAATGTGTCTAATTCTTTGTGAGGTTAGAAATTGCTTAGTCATCTCAAGTAGATATTAGGAATGCTTGCCTCTGTGGTTCAGCTCTTGCAGTAGAAGTAACCAGCTGATCATCCGTTAATCACTTTTCCCTATGAACAACAGAAAAATCTGAAACACTGAAATCTTCAGACCTCAGAATGGCTCACATCAAGCTTCTGTTTAAAATACTATCCATATTGGACTCTTTAATGCAAGAGAGTCCCCAGAAATGGCCAATACACTACAAAGAAAGTGTTGATTTATTAAAGCAATGTTTTTGCGGGGGTGGGGAGGCAAAGAAATTATTGCCTGAAGAGGGGATTAGGATGCTGCTGCTGTTCAGCTCTTCATCTGTGACCTGGGATGAAGCTGTGACATAAAAAGTTCCATTTAAACATAAGAAAAAACTATGTTACTGTGAGGGTGACGGAGCCCTAGCACAGGCTGCCCAGGGAGGGTGTGGAGTCTCCTTCCTTGGTGGTCTTCAAAACCTGCCTGGACACGTTCCTGTGTGACCTGATCTAGGCGAACCTGCTTCTGCAGGGGGTTGGACTGGATGATCTCTAAAGGTCCCTTCCAACCCTACTATCCTGTGATTCTATGATTCTTCCTTCCCTTCAGGAGCTTTTCTGATGAGGGACTGTAGGTGGGGATGGGGGAGTTGCTTTTTGTGGCTACTTGTCCTCAGTTTCTCCAGGAGCAGCAACTGCTGCTTGCGTTGTGAGAAGGGGGCAGGACTGGAGCATTTGTGTGTCAGAAAATACAGCTATTGAGCACTTGGGCAGTCAGTCTCCCACTTCAATGACTCATGAGCCAGTTCACCAGGATGTGTACCACAGGAGGCGGTGACTGGCCAAGAAGTCCATTAAAGCAGGGAAACCAGGAAACCAGGAAACCAGGACTTATCTGTATGTGATTTTGGACTCTGGAAAAATCTTCTGAAGGCTGATAGTCCTTTTACCATTCAAACAACAAGAGATGGCAACAGTGTGCCAGGCCACCAGGAAGCATAGTTATGCCATGCATAGCAGTTTATGGGCTATCACTTCTCCACTGTAAGAAAACCATGCAAATAAAGTGATTTTACCTTGGTGTGCTTTGTTGTCCTGGAATTCACAGGGAATATTTGAAAATAGAACAGAAAATGGTTTTATTTTGTAATAAGCAGAGACAATTAGGTTATTTAAAAAAAAAAAACCCACCCAAACCCAACCAACCAAGCATAATAAACAGCTGCACATCAAGAACTCTTTTCTCTGGGATCTGAGTAAGAAACTTCTCTCAGGAAGGCAGATGTCAAAGAGCATCTGTCCTTTTTGGGAAAAAAAGGGAAAAATACCTAAGTAAAGGCTAGAGAACTTTGCAACTTCTCATGTACTGGCTCATCTCAAGAACCCATGGAGGCTGTCTAGCTATCTTGGGAAACATCTAACCCCTCATTACTCTGAAAAATAATCCTTCAAGACTCACTTAAACCAGTGAACTGGAGGATTATGTTCATTGTAGTGGGGAAGTTCTACTTGAAGCAGATCAATCTTCTGATAGCTGGCAGGACTCTGCAATGAGGAGGAGGAGGAGGAGGAGGAGGAGGAGGAGGGAGGGAGGAATATGATGCTATTTTTGAACTTAATAAAACTTCCCCATAATCCGTCATGAAAATTGGTGGATCATGAGGGATATCAGTTAATTTAGCTAGAGTTCATCTGAGTTTTTTTTTCCTAGAGAAGAATTTTTACTGCTTCCATTAGGGATTTTAAAATTATTTTCAGTGAAGGAGATTACAGAGGTTCCCATTGCCTTCTCGAGAGCTGGTACTGTGCAAACAAACAGCAAAACTCACTTCTCCTTGAACAATTTGCAAACTATAAACAAGTGCAAAACTCAGCAAACAGATTCAGCAAGCAGGCTGGGGAAGCATAAAATAGCAGCCAGACAGTTATGACCAGCATGAGATTATTATGATCAACAATCTAAATTATTATTGTACATCCCTAAGTAGCCTGTTCTGGCAGCTCCATAATGTATGTAACATACCGTACCTTCTGCTGCTCCATATATTTATAATTGGTTGCCAGTAATTTCTGTCTTCATCATAGTATTTGATGTTCACTGCATTCCTGATTGTTTCTTCCACTGAGTATAGTCAACAGATAAAATTTACATTCCCAGCACTTGCAGTGCCTGGATTCTGCAGAATTTTTTAAAGTTTCAGTAGCTGGAAAACCATCTCCATCTAAGTTTAAAATTAGTCAGATACAAATACACTAATTTAATTGACCATCAAAAAGCTTAACTTCAAAGGAATTAAAACCCTCTCTAAGATACATTATCACCTCATAGTCCATTTGCTATAAATTGAGCACTTTTATCAGCAGAGAATCTTACCAAAGGCCTCATGAACACAAGAGATGATTAAAAATAAAAGATCAAAGCATGCAAACAAATCCTGTTAAACTTTTGCAAAAAGGGGATTGTTTTATAATTAAACATGAAGCCAACTCAAACAAATACTTGGAAACACTGAAGTGAGATCCTCCTGTAGCTTTTGGCAGGGTGTGAAAACATCTTTGTCTTGTTTCCACTGGTCTGACCAGAAGCCATGTGTGGGAAGCCTCATTTCACCTCACTTCTATCCCATAAGCATTTTCCTTTTTCAGTTCTCTGCTTCCAGATACCCTCACAAATCAGCAGCTAATTCAATAAAGAAGCAGTGAGATTGAAAATGTTACATGAAACCCCTCAGCTCAGCATCGCTACGTGGAGGTGCCTGCTGGGAAGAGGGAGAGCTTGATCAACTCCATCTCCCGTGATGGAGTAGCAGTTGTCTGGGGCTGTTTAACAAAGTTTCTCAAGCTTTCTGGAAAAATTTCAAGAGGCAGAACTTGCACTATGAGTCTTTGTAAATACTTTTGACGTTAATGGTGCTACTATAAAACAAATCTTTTGAGGTAGCTTGTGAAGGCTGTGACTAATTTGCCTTTGCCCATGGTTAAGTAACACAAACTTTTCTGGACTCAGAATAATAGACTGAAATATTCCCCTTTCCTGCAGATGAGTGAAAATAAACAGACCCAATCTTAGTTGAAAGAATATAAGTAGAACAGGCCTTATTTGTAGGGGAAAAGAAACTCTGCTGATCCCTTAGATCTGGGAGTATAAACAACATCTTTTTTCTCCCAGGGCGGTGTATAATATGAGTGCATGGTTTGAACATCTTAAAAATAAACAGCTAATCACCCTTTCTGGCCTAATTAGGTTGTGTTCTGGCCCCTGGCTCTAGGTCTCATGAACACTGTTTTCTCCAAAGTGATATTGAGGGAAGCCCTGCTCCTCTCCTAAGAAAGACCCCATCCATCTCTCTGTTAGTTAACATTTGCTTCCCAAGGAAATCCAACCTGAGGATTTTCCTTGCAAGCTTTGCAGATCCAAGGAGAGAATATTCTCATTGCTTCCTGCTGGGAACAAATATAACCCTTTCTTGCTCTTCCTCCCTCTGCTCATTGCAACAGATGCAATGGGAGGATGAGCAAAATCAGGGGGTTTTACTATCTTTTTTTTTTTTCCCCCTGGATTTTCACTGCTTGACTGTTTGTTGTGTATCAGCAAATTGTAATTTGCTATGTTTTTCATGTGGGAGTTGATTCAGTCTTTCCAAAAAGGTGATTTATCAGCAGTAAAACTGTCAGTGTCCACTGCAAATGGTAACTAATTAATCCATAAGGGTTGTTTAAGGCCTCTGTTATAACTGACACATTACAGACAGGGGAGTGGAGCACAGATGTGTTGTAAGACTTACTCAAGCTGATACTTTGTAAGGGAAGATCTGGGAGCGTAGAAGCTGCTGACTGAAGCTCACAGGCCGGACCCTGCACTGTTGGGTACCTTATGGAGCTGCCGCAGTGTGATTATTAGCAAACAGAATTAGTACAGAGAGAAATTAGTGGCAAAGGCCAAGTGGTCTTTCAGGCTCTGGTATGTTGAGGCTTTCTGTGCTGCAGCATAGCATTTGTAAGAGGAGAAATAGCTGACCGGATTCAGAGCATTTCTGTATCTGCACTTTTCTAGATTTCTCTTAAAGTATACTTAGATCTCTGAATATGTTCCCATTTTTCATTTCTCTTTTTAAATAGCTGTTCTTCTGTATCAAAATCAGACCATCCTAACTTTATTCCCACTTTCAAAGTTTCTTTTTCATCTTAAGAACAAGAATCTTAAGATTCTTCAAGGACTGTTTAAATTGTAATTCCCGGAGGTGATAATTTCTTCTCCATTGTGCCTGAGATTTGCAGTGGGGCTGGGACAAAGCTGCTGAGGACCCCATTGGGACCCATCTTTCCTAAGCAATTGTCCATAGGTGAGTAGCAGCTCTTGGCCCCACTTCTACGTCCATTAGCTCCAAGAAGTGTTACTGCATTCAATGCCATGTCTAAAGGCATAGACCCTTTTTCAGTGCCCTTTCTCCAAATTGAGAAGTGGATGTCTTCTTGACACAAACCGTGACTCTGAGCCTCAACTCTCTTGAGCCTTTGAGATGTACACTCCCTCACAGTTTTTCTTTCCTGTGAATGCCTTTTAGGAACAACAAGCCAAAGAATGTAAGAAAAGCTGACCAAAGACATTTCTGAACCACAGACATTTAATTCTCTAGGATGTCCTTAGAAGTAAACGTTTATATACAATGCCTGGTTTGATTGCACTGCATTTGTTAGCATGGGGGGCTAGGTGAGACTGCCGTTGTCCCCCAGGACCCAATCTGTTCCTGGCCTCTCCCAAAATACATTTCCCAGCTCTCAGCGAGCAGCTGCAGCTCCATCCACAGCCGGGGCCTGCTGAAGAAAACTGTATAGGTCTGGGGTTGTGGTGGAAAGGGAGACAAAGCCGTGATAACCGCATAGTGGGGGCTCCTTGGGGGCAGAGGGCATGTGTGCTCAGCACAGAATGGGACACGTAATGAGAGAAGGAGGAAGCAGCAGACACGTCACAGTTTAACAGACATTTTTTACACTGTCACAGTGAGAGCTCGGTTCCTGGTTTAGGGATCTGAGCAAGTGACAGACTGCACGGAAGGGCTGTGACAGGGAGGCGTCTCCCCGCGAGCTGTGCTCTCAGAAATCTTGATGACGGATGCAGATCACTTAGAGCCAAATTAAGAAAAGCATATTTAGGCACCTAGAGAAGTAAAGAGGCACTTAATAGGATTTTCAGAAGTGCATAAGCAGATTAGGCATCCAGCTTCTATAGAAATCAATGCTGGTGGAGCATTTTTTTTCTAAAAAAAAAAAGTCTTGAGGTATCTCAGTGTTGTTACAGCCTGGGTGTGTTTGCAGGGGGTGAGGTGAGTGGACTTAAGGACACATTTTATTCAAGATAAGCCTTACAAGTAAGAGAGTTCCCTGATAGTACCAAGTCTCCAAAGCCATAGGAGCAAGTCCTTAAGCTCCCACAAAAGCTGAGTTATGTCGACCTATGAGAATAAAAGAGGTAGCCCTGGAGGGAGAGGTAATGAGCTCTGCATGTCTGCCTGTGTGGGAGAAGGAGCAGGACTTCTGCAGAGGCAGAAAGTAACACAGAACTGAGGAGACAGAGCAATCACTGAGTCTTCAAGATCAAGAAAAGGCCTTGCAACAGCTTTTTTGGGTTACAGAGCTGGCTGAGAGGAGCCAAGCAAAGAAACTGCTGGTCGTTTGATTTTGACAGGGAAGCAGCACTTTTACAGTCCTTGTAAATAACTGGGTTTGACCCAAAGCAACATCTTCTGTGGTCAGTTTCTCCCCTAGGTAGAAAGTACTTTTCAAGACCTGGATTTTTGCCTCACTGTGATTTGAATGTGGAGTGTAATGCTATAAAGCCAGTTTCCTACTTTCTCTGAAATGCAGCTCCCAGTCTATTGAACTAAAATCAGTCCCTATTTGCTTTACTGAGCAGTAGTGAGGGTATGTACATTAAGGACTGTGAGACACTATGGTAACTGGGGCCAATTAGCCGCTACCTGAGGGCAGTAGCTCCCAGATGTGGGATATCAAACAACTGTGAGCCTACAGAATTGCTAACAGATCACTCATTATTCTCCTCCTGAGACTTTTAATTGGGGAATTAACACATGGTATTTTTAGTGAGTGTCCTCAGAACATTTATCTTCTGTGGTACGTCAGTCCCTCAGGGAGCACTATTTGGTAGGCAACCACTGCTTGAGGTGACAGAGAGGAGTTATCGCCTCTGAAATCCCTGTTGATATGAGTGGCTGATGCAGAAAGAAGCCAAAAGATATTCATGTCATAACTGTGCTCCCAAACATATGAATAACATGGAATGAATGAAGCAATCTCAGGTACTTTATGGGCTGCTGACTCCAGCCTCATGCTGTTGGTTTTAAAATTGAACCATCTATAAAGGCTGTAAACCTCTGCTGTGAAGAAGGCCAAAGGAAATGGTGTGCTAGAGAATTCAGAATTGTTATACATGTGAAATGTGCTAGAAGAGTCAGGCAAGAGAGGGAACCGATTTATGGGCCGGCAGACAACATTCAGCAAGGAAAGTCCTAGCTTAATAACTAGATGAGAAACCTGGGGGTAGAGAAGAAGGCTTCTCTGTGTAACATCTTACCTTATCAACACAACTGGAAACCATTAGGGCCAAGTTTCTGGATGCTGCTGCTGTGATTCTGTAATACAAATTTCTCAGGGCTTCTGGCCTTTTTGCTTCATAACATCTTTCTTCTAAAAGTTAGACACTTTTGACTTGACTGTGGTGGTGAAGTATCTGATGCATTGTAGTTCTTTGCCTATCCAAGAAGGAAAGCAAAAAGGAACCAAGAATGAAAGCGAGAAGGGACCAACCTTGATAGGCAGTGCATGCTTATATTTTGTTATTATATTTTCTCTGGTTTATAAGTGATGAATGATTAGTGTTATGCTAATAAAGTTCATTTGAGCTCATAGAACAGTCTCACATTTGAAGGGAAGTGAATTTGGCAATTTGCCAGCTGGCTAACAGGCTATGAATCAGACAATACCTAGGGATCAACACCACTATATTGCATTTAATCTTTTGACCAGTAAGGAAAACAGGAAGAAATCCATTTCCTTCTTTTCTTTGCTCAATGGGATAACCAGCTGGTACAGACTAGTTGCAGCTCAGCTTAATTTTGAAGTAAATATTTGGATTTTAGCTGGGTAAATGATAAGTGCAACACTACTCTCTTCCCAGCTGCCATGCAGCTGGTTGCCATTCATTCTCACAATGGGGCTCCTGCCAGTCTTTTGGTTCCTAAAGTCACGTATTAAGAACAGAATGTCACTTTGCATTGGAAAAATGTCTAGCTTTGCTCAGATGTGCCTAGAAAGGAAAAGTTTGTTTGACTGTGCCGGACGGTCATTCAAGGTAATGACCACAGCTGCTGTGCAGGACCAGATTTGCAGCCCGTACACTACCTGTGTAAGTGCAGCCCCAGGCAGAGGGCTTGGTAGTGCAATGTGAGGTATCTGGTTTGTTTTTTCCCAGGTGTGAATACATGAACTAGAGCTAGGAATGTGTTATGTTTCTATGTCCTTACAGGACTAGGCTTTAAGGATGGTGGAGATGTCTTCCCTGAGCCTGTAGCCAGCTGAGGAGTCCAGGTCTAACCTAGGGAGGCAGAGTACCCAGTTTCTGTTGTGATTCATTCCTTCTCTGAATTATGAGCATCCTGTAGAAACCTTTGGGAACTCTTTGGTGGGGTTTAGGTCTGCACTGGACTTCTCTTGTTTATGTTTGCTCATATGAGGAACAAAAATTAATTACCCAAACCTTTAAGCCAGGTTCTGCATTTTTTTATCAGGCCCTTCTGACTAGCAGCAACATACTGAAGAGTACTTTAATATCCTGGGCCATCTACATGAAGACAAGTGGCACCGTTCACCTGCCTCAGTACACTTTTCCAGGATGCCTGATGGGGACAATCCATCGCATGGATACTACTGGTGAGACCATTTGTTTCTACCATAGGTATAGCCGATCAAATCAGCACTGGCTACTTACTGTAGAATATGTGGCCAGGGGTCTAGAGGAAGCTTGTCCTGCTGCAGCCCTAAAAAAGAGTAAGCTATCTGAAAAGAAAGAAGCCATTACATTTCCTTTCCACACTGTGAATGAAAAAGTTTTAACCTGGAAAAGAAAGGAAAAGTATTCTCTTAGTTAGCTTTGTCCAGAGAGAAAGAAAATCTTTGAGGTATTTTCTGGCATGTGGCTCCTGTTAGGCTTCAAACAGCCTTCAAAAGTAGTTTCAGCAGTAATTGTTCAGAGAAACAGAGGCAGTGCGGGTATTCTGTTGTCCTGGGTAAAAACTGTGGATAAGAAAAGAGGTTTAACAAATTAATGTGAATCTTGGGAACTGAACTCCTGGAATATGTCTCTGCCCTGAATGATGGAAAATCAGAGTCATTGTTGGATGAGGGATGGTACTTTTCAACTCCAATTTCAGGCAATTGATTCAAACTCATCTGATGAAACTTTTGTTCTGCTGACAATAAAATATAGTTTCCCACAATTTTTAAAAATTTATTGCTCAGAATGCATAAGTGATAAAGTAGAGATACAGCTCTGGTGTAAGCCAGCATAATCCTTTTACCACTGAAACATTGTGTTATATAGTATTTTGACCACTCTGTATGTGTGTGAAATTGCTGTCTAAAGTGTATTGCTTAAAATTGGTATTTGCCTACTTCAGGAAGATTCTGTTGAAAAATTCTGAAAGAAAATTATGCAAAATAAAGCAACTTACTCTTTGTTGTCCTGGGTGGAAAACACTTGAGTTCTGCATTGTTTCAAAGTACTTTTGAAGGAACTGAAATTGTTCACTGTCATGATCTCTAAAGGTCCCTTCCAACCCTACCATTCTATTATTCCATGGTTCTTAGAATGGTGTAAATTTTTATGGGTAAGTTAAATTATTTTCATGAGAGAAAGAAATCCCTTACACCAAGAGTACTATATTTGCAAAGGAATGGATATTGTGTTTGCATTGTGCTGAGAGCATGGAAGCACGCAGCTCTGGATGAGTTGGGTTTGGTCCAAGCCGATACACAACAACAATTGATGTTTTGATAACACCTCAGTGGCGTGCAGCAAGGGTTGGTATCTCTGCCATGACAATATGTAGTCATTGAAGATCTCGGCGGTGGAACAAATAATAATAATAAAAAATAGGCATCATTTTTGGAAGTATTCTGCCTTTCCCACTCACTCACTGAGATTTGGAGAAGAGACTTAAGGCAAAATTGGTAAGTGTTTATGGAGCTGGAAGTACCTTCTGTCTTCAACATCTGCTCTCAAATCTGCTGAGAAGATTCCCATTGTCTTTTAGTCTTTGAACCAATCCATTTATGAATGAATTACTTTATACCTACCTCTGGTATAATGCCCATTGAGAAGTCTGTGTGAGAGAACTTGGAGTCATTGTCCCAGTACTTGTAGGTGTATTTTTCTGTGAAAATAAGTTCCTGCTCTATGTTATCTCCTAAGAACAAAAATCCCTAAAAGATCTGTCCTTCCATGTGACATAATTTGCTTATACAATAATTTTCTTCTTCTGAACAGACAGGAAAAAGTTTCCTGTTATATTTCAGGGAAGCTAGGCAATCTGGAGAGTAAATGTGTCAAATAATGGAGTTCTGGTGTATAGCATGAAGTCAACACTAATAAAAGTTTGCTGTCTTTCTAAAACAGTCTTGTACATTAGAGTGTCAAATGCTCTGGGACTTATAATGCAAGAAGACAGGATGTTTCCAAGGCAATGAGATGAAGCTAATGAAAATGTCAGATCACGCAACTTTAAATTGTTTGAAACAAACCTTTATGTAAGATAGGAAGATCTTCATTAGAGGACCAGAAATGTAACTTTCTCATAAAAAATAGTCCTACCAATTTTTTACTTCAAGTCTGACCTCAGGTGCCAAGTATTTGGATTGATATATCAAAATACATATTGCCTTTAATGTTCCTGTCAAACCTGAGCTGTGATGCATGGAGTTATTCTCTACTTGGAGGGGTGCTTCTGTGAAACTTAGCTAATAAAGACATGACACAGCCGGTGACTGATGTCTGTTCTCCCAGGGTGTGTTAGCGTGGGACAAACATTGCATACACATCCTCTTCTTGACACTGAAAAATGAGACACATCTAGTAAAAAACACAATATATGCTCTAATGGTCTTGCAGTGACCTTCTCGTCTTTCTCCTTCATAACACACTTTTCTCACCTCTTCACTCTTTTACTACCTTCCCTCACAGTCTCTGAGCTTACAATTCATCTTGCATTGAGATCTCTGCCATCTATGAACATTTCCTACACTTGTGCACAGGCAGCTGACAGGGTCCAGGCTTTCTCTAAGGGAGATCTCAGGCTGCTTTGTGCCAGTTTGGACCATGAGAGGACAAATAAAAGAGCTTGTCCTGATGAAGTAGAGATAACCATAAAAATCAAAACAAAACTCAGCAATGAATTCAAATTCCAGTTCCAGCAACCTGGTAATTTGTCAGTGCCAAGCATCAGCCCACTATTAGTCTTTTTCTGGATAGAGATGACAGAGCTTTGTTGACAAGCTGTAGGACTTATTTCAGGAGCTGGCACCTGGCACCCTGGCACGTCCCCTAGACGTCTGTGTCACGCTCTTTGGAGCTGCCTTTGGCTCTGCAGAGGTCACAACTGGAGAGGACTGCCTGATGCTCCCCAGCCTGCCTACTTGGGAACCTCACTCTTTATTTCCATAATTACATGTCTGTGCATTACTGCTCCTAGACCTGTCTCATGCTGAGCTCTAATGCTGAGCAGAGCCTCCTGCACTGGCAGAAGGAGTGTCCCAACACTCACATGCATGGAGCATGAGGAGGAGACTTTTCACCCATCTCCAGAGGTCCTGGAAGGTGCCTTTGCCTCTGATTTAGCCTCCCTCTCCTCCCACACCCCTCTACCCTTTTTTTGCTGAATCATTGGCTCTTGCCCTTGTCACAGTCAGTGGCACAGGAACACCAAGTGTCTCCCTGGGGAGTGAGTCCATTCCATCCCTTACTGCGAAAGGCCATGGCTTCTGATCTGGAGCTTTCCTACTCCCACTGCAAGAAAATATTTAGCATTTTAATATCTTTTCACATTTTTAGAAATAATTTATGTATGAACATACACAGTGCTTAGTAATCATTTCTCAGATGAATGCGGAATTTTTCTAAAATTAAACTATCATTCTTTTCTCTTCACACTTGGCTGTCATATCTTTCTTAATGCAAATCAGTCATTGACTAGAGACACCTACTGTAAGAAGCTATTTTAGCTGTCTGATCGGTTATAAATTGATTTTAAAAGTGAAGACCCGTTTGGGGAGATAAGCTGGAATTGGTAAGGAATGGAAAAAAATAATTCAAAGTGGAAGTTTTGTGTTTGAATGTAAGTGGCTATTTACCTCTATCTCAGAGCAAAGACTCTAATCCAGGAGTCCTATCTCTCTTTCCTCCTGCTTTAAGACTTGGGCTACAAATCCTCCACCTACCCTGGCCTTATACGATACAGAGCCCCTGAGGACCAGAGACAGGTACCCGAGGGCAGAGCTCAAGGGAAAAATATTTCCCTTCTCAGTCTCCATTTGATACCAGGCAAAAGGAAAGAGAGAGATTATCTCTGAAGAGCCTGGCTACTCTCCTGCTCTGAAGCAAGTCCCTTAAGGCAGGAATGAAAAGGAATCCATTATGGTTAGTTTCAGAGAAACCTCTCTCCACCACAGCATTTCCTCCCACTATGCTTCAAGTGCTCTTCAGAGGAAATATTCCACATTTTGCGGGCAAAGAAAATTACTTTGCTAACACAGCAGTGGTCTGCACAAAGCAGAGAAGATTCTCTGGGTGCCACTTGGGAAGCTGGAAAAATGAGAACTGTTTTCTGGTTTTCTTGTTTCTGCTCTTTATTCTTGGGGGCAGCTCAGATATTGTCTGCTGGGGCTTGAACAAGGAGCTTAATTTTTAAGGCATGTCTGACTTGTCTCTTTGCATTTTTTTCTCTGTTGCTTGCATTGCCAGTTCTTAGTGTGTAATTAAAATTATGCAAACAGTGTCTGAGTTTTTAAATACATTCACTCTAGGTGAACATACTTACAAACATTAATGTTTGCATCCTGTGCATATAAGAACAGTAGTTATCCTGAGATGAATGTTGGGTGAGAGGTTTTTGAAGCCACACAGATAAATATAGAAATCAACATCTACTCACAATTAGTTTTGTGATTTTCTGGTTTTGATGGAAAAGTAAAACCATTACTTTTTCCCTAACAAGTTACAGCTAAGCAACTCTGTTCAGATTTTGATTATTTATGATCAATCCACCTTGTAAAAAAATCTGAATACTGTTAAGCTAATGCTTTTGAATAAACAGGTGCGTGTAACAGTTGCAGCATGTTTTAGACATCCAGAGAGTAGAAAAAGAAGATAGTAAATAAAATAAATTACAAATTACATGCTCCTTGCACAGCTCTATTGTCCCCTGAATGTTCATAATTGGGAGTTCAAAGCCAAAAATCCTTTGTTGCTTTTGTAAAGTTTAAAGAGGCGTGTTTTTTAAATGCCTAGTCTTGTGGTTTCTCAGATGTGTACAAGATTTTCTAGCATGCTCCATTTAATCCAAAATTTAGGGCGGTTATAATCCTTCTCAACACTTGAGTTAGAAACTGAGTCCTGCGATCAGATTGCAGTTTTGGAGTGAGGCCAAGCGCTAAAGAAAGTGATGCTTCCTCCCACCGCCTCCTTTCACTTATTAAAAGATACCCCTTACTTGACTTCTAACAAAGCTCCCTAAGCACCCATGGCTGCAGCCTGCATCAGCGGGAAGGTGTGATGCCTTTGGCAAGGCTGCACGGCATAGCCTGGAGCCACCCCATCCTACTGTACTTTAAAGGGAAAGCACTTCCCAAGTTCCTTATGACAGCTCTTCACATCAGCTGCGCTCAAAGCCTTATGCCATCTGTTTGCAAATTTGTTGTAACCTATGAAAGTCTGTTTTATTAGGAATTCAGCACCAGTGCCTGGGCTACAAGTGAATGCAAATACGTGTTTTCAGCATAATTGCACAGAAGCAGTTGCATGCCTGTCTCCCCACTGTCCTGCTTTGCAGCAAAAACCAGTGGAGTGAGGAGGGCTGCCACCGCTTGTTCCCTGGAATAGTGGGACAGATTTATCATTTGCATCTGTAGTGCGAAGGATGTCTCTAGTTCCATAGCTATCCATGTGCACTATCCTGCAAGGAAAGAGACAAACCACTGTTGCATTCCACATCCTTGGGACAATGCATAGTCTACCCTGGGAGTCACTTCCAGATGGGATGGAACCCTGGGATGCCACTTCCGGACATTCTATTGCACTATCTGACAGGGCAGGTTGTGACTGTCTCATGGGTGCCCTGTGGGCGTGGGGTGCTTCTAGGTGATGAAGTACTGCTAAGCACTTGAGCTCCTACACGTGTCTTCCATGTCAGGGCTGCTCTTGTGTGGCCACCTCTGCTTCAGGTTCCTACTTCTTCTCATGTCAAGAGAGAACAAGACTTCTGTAGGCCGAGAATGTGCTCCTTGTCACCTGAGACCTTAACAACCTCACACAAGAAGATCTGCCAAGTCATCTGCCTGTGGTCTTCTCTGCCTGTCTTAGATGGGTGAGGCGATGAGACACTTCAGCCTGATGGTTGGGAATAGGTGGATGCGACTGCTTCTCACAGAATATATCGCACTGTCCTATCCTCTGCCTGGCCTCTGTCTCTCTGCCATTGACTTCTTGTCTGCTAACGTGGAGACCGTGGTGCTCGTGTGGTTGTAGTGATGGATCTGCAACTCCAGTTGCTGCTAGTTTGGTCTTCTGTAGTTGCATGACTTTGGAGACTTCTATGCTCCTTTCATAGTGTCAGGAGGTTGGGACATCCCTTTTTTCTATAGTAGCTAGCAACAGGACAAGGGGTAATGAGATGAAGCTGGAACACAAAAAGTTCCACTTAAATATAAGAAAAAGCTATTTCACTGTGAGGGTGAGGGAGCCCTGGCACAGGCTGCCCAGAGGGGTTGTGGAGCCTCCTTCCTTGGAAGTCTACAAGACTCGCCTGGACATGTTCCTATGCGACCTGATCTAGGTGACCCTGCTTCTGCAGGGGGGTTGGACTAGATGATCTCTAAAGGTCCCTTCCAACCCCTACTGTTCGATGATTCTATGACCTTTAGTCAATATAGTTTTTATAGTCACGTGTGGAGAAAATCATGACCTAAAGCACAATTACTGGTATTTTTTAGGAAGTCATGTTGTGAGGCTAACAAGGAATGTGAACAGCGTTTAAATACTAAGGAGGCTTGGGCATCATGTGTCTTATTAACTTGGGAGAAGAAGACACTCCTTAATCTTGGTAGACAACATCAACTTTTCAGTACAAGGTTGCATTGCTACTAAATAGTCTTCCTCCTGTGTGCAGGACACTGCATGTTGAGTAATGCTGGTAGTCTTCAGGAGGTGACTGGGGAGCACACCTGATATTGTATAAAGGGAGCTGTTACTTTGCCATTTGAAAGACCTTTTCCGGAAAACCTAAAGCTATGTCCAGGGTAACCTATAATTTATTGCTGTGAGACATAAACAGTGAATGTTCAAACACTGAAGACAGGGTTAAGGATGCACTGGGCCCTCTCAGATTACAAATGAGGGAGGGCACCTGTAAAGACATACATTTACTGTCATATCAAAAGCAATACAGCAGTGCGAGGTTCGACACTTCCTTTTGGAAAGATGTTTGGGAAGCCAAAGTTGTGCAGACCACCCGCCCTCTGGCTCTCCCCTACAACAGGCACGGCTGTTAGGTACCAATGACTCCAGAAATGTTGGAGCTGCCAATGTAAATGTTTTAGATTAAACTCTTTATGCAAAGGTCATGTGCATAAACAAATGGGGTATGTGGAAACATTCCTTCGAGAGTGACTTCAAAACCATTTACAATCTTCTGTTTACTACTGGCAAACATTTCCAGGAGACCTGTTTGAGAGGAATATGTGCAGAATTTGGCACCATAGCTTGAGGCTTTATCCAACAACTGCTGAAGGGATGGCAATAATACCTGTGTTGTCAGACTTGAGACAGTTAGAGAGGAAGCACTTCTTTAGATTAGTATGGAATTAATTTCTTTCTTGGCCACAGAATAGTAATATTTTTTGTTGCCCACTTGGAAGAGATCAACAATGTTTTCTATAGTATCTGCCAAGTGCATTTTGACTCAGTCCTTTACAATTACTCATTTTTATAAATCATGCCTCAGTTTAAAGTATAACACAGGCATCTAAAAGGTGTTGGAAATTAAAACCTAGTAGCATTTTGTATTTCTTGCATTCACGTCATAGACTTTATGCTGGAATCAATGTAGTGTCCAGAGAAGCAGACCAGATATGGTGTTTGAATTCCTTCAGTACCATGATTATCTGTAGCTTTTGTATAATGAACTACTTTGCAAGACAAATCTACTAGTTAGCCAATCAACTGCCAGAGCCATCTTACTAGAAGATACTTAACGGATGCACAGAAAGAATACCATGGTGCATCCAGTATGAGTGTATAGTCTGTGGTGCTAGATACTGATTGCAAGACTCATCAGAAGGAAATGAGTCCCTCCTCCTCCAATTCTTGGTTAAAGACTGGAAAAAAATGTGTTATGAAGATAAATTACACGACATCATTTCTCTAGAGCATGGGCACACATTTCTACTTCAAGCTAACCAGTGACCACGGCTTGGAATTCAACTTCTCAAACTTTGCAGCGGAGAGGAAGGTGCAAAATTGTTTTGCTTGTCCTCCAGGCCTCAAATGGTGGATAAAAACAGTCATAATCACTGCTGAAAATAGTGATCTTTTTTGAGTTCAGGAAGTCTATTGCTTGCCAGTGCGCTGGAAAATTGGAACATAGACCTGGGAAAGAGTCACTTAGAATAATAAAGTATATGTTGGCTTGGTATTTGCATATATACAAGCCAGTGGTTGTCTGCATAGCTTTTAGCGGTGCAATGATGTGGATGTTTTTGAAGAAAGAAATTTAAAACCTATGCAAAGGGAATGCACTTACAGAATTCTGTTGAGCTTCGGCAAATATGGGAGCTTCAATCACAGCTTTCAAAAACTGTAGGAACCCCTGAGTCATCTGTATACCCCTGAAATTTTAACAGCTGATATCAATGACTGCTGTTAGCAACTGTACTGTGATAAATAGGGTGAAATAGGTTCTAGTTAACTTCTGCCATATGAAGAAAATTTATTCCATCTTGCACTGGTGGTAGCAAGCACAAAACTGGAAATAAACCTTGTAAGATGTGTGCTACTGTCTCCTATTTTAACATTAAATGGCTGAATAACTGATGCCAAACCGAATGCAGATGGGAAGTGCCTGGACTACAGCATCCACAACTACCATGACTCTTAAGCAATACAATTACACCCTTTGCTGCCAAAGTGAGGACTCTACATACCTTAGTTATGAACTCAAGTGAAAAAAAAATATGGAAGCTGGAAACCTAAAGATGCAATTGAAAGATGAATTATGAAGAGCAAGGTAGAGCTCGGAATAATTTCACTGAAGATCGAGCGAAAAAATAAAGAATGAGAATCAAGGGAAATATGTGAGGGTTTTTTATTCATGTAAGCAGTGATTTTTATGTGATACTCTTGTATCTGTTAAGAAGTTCTTTTGAGATAGACACTTGAAAACATAAAAAACCCCAACCAAATGAAAGGACAATATTAGATAAATTATAACCATTAACAAACCATAACTTAGAAGAAGTTATATCTAGATGAAATCTACTTGGAAAATTGCATCAAAACACATCATCATCATTTATCATGTTGGGTAGTGCCAATGGCTGAAGTTTCTCACCTTAGTTCATGACTAAACAATTTATCCTTTCTATCATCAAAGAAGCTGAGTCTGATGGCATTTGAAGGATTCTTGAACACATACTCTTTAGCTATTACTTTCTTTTTTTTTGTGGTGGGCCTATTTTAAGGTTTTGATGTGTATTTTAGTTGTTGGAACTATGTTATTTGCATTTTTTTTGCTAGGCTGATACATGACATTTTTAGTATAATTTCTTGCAAGTATGCCCACATTATATATAACTGACATAGCTACCACAATTTTTCAACTCTAAAGAGTAACTGCATTTCCAAAACAATTAGCCAAATAAAACTGTGGCTGTATCTAGAAATAATTTTCAAATACATACTTTATCTGTAGACCTTCATCTGCCCCTGTTTCCAGACGAAATGATGCAGCATAGAAGTTGATTGAAACTCTCCAATGGTGAGCCTACAAGTTGAATCTTGTTGTCACATTCTTTTTTATTGCATAGTAAAATGATGAATAGTACATGTAATACCTGATAGAGCAATATTCCTTTATTTAATTTTGCAATTTTCAGTTACGAACATTTTGGTTAATGGAAGGTGAAGATAGTATTAAGAGGGTTATTTTTTTTTGGTGAATTATACAGCAATGGGATTGTATTGTAAAGCACCGAGTTAGAAAAATTGACATTAAGTCTCCTTAGCTCTCAGACATTGGAAAATTGCCCTTGATTCTTGTTGAATAATATACATTGGCTGATATATATACACTGTACAAACTGTGTATAGATTCATTTAGAGCTCCCAGGTGGGAGAATTTGAGTATGTTTTCAGTGAAGAGTCTATTATCCCTTAATAACTGAGAACATTACATATGAAAAATAGGGAATCTTAAATCCAGACAGAGCTGACTGACCCTGCCAAATTCACCTTTCTGAGCTAATCATAGCCTTTAATTACCAGATTTTTTTTAATGGTAGACATTTCTCAGGTGGTGTAGTTAGATGTTTGCTCAGTAGTGATGATAATTTAGCAAGCTCCTGATAGAGCTGTAGTGATGTTTTATTGCTAAAAAGCAAGTTGGTTACATTTCTTCAACATTTGGAAGATAACTCATCTAGTACACCGTAAATTCCCCAGGGCAAAGACTTTCATGCTTATATTCTTAATCTGTCATTTGGACCAATGGCACAATGTGTAGTTCATAAACAACAATAACGGGGGACCAGTTAATTTCAGATTGTAGGCTGAATATAAAATTCAGTCTGCAATTTTGCTTTGTACGTATAGTTATGTAGGATTCCATAAGGTGATTTACATTACAGCAGTAAAACTTTTAATGTGATCTCATACCAGGAAAATCAGCCAAAACCGAATGCCTCTGGGAACTTTCTACAACTGTCATTTGTTAATGTGAATGCTGTTGTTTTAATTCTGACAAACCTAGTTAATATATTAAACCAATAGTTTAAAAAATATTATTTATCCCCAAATCCGACATAAAAGAGCAAGTGTTTACTAGATTGCCTCAGCAACACATATCTTCTATCATAGAAGCACTGCTGTTTTATTGGAAAACGAAGGCCTATTTCTGTGATAGTAATTTAATCTATTTCTAAATCACATAAACATAAAGGATAGTGAAAGTCTGAAGATGAAGATAATGAGAGTTGTTGAAGCTCTGAATGCCAGAACTTCGGTGCTGAAAGATAAGCAACAGCCTTTTACTCTTCAGGTGTGTTACATGAGGTTGCCTACTATAATGATACCAGTGAAATGTCATATTTTCAGTATTTTACTCTAATTTTTATTATTGCTTTGAATGCTGCTCTCTTTAATTACGGCAACAGATGTTGTCAGTACTGTACAATATGTGTCTGCACAATATGTGTTCTCTCACATTTTGTTCTTGCAGAGAGACTTGGATTCATATTTATTTAAAATTAAAGAAAGAAACTTATGGGATATTCAATAACTGGAATTCTTAAAAGTCTCCTTACAAGGCATAGGGGAATTTCACATTTCAAATGCACCATGAAAGATCAAGAAAAGTGTAGATTCTTCCTTCCCCTCTTTATCCCATCTCAATGATGTAGACATGTTTTTTGAACAAAGAATAAGAGACAGAGATATACATATATTTTGTAGTTTGCTCAAAAAACAGTCAAACATCTGCCGTGCAGTAATACTGTGATATGAACTGCAGTCAACTGATCAACTGATTGTACCTATCAGAAAGATTGATAGATTTTTGAGGAAACCCACAGAAGTTGCCAGTTTCAGTAAGGCACAGTCTTTTTCCTTCCTTCATCTCTCATTTTCTACATGAATATATATACAAACTATGTCTCTCCATGCCAAAAGCTGAAACGAAATGACAATAATGCAGCGATATGGACTCCAGGCAACATTAAAAAAGAGACCCAGGTGTTTGTGAAATCTAGATCCCCTTTTCCAGTGTGATCTGGGGAATGATAAGTGAGTTAAAGATAGCATTTAGGCTTTACCAGCCTGTGTGCCCTCATCTGAGTGTGATGCCATTTAAACGGTTTGCACCCCTTCTCCTCCCTGCTGACCCTCCTTCGTCCCTTCTCCCTCTTGTCACTCTCTGTCTTGTTGCCAACAAAAATGCCTAATGATCTGAAAAATAATCTGAGTTAGTTTTATCCGTCTGGATCTGTTCCCTGACATGTCTCCCAGTGTGATCACACACAGCTGTGCCTCTGTGGGGGTAGGAGTGAGAATGATTTTATCTGGGTGAAGTAGATCTGCCATTGCAGTTGTTTCTACCATTTTTTGCCTTAATCTCACTCCAAAAATTAACTCATTGGATACTGACATCATGTCTCCTGTCATTTTTGTGTGGCTTTCAAAATCCAGAATCACTTGGAGTGTGGAAGATGCTGCCCAATGAGCTTTTACAGGAGTAAGCAGTCCCTTTTGGCCTCAGAAGGGCTGCCATGTTAAGCAGGATTAAAGGAGTCTTTCATGCTTTGTCACCAGTGCTGTTGCACACTGTGCAGGAAGTCTGCTCATCAGAGGAAAGAGGGAGAGGTTTGTGCAGGACAGTAAGTATCAACTCTGTGCTCTTCCACATCGTTAACAGTAACATTTTGTTCCTCATGGGCTGGTGGCTGTCAGCTCCTGGTTACAGACTGGACTACCCTGGAAAAGCCTGGACTACCTCAGATCTACCTGTGCATGTTTTGCCCCGTATGCAGTTTAAGTTTTTATGATCCCTATCTATGTGTTTGTCACCATTTCTTGATCTTATACCCGCAGACAGCTCCTTCTCTCCATGCGATGTGATAACGTGGAGAATCCCTGATTTAAAGACGAAGCGCCATACAGTGAGAGGAATAGCAGATGAGTGGAATAGCAGACAAACTAGATATCTTCTGGTCAAGATGGATATACAAAGTAAGCTAGAGCACATCTGTATGTCATTGTCCAAGCTTGATTACTGTGCTGGAGCCTGCATTTCTTCTCCTAGAAGCCCCGAGGCAGGAGCCCTTACTGATTTGTCAGCCCTGAGTCAGTGCTAAGCACTGAGGTGACTCAAGAAAACTTCAGTACCCGTTTAGGGACTAGCTGGCAGCTGAATGGCAGCCTTGAACATGCTGTTAGCATATAAATGATAGTCTTAGGTGAGCGAATGATCAATTGATGTCAAAGTGGATTTAAGGATATGTTTTCACTTCCTCCTGGTGAAAGGCAAGACTCAAAGGTGAAACTTCTGACATGAAAGAAAATATTGGGCCATGGACTGACGACAGGGGATAGCTATTGGCTCACAGGAAGGCATAAAATGTATTTTTCCCACTCACTTAGTTTCTTCCAATTCAATGAAATTAGAAGCTGACCCTTTTGTTCTGATAACCTTTGAAAGCAGTCAGGCTTGCCAAAAACCTCTGCTAATACACCAAAGGAAGAGGAAGCAAGTCATAAACCATGTTTTGGATCAAACAGTAACATTCTGTTGCACACATCCAAAACACAGTGGAGGGAACACAGTGCTTCTTTTTTGTGTATGACTAGGGACATGAATCATGATATTAGCTCAATATTTGCCCAGAGAGTATAAACCACTAGCATCCAGGCAGTTAAACTTTGTTTACAAGAGCTGCACAAAGAAACATGTATGCTGCAGCCTTGTTCATCTCAAGTGTCCAGTTCCTAGACTTTCTCTATACACCAAGTAATTTTTTGTATTTTCTTCCTTCTTTTTGAACAAGGAAATTATATAAATAACACTTAGAATTGTGGAAGAAACACGGAATCTCAGAGAGAGAAAAACATCAGCAGTATAACCAAATTTGACATTGTAATAGAAATCTATAGGTTGGCAACATTGACAATAATAAGCAACACATCTTTCCAATGTAAATTTAGGACTAGACATCAAAAAAGTGATGTTCAGTACCTGACAAAGATGCCTCAAGAAGAATTTGGTCAGTTTAATGAAGATCACGTGGAGTCAATGAACTGAAAAGTGGACTGAGAGGTAGGTTGGTAAATGGTTAGCTTTGTGGTATTGGGAGAAGAAGGTGAGGGGTTTTGTGTGACAGCCCTCTGGTGACTTGTGATGATCTCAGACTCTTCAAACAAAACCTGAGAATGGGCAGTGTTTCCAGCAATCCTAATGGATCAAGTGAGTTTTATAAAAATCTTTACAGGTGGTAAAAGGACAAAGGTTTTCTTCATGACTTGTTTGGGCAACTTGGTTATTGGTTTTGGCAGCCCTTCAGCTGGAGACCAGCTCTCCAATGTGTATTTCCACCCTAGTCCCAGTAACTGTGGTCTCCTGCTCTAGTTGCAAGACAGAAAAGGGTAGCAAGTGCATGAAGGAGAAACAAGTGGCCTGGGAGTTGTGAAGGCAACTGGAGGTATTGTAAGGCAAAATACTGCTCGGACATGGAGTATACTGTGAAAAGATTTAGGGAGATGTGGTGAACTCAGGATACTGGAAGACGAGAGAGTTTATTTGAGGTGGAAGGGGAAAGGCACGGGACATTGAACTGCAGGAAATCAAGGTTCAGTAGTTCTGCTCCTCAGGGAGCAACTTGTCTTCAGAGCTTGACAATATTCCACTATGGTTAAATGTGTCTGGAAGGATTGGTTTATTGCTATCAAGATATATGGATCTCTTACAAACACTTATCTTGGAGGTTGTGAAGGGGATCAGTTAGCAATGGCAGGCTATAAATGGGGAGGAGAAGAATGTCAAGCTTAACGGTAGGGAGGAAGGAAAACTAAAATAATAAATATTGATTTGGAGTATGTCTTTTGTTATCTCTGAGTGAACGGGAAAATGTTACAATAATGCAATTTTTATGGGAACCGTAAATTATCCATGTGAAGCTTTTCTGCATTAGTGTTGACTAATCAACAAACCATTCTGGAGAGTTGTTGGCTATACCATTCATTCAACAGATTGAGTTTGTTATCATATTTCATTGTATTCCTGTAGGCTGTACTTTTTTATTAGTTTATAGCGATTTGTAGGATGCATGCCCTGGACTAAAGGAAATCACTTTTACCAGATGGTTCAAGTCAGTAGGAGTCCTGTCCTGAGTTCAGTGATCCTTCGATCTGTTCCCTGTTGCACCATGGTGCATAGCTGAAGAGAGATAAGTAAATCCTGGTAATAAAAGACATTTTACAAAGTTAAAATCTTTAATGTGGGTCCATAATGTGGACCATATACTGAAAGTGAAATGTAAAGCCAAAAGAAACATTGGATATGCAAACTGAATGTTGCATTAACCCAACAGTGAGAGCCATCCTTGGAATAACAAATACAATTTTTTGCATCTGAAATTTATTTGGACTTCATGCCTCTCTGACATCACTTTTGCAGGCAGCCAGGGGATTTGTGTATAGGCAAGCCTAGTGAATTTGCTGTTTATCATAAGTACAGGTGAAACATTTTCAAGAGGGAATATCAGTAGTAAAGCAAGATGATATCTATAAGCACCTTTCTTCCCAAGAAACATAAACCAGCATTGGAACCAAAATGAAGGCATGAGCTGCATCCGGAGCTCTGTAGAAGACACGTGTCCTCAGTGCATGATGCCACGTGGGAAGTATGTGTGTATGAGGAGTGCAAGGCACTTTGCTCTCCTTTGGACCATGTCCCTCCCCTCACCCCTGTGCTATATGGGATGCCTACTCAACACTACCTCCTTCCTGAAGTCTGTGGACCCTTTCCCCGGTTGCTTTCATCTCTTCATGCTCCCACACAAGAACTGGCCAGTTGGTTACTAGGATGGGAGGATGGGGAGGAGAGAGGGCCACTGATGGTTCAGCACTGTGTTAGATGGGCCAGCACCTCTGCAGCCTTCCCGAGGAGACTTAGGGATGTGAGGGATCCCAAAGGATGCTCTGCTGTGCAGTGCTTACCCTGTGGTCTTCCCTGAGCCCCATTCTGCCAACTGTGGTTAGCCCAACCAATAGAGTTGCTCGAGAGACCTACATCCATCTTCTGCACAGAAGAGCCTTTTAATTTTATTTTAACATTCCCCCCTTAAAAATGTAATGATTTAGTTTAACAAATTTGCATCCTCCACTAAAAAAATCTGATAATAGAGATGTAAAATGATCCCTGACCCAGACTGCCCTTTTCCTCCACTACAGGCTCAAGCCAGGAGGTTCTCTTTAGCAGGGGGTCTCCACACTCCTGGACACACAGCTCCAGACTGCATTTCTCTTTGTTCAGATTGAGGTACTAAGATTTCAAGACCCAGGGATTACATGTGTGGACACCTCATTGCTTCAAATTCCTTAACAAAGCTGCACTATTTTTGTTTAAAAAATATTGTTTTTGTGGAATAACATGGAAAAGAAAGTAAGATTTATTGTCCAAAAAAACATTCCCCAAGGTAAAAAAATGAGTAATGTGGCAACTTGCGATTCCTTAATGTGCAGATCAGATGGAGCAAATTTAACTGATGGTAGGAATGTGAAGGTTTTCCTATCCAGGGTCAAGGAAAACGTTATCCAAAAAGCCAGTGCGGATGTTCGCCATGTGGTCACACATCTTTTTTTGTGGTCTGACGAATAGGTCATATGGCTAGTATCAATACTTTAAGTCTTAATTAGATGTCAATGCCTTAATTGCAAATATTAAGTGGCTATATTAAAGTAATTCATGTATGTTAGAGCCATTATTTCACGCGACCTGCAGAAAGGCACGGTGGGTTGAGGGTACATCTGTGTTTGTAGTTACTTACGTATAAACTATCCAGTTACTTTTCCTCTTTGAAAAGCTTGGCTCAGATGCAGCAATTGTAGTGCTATTCTGAGAGGAGCCTAACCAGGTCTGATTAAGTCTGGGATATTTTCTGATTTCTGTTGGTATCTTTTCTGTCCTACAGGCTTTGGGCAACAGGCTGACTGAAGTGATGCACCTTCACCTGCTCACAGACATTTACATGTAACCCGAAGGAGGAATTCCTTTTACATTTTCCACTTCAAAAGTCTGCTGTTTTGCTTATTCAGCACAGGTTGTGAGTCTCAGGCCATCTCTATGAGAAGTCATCTGTAAGTGGAAGGTGAGAAAGTGCATTTACTTCTACCTGACATATCTGAATTGTGTAAGTAAAGTGCTTCTCGGGCAGGGGCTGTATGTGACCTCCTGCAGCCCTCTCTCACAGGTTGACCTGTGAAGGGAGCAGAGAAGTGATGGACTACGATGTAGAAGAGCAAGGTGGCTGCACAGAACTTACAAAGAGTCTGGCAACCAATACATGACCTGGCACCAGTCCAAGCCTGAGAGGCCGTGAATGCCTTCCGCTCACACTGCTGCCACAGCAGAAATCAGCTATTGTATTTGCGCACACAGGAGGTTAACACAGACAAAGATCAAAGCCAATTTACTGATGCAAAGCCAGACTGCATCATTAGCAAAACAAAAAGATAGTGTTTTGTTATAGATTATTTTTTGTATCTATGACTTTCTTTTGACACTATTTCTTCTCTCAACTTTAGAGTTCTTGTATTTTTCATTCTGTTTATTGGTCTCTGAAATATGTGTGCATCTGTGACTCTGTTATGGTGTAGTTTGCATATATTATGCTGCATGTGCTGAGAAATATTCTGAGCTTGCATGATATGTGAAAAATCAGATCTCTGAAGAGTCCCACGTCTTAGATGTCTGAAGATGAGGGCAAGTAGAATCAGTGACCACTTTAGAAGAAAAGTATTTCTCCTTACCAGATCTCCTTTTTGAAGAGGAGACATTGCAAGAGACAAATTATTGGATTTGTGTAAGTTATTTTTCTTTATCAGACCATTGCTGCTTCAAGCATTTGGGAAGCATTGTTTCTACTGATGCTCGTTAGTACTGGAAGTCCAATGAAAATAACCAGTATCTGCCACAGTTAGGACCTTTTTTTCTGAATGTTTTTCTGTCTGACGTTACCCAGTTTTTCAAAAGGAAATTTCATGAACTTTTAAAACACCAAAGCCATATTACTTTGAAATTTTAACACTGACAAATATTGCTTTGTGACTGGGGACAGTAAAATGAAAGCTGAATAGGCATCTCTGCCCACACAAGCAAATTTTTTTACATTTTAAACTGTCTCTGCTGCTGATTGCTATTGAAACTTTGAAAAACCTCTCAGTGCTTGAAGTGTGACACAAAGAATGGACTGTTTCATTTTTCTTTTTCAAAGCCAGGGAAATTTTGAAATTATTGAAGGCGATAAAAAGGAAAAGAAAAAGCAAAACCAGAACAATTTTGATTATATCTATTTTACAGTGTCAGTATTGAAAGAAAAGCGGGAAAAAAGAGTAAATCTCTCTCTGTGTCTGTATCTTGGTTTTGGCAGGTTTAACATATGATTTTTTGTGAAAGATTATGGTTTTCAATAATAACAACTTTTCTTTGAAATACAAATTTTAATTTTCAGATACTTTTGGGAACAAGTCTGGCTTATTTTTTGAAAAAAAAGGAGAATTATTTCTAGATATGAAGTGAAATGTATTTTGCCATCTAAAGAATTCTAAATTTTGACAGTTAATTAGAAATAACTATGAATATGAAAATTGATTCTGTATCTTTGATTCCAACAATTCCCCCTCCCCTGAATCATGAGATAAAACTAACTAAACTTGCTTGTTAGTAATAACTACCTTATGCCTATTTCCATAAGCCAAGACTGTCATCTGCAGACATGAATAAAGTCTATTAATGTTTTACTCACTGAATTTCAAGGAAATTTCTTGCAATATGTAAAAGTAATCATGTGCAAATGTGTTTGCAGATGGGGACTGTAATCTCACCCAAATATATGATGGAGTTTCCAGGTGGAAGCTATCTGATATTACGGGGTTTTTTTTGTTTGTTTTAACAGGATGAATACTCAGCAGCAGTAATACTGCTCACTACCTTTTCCCTCTAACATTGTTCATGGCAGAAATCCAATTTATGCAGTGCAAATAATCATTATTTCCACCAGGCTGAGGATCTTCCCTTGCAAGAGCATAACCAATGTCTTCTACTCCTACTTGTGTCATTTGTGATATTTCAGTGATGTGATTTAACTAATGTGAATACAAAATTCATTACTCGTAGAAGGATTGTGGGAGAGGAAAAAACAAAAGAGAAAAAGGAACATCCTAGTGCTGCGAGGCATAGGAAATTAAAAGCAAATAGAAAAGCAGGTGGAAATTCTGACAAGGACACTTAATATACTGAAGAAGAACTGAGAGCTTGTGGCCTGAGGAAGCATTGCAGTTTATGTCTTGGTGGCATCATTCAGTATCTGCACATCATTGCTGGTGTGTTAACTGTTGTTAAACAGCACTTTTATGAGGGACTTGCCACGGTCATAGAATCAGAGAAGGATTTGGGTTGCAAAGGACCTTAAAGACCATGTAGTTCCAGTTGCCTTGCCATGGACACGGACACCTTCCATGTGTCAACCTGTCTCCAAGTCCTTTCCTGCATCATGTTTCGTGTATGAAGAGGTGACTTGGGTGGTGATCCCTTCCTCATCTGGAAGGTTGTTGGGACTGAGTACCAGGTGCAGCTCTTCAGTTATCTTGAAAAAAAGACTCCAGTAGGATGCTAAAGCAGGAGTGTTTTCATCATCGACTTTGCAAGTGAGAGTGACTCATGTGCCATCTGTTTTGTCCCTCCACCCGATCATATGCGCTCCCTGTTTGTGCTGGTTAATATATTTGCCATCTATTAAAGGGAGAGGAAACTTTAGAACAGTCAAAACAAACATGCCTGAGAAAGGCTGAAGTTTTGAAAGCGGCTGGTTGGAAAGAAGCTGCCACTATTACTTTCCACTGAAGCATGGTTTTGGGACAAGGACATGCCAGTGGCCAACCCACTGAAATCTTCTGACAATGGTTTAGGGATTTCTAAGTATCTAAGGCATGCCTGTATTAAGTAAAACAGTGACCACATTAGCTCCAGAGAGTGCTAAATGCACCACATCGTGCCCAGCCTGGCAAACCCTGCTCCTCTGTGCCTGTTGTTACAGCTCTGTGCTGTGCAGGGGAGGCTGTCCTGCTTTGGGGCCTGAGGGGGACTCAACTTGGAGTGGCAAGGATCTAGCAGGCCTTATGACACTGTGGATTTCTGAGTGATGAACAGGGACTGTTCAGAGTTGCCTAGAAGAGGCCCTTCCTCCAATGCAAAGACTGTGTATATGTGGACAAGAAATGAAAAGTGTCAGCTGATAGGTTCAGAAAAGCCCAGGGGCTATTCCATTACCCAACACCTAGCTAAAAGGTGGAACTTGCTGCAGGACCTTGAAATCTCATCCAAGACTTAAAAGGTGCTTGAATAAATGAATATGAAAAAAATTCCATAAGGAGAGCTGGAATACAATGATAGCACCTCTGGCTCCTTCTGCACAATAAACTCTGCATGATGTTGGCACTAAAACTTGGACTCTGAATTCACTTGTAACAGACTCAAAAGACCAGTGCCAGAATAAACTGGAAAACTGGATTGCTAGTGCCTTGGCCATTCATAACCTGTCACTTTACCAGACTTTTTGCCTCTGAGGTCTTAGTGGTCAGTGAAAGAGTCCATCAACAAGAGGATAGTAACCCCATCTGGGCTATGCTGGGGGGTATTCTGAGCTTGACCTGTTTCCTAAAACCACCATAATGTGATGGTGACAACACTTACCGACAGGACATTAATAGATGATGTAATTGGATGAAAAGCAATAACAAGTTGAGATCTTCTTAAGTATTACATCATGACAGTAGGCAAAAAAACTGAGCAGGGACAGGGAATGACTTACTAGAGCACAGCCTGTCCAGAGAGCAGCTGTCCCTCAACGAACTCCATCTTTCCCTTAGTGCCTTGTTGTCACGTGCTTCTAAATCATCCCTCCCAGGTTTTAAGATTGAGATACAAATACGTTGTGGCAGAAGGGCAAGATGTGCTGTATAAATGTGTAAAAAATAGATGCGATTTGCTTGTAGTTTTGGGTCCTCCTCAGTGGCAAACTTGACTCTGTCACATAGAACACTCCAGAAAGAGCTCACAGGTCTGGTGACATAGTCTCCCAGCTCAAGCCCATACATGAGCCAGGATGTGTCACACTCTTGCTCTAACTGGTTTATGTTTCTCCTTAATCAGTGAAAATGTTACCTAGTTAAATGAGAAAGAAGAACAAACTGTACATATCACCAGACAATCTCCCTCGGAAACAGTTTCCAAACATATGCATTAGGTAATGAGCCTGTTTCCCTGACTATGTGTCACAGCACTCTGTGCTATTCTGGTTGTATTTCACAAGCTGGCATTGCTTTTTAATACACTCTCTCCTGGCCTGCTCTGAATCAGTTGTTCTGCATATTTTCAGGCTGCTTTTGTGAGAAACCGCAGTAATGCTGGGCAGTTTCTGTCAGTCGCCTGCCATCCTTCTTGGTGCAGCATGATTTTCATCTGTCTCTAGTTTTTAATTTTCACCTTTGCTCTCTCTGGTTATGTCTTTTTTTGCACTGCAGTGTGAAACCCTCTGTAATGGGAAAAGATGCAGAAGCCATCCATCCCAGCGGCCCTCCCTTCGACTACTTGCCATTGACCATAGCCACAAATGTATAACAGTGTAATTCAGTACAAGTACGAATGCATGCAGAAAATATGTGCAAGGTGTTGTTAAAAAAGCTCAGCCTTTTGCTTATGAAATCTCCAAGAGCTTCTTGTGCATTACATCAGCTTTCTCAACAATTTACAAGCCTTTTTCACCCCACTCCCCTCCCCTCTCTGGAAACATTTGTCACAGTGGATTATTTTATCCAGTGCTTCTGCGTGTAAAATGTAGAATGCTAATACTTTATTTGGCTAAACATGCATAATTTAGGAAGACAGGTGTAGTGATCGATTAATCATCAGGCTTTTAACATTTAGGTCTTGTTACCTTCAGTTTTAAATGTTGTTTATTTGAAATTACAGTGTGGATATAATATCTAAGTGGAAGCTCTTTACATATATAAATTAAAGCTGCTTTTGCTGTTGGCAAGAAGGTGGAGATTTGATTTAGAGTCTGTCATTTTATGCCATACTTGGGTGTTCAGATAGACTTATCATAAAGAACCCAGTGGTAAAGGTACAGTAACTGCAGTAGCAATAACATTTTCCTTCTGCTGTCTGTGAACATCTCTAAGCATTGACTTACAAGACCTCTCCTTCTTGTTGTGGGAAGGTAATTACAGCGCTTCTCACTTTTGGCATATATTAAAATCTCTAACTCTGGCAGTGTTTGCTATAGTGAGTTTGCACCGTGGCTTTCTGTTACTGTGAGTTTGAGCAAGGGCCCTGTCATCCTGAAGGCAGCCCAGCAGAAGCGATGCCTGGCCACTGGATAAGCTTGAGGGAAACTGTTATTGCTCTCTTGCCATTTTCTTGACCCTTCTTGCCCACTTGACCTTCAGATACTTGACACATGAAAGCACACCTTCAGGTTGGGACAGTGGAGCTGTGGTCCCAGCTTTGCCCTTCTCTGTCACCTCTGCAATCCTGATCTGCAGACCAACACCTCCAGACTGGGCTGTTCCCCAAGAAAAAGTCCTTCTTCTCTGCCAAGGGAGGTTTGTTAGTTCCTCTTCTGGAAAATTACAGACATCTGGATATATGGCATATATGAGTCTTTGGCACAGAAATAAATTGAATCCAATTCTGCTGCTCTCATTGAGTAGGGAAATCACCCTTTGTACCGCTCACAGTTGTCCCAAGTCACCTTCCTCGGTATCTATTTATAGGTTTTATGCTCAAGACATCTCAGCTTCAAAAGAATTCATCTTAAAAGAGAACACAGCATTGTCTGAGAAGATAGGGGTACTCCTGCTTTGAATTTGTGCTGTGGAAGAGAGAGAGGAGAATATTAGTTTTGTCAGAATGGCAATTGAACCAAAAGAATGGAAAAACGTTCACCTGATGCTGGGCCAAAAAGAGTATTTTTAAGGATTCTTTTGTGAAGCTCAAATGCTTTATCTGAACTAAAAAGAGATTTTTCAGCTTTGTTTCAGGACTATTTAATCCTTTTAACCTTTTCTGCTTTAGATTTTGTTTAGATAAACAGTGTCATTTCAGAAGAATTGTTTGTTTTGATTTCAGACAGAACATGTAGGTGTTTCTGAAATGAAACATGTATTAAGCAGCATCCAAAGTGTTTGGATGAAATATTCCCAGTGCTTTTCAAGCTCTATTTCACAACAAATTTTTTAGTTCCCAGGAATGCCCTTTTGAGGCAGGGGCTGGTCTGGGTCAGTCAAAGACAATAAGCAGAAAATCCTTCCTAAAGAAGTTAGAGTCAAAAGAGTGTTTTGAGAAGCAAGTCATTCCTTGAGAAATGCTGGAATGAAGTAGTTGATTAAATGATCTTTAGTGATGTTGGATGATACTCTTCTGTATCCTGTTCTCTGGAACTTGTATTTCACAGAATCACAGAATGGTAGGGGTTGGAAGAGACCCCTAGAGATCATCTAGTCCAACACTACTGGAAAAGCAGGCTCACCTAGATCAGGTCACACAGGAATTTCTTATCCTTCAGATCTGAAGAGAGGTATAACCCCCACCCCCCACCATGTTGTTAATTGGCAGAGCAAACTGGCTTATAATCATTTATTGCCAGAGACACACACTGAATGTTTCAGTTTTGTTTGTGACTGCTCTATTTGGAGGTGAAAGCCATGATATGTATGTTCAAGCCTAGTCCACCCATAACAATGACGATGCACCTTGCATGCCAGAATATAACCATCCTTGGGAAATATAATTTCTCTGAACAAGAAAAGAAAGAAAATGCGAGGAAATCATCCTCAACCTCTCTGCAGCTTGGAGACATGGCACTGCACAGCCTCATCTCCCCCAGCAGTGTATGGCTGGCTTTGTGCAGTCCACCTTAGTTTATGCCCACTTCAGTATGTCTTTGAGAGGAGAAACTCTGGAAAACAACACTTTCAGCCGTCAGACAGGAGGACATGAAGACTTGTTAGTATTTGTCATCTGACAGTAAGTAAACAAATTGGCAACAACATCTAATATTATCTCCTCTCTGCTTGGGACAGTGTTGTATTTCAGTTGAGCTTATGACAGAAGAGAAAAATCTTCTATTTGTCTTCAACTTTCACATTGCAAGTTGTCAGTGATCCAAGACATTGTGAGTCCCGTAGCTCAATGAGGCTGGAAGGCTCTAGGGTCCAACAAAGGACTTATGGGGAGTCACATTGTTGTGAGGCAACTCTCAGACCATGCTACAACACAAGAGCATCAACTCCAAGGCAGCTCAGACGTGTTTTTTTTCCAGAGCGTGAGGTTTGACCCTTCAATTGATTGCTTTCCTTATAGGAATTTCTTCTAAACTGCCTTTTTTTTTTTCTGCTTATATCTTCCTAAATCATCATTGCAACTGTTCACAGTTGGCTGTGTTTACTTTGTATTTATACAGCTTTCCTCCACTGAATAACCACCATTTTACATTAATTATTGGAGCACAATAAGGAAAAAGAATTGGAGAGAAAAGGAATCAGCTGTGAAATTGTCTGTTCATAGTATTAATTTCCTATATTTGCCAACAAGTTTTTCACTTGTCTAGATAAAGGTATTTTATCCTACTTATTCCTCCTTGTTGTCTTGCATCGGAATTCTGTTTTCCTTCCTTCTTTCAATTCTTCTATTTATGTAACATTCCTATTGTAACTTACTGCATTGGAAAAGGAATTGTTGAAACTCAGTTTTGCCCTAGCCCAAGCCTCTGTACTTTTTGGAGGGCAGGATTTGTTGGATAAGTGGATTAGCATCTCTCTTCTTCCTGGCCAGGACTACATCAAATTGCTGCTATAATCATCAGAGATAAAATCTTTGGCAGCTGAAACTGCATATTCTGGGGCTGCTGCCTTTTGCACTACACACATTTGGGACCTCTAGGTGTTATCTGGAGTTTGAGAATATTATCGGATTTATTTCCAGCTTTTTAAATAAAGAGATGGACTCTATTTAGGAAGTAAGTTTATTGTCACCCAGGAATGGTCTGTTTGTCACTCTGCGCAAGAGGATTTTACATCTGCACTTTAGAAGATAAGAATGAATAGAATTCTACTGATTGTGTTCCCTTTGGCTCCAGGATTGTGTCCAGATGTCTGAGCTGTAGAAACAGGGAGACAGAAACAGATCAACCACTTTGTTTTACCAACAACTCCAATGTGCAGCATTTCAACTAAACCCCTAGCTATTCACTATGTTACTCCTGTTCCACATCTGCTCACTTGCATGCCACTCTTAGCTTTGCTACAGGAAGTATGCAGCAGAAGTGTTGATCACAAACAGTAGTACACCACTTTCATTTAACCAAGAGCAATTGCAAAATGGGACTGTCTGTCAGGACAACACATGTTCCAGGTCAGAAAGAGATTAATTAAAAGTAGATAAGCAAGGCAGGAAGTCCGGAAATAGATAATATTAGTCATCATGATCTTGACTTTGAAAGTTGCTTAACAGTTTTCCTTTTCAAACAGTGTATTTCTTTCCTAAATCTTATTCTTTTGGGCAAGGAGGAGAGGAAATGTGATTGAATGAGATTAAGTGGCTTCTTATTCACATTTTTTCTCTTTCCAGCTGTATGTCTGCTGTTCCTTGTGTTGAAGTCAGTGCCCTTGCATTTGGTGGGGACAGATCAGAGCCTAAAGAAATAATTGAATGTACTCCAGTGAAAAGTGCTTCACGTGAAACTTCAGAACTGTGATGATGCTGAATGCAGCAAATTCACATTTCACTTTCACAGATAAAAGACTATGTGTGCTAAAGCACAAGCCTGGGCACTTGCTTGGTTAAAGTTCCTAGAGTCAACACAATGGAGAGGAAGGTGGAAGGGAGGGAAACCTGCAGCAGCTTGGTGCATTTTGCCTGAGGAGGACAGGAGGTGGCATTGGATCTCTCCCAGGTCCTGCCACACCTCTTTCATGGATGGGATCTGTGCTTGCAAATCCATAGCAAAAATTTACCTCTTGGCTTATATTGGAACACACATACAAGTGTCATGTCCAGTTTACCTTATGCATGCCTAAACTCACTTGTTACAGTGGTAACAAGTCCTCTTTAGCTCTCTCTTTGCTCAGAGAGAACATTTTTCTTCTTCTAAAAGTGCAACATGCTCTTACTTCAGTGACACAGCTAACTGCTTGGAGGTGTTGATGGCCCACACAGGTGGCTCAAAAATCATTACAGAAAGCTATTAATGAAAATAATTTCCCAAGTGTACCTTCAGGGGGTTGCAGCATGTGAGCAGCAACCACCTGCAGTACAGGGGTGGAGGTGCAGACAGCAAAGCATGCGCTGTACCCTGCATCAGGGTGTCAGAGTACGGAAGAATGCCAATTCACATTCTTGTCAGACCTGCCATAGTCTTGTCAAGATATAGCTATCCTGACTGGGATGTCAAAGCTCTCCAAATTAGTTAGTTAGGCTTAGTTAGTCTCACTGAGACAATGAAGAGATGCAGACTGCCAAATGAAGCCTTCCTTGCATCATAGGTATTTCAGACTCGAGTACTGAAAAGCTAAAACTCCCTCAGACACATACAAATAAAGAAAAGGGTTTATTTTCTTTAGAAGTTAGGTCCTCTATGAGATGAACTACCCAGGATTTTTGGCAGTAAGAGGTACGTTTTATGCTGAGTTTTACTCTTCACATATTGACTGTGCTTTCCATGAAATTACAAATACATTTAACATGAAATTGTCCAGATTTCACTATCAGTTTTCTCATTTTCACCTTTGGAGAAGGATTTTATAATGCTTAATGATTGAGTAATAGAATGAAAGAAAAAATTCAATGTCAATAGATGCAAAGTGATGCATATGGGGAAAAATCACCCTAGCTACATACAGAATGACAGTTTCTAAATTAGCTTCTACTGTTCAGGGAACTGATTTGGGAGTCATTACTGATAAGCCCCTGTGAAAATCAGTTCGTTACTCAGCAGTAGCAAAAAAGATTTTTAGGAATTATTAGGGAAAGAATAGAGAACAAAGAGAAAAGAAAATAGTTATGCTACCACACAAATTCATGATACATCTGCATCCTGAGTATTATGCAGTGAACTCATCACCACAGCTCAGAATGGAAAGCTGGAAGTGACCCAGGAAAAGGAAGAAGCAGGGCCGGTGAATTGAATGACTTTTGTGTGAGGAAAGGCGAAATATAGCAGGTATTTTTGCCTCTTGGGGAACAGACTATGTCTGATAACACCATGAACAGTAATGGATAGTTGAAGAGATTATTCTGATTCCTGACAATAAAAAAATAAGGATTGATGAAATAATGAGCTGGGCTTTTAAAAAGGGAGCACTTCATCACCCAACATGTAGTGAAGTTGTGCAACTCTTGGTCATGGGATATTGTGGAGACCAAAATAATAAATGAGTTCAAAATATAAGAAGGCAAATTTGCAGAGGGTAGGGGTCCACCAGTGTCTGCTCAAAAAGATATTCCAGAAGAAACCTCCAGCTCAGAAATCTGTCACTGATGATCAGAAGCTGGGGGTCAGGGAAGGGTCACCCACTGCCTACCTTTATGTCTCAAATGCCTCACTTCAGTATTTCCTTCTGACCACACTCAGGAGAGAGAGACAGGTGAATCTTTGTTTTTCCCTATGATGACAATGTGGCTGTTCTTCTGGTAATGTTTTTCTGTTATTAAAATTTATGACTAAAGTGTTTATTTTTTCTATTTGTATGCTTTTCCACGTTGTCTGTCATCATATCATGGGGGTGACCTAATGTATCACTGGATTTGTCCCTCACAGCTCTTCAAAATGGTAGAGAAAAAGCACAATTACCAATTATAAGGAGATTCTCACCCTGGGAAGAGTTTACTGAGATGGAAAGGGCCCCACAGGACTGATGACTGCCTTAGAATCATAGAATCATAGAATGGTAGGGGTTGGAAGGGATCTTTAGAGATCATCTAGTCCAACCCCCCTGCAGAAGCAGGTTCACCTAGATCAGGTCACACAGGAACATGTCCAGGCGGATCTTGAAGACTTCTAAGGAAGGAGACTCCACAACCCCTCTGGGCAGCCTATTCCACTGCTCCCTCACCCTCACAGTGAAAAAAAGCCTTCCTCCTCTTCAGCCATGCAGCTCTTTGCTGTGCCTGCTAGCCCTCCCAGAACTGGATCCAGTCCTTATGACTAAGGCACAGTGAGAGAGGAAAATAAAATCCTTCACTGTGGCAAAGCCCTCAAGTCCTTAGTCAACACTGAAGTAAAGCCTACGTGGTTTGGTCAAAGTCCAGCAGCACATCTGTTGGAAGAGGTGGGAGCTCGATCCAACGTTTTTGTGTTTGGAGAGTAATCTGTAATTAGTTTGTCAGAGCAAGACACCTAATATATCTTTCTTCAATCTTCTTTTTTCTCTTGGTGTAACTTTTTCTTGTAACCAGTGTGCTGTAATTCTGGTATTTTTTTCTTCCCTTTATAGCAGTTAGTTTCTCAGTGTAGTCCCTGACCACAAATACTTTTGAGTGGAACATCTGGTTCTAATGTATGCTCTAGAAATGTTACTTTCTGCAATATTCCACTTTTCTACCAAATTATATTTTACCTCCTGTGTTTAGCCAGAATAGCTTGTAAGCTGATCAATATCTGAAGCAACAAAGGATTCATTTGAAGAAAGACTTCAAAAGCCACACAAGTGATTTTCCAGAACTCAGGGGTGGTTGCAGGAGTGGAGTGGTAGTTTGCAGCCTGGACACGCACATGGGAAGCTGCCTTCCTCTCTTTCTCCATATTGGCTTTCCACAGCACTCCTACCAGTTACCATAACTGCAAAGCCAATCTCTCCTTGTTTCCTTCCTGGTGGTCCCACCCAGCTCTCATCTAATTTTTAAAGTTCTCCTTCACTTCTAGCCAAGCCCATTCAAATGTTCAGGAGAGGAAATATTGCTACACAGTTCCTTCTGTTGTTACTTGCTGCCATTACGGCTGCTTTTTCAGAATTACTAGTTTAGGAGCCGTCCTGCGTTACGTGAGTAAACAAACCTTCACCTACTTACAGAGGGAATACTGCTCTGCATGAAAGAGGCCGTGTAGTCAGTAAAGGATGAAAAAGGAATGTTTAATATACTTTCCAGCATGGGAAACATGAAAAGCCGTCTGAACTCTAGAGAAAACTGTAGTGCGCTTCTGGTGTGTTTTCAATACGGATGATGTAAATAATATATGACTCCTGGAAGAACTGTAGGAATATATAAAGTTTTATGTAGGAGAGCACTGCACGCATGTGGGGGATTCAGATGCATTTACAAATCATGGGCTGGATGCCAAACAGTGCAATGGTGCCCACTGTAAATGGGGCTCAGGGACTGCATTACTTAAGTAATTAAAGTTGAGTGTGACTCACATGCTGAAAGGGTAAATTGTGCATTGCCACAATCTACCAAGTTATTTAACTTTGGAAAAGCAAAGCTCCTCAGTGACGAGGGAGGAGGATTTATTATTCCATTATTTTATCTTTGCAAGCCAAGCCATAGGCAAATATGATCATGGTTTTTAAGAGTTTGCCTGAGCGGGGTTGTCTTACTGGCTAACCATTTCATCATTACCATAAAGCATGGAAAAATAGAGCATGAGTCAAATACGTGGAAAAAAACCCCTGTAGCTTAACCATTTAAAATCTTGTAGGGATCTTGCTGTTGAGAGGTGAACAAATCTATGTATGCTCTGAGAAGCCTGCTGTCTAGCCATGTCGGCTCCCACTCCATGGGGCTACCACCCATCCTGGGGTGGGCACATGAGGAGCCCTGGATGGAGGAGTTTGGAGGAGTCTGAAGGAGTCTGGAGTTTCAGAATGTAGAAAACTATGAGGCACACTCTTGGGAGTGGAGTGGGGTTTCAGCCTGAGCTCCTAAAAGGTTGAAACCCCATTCACCTCCCAGTGAGCCTGCCTCATAGATTTCTACATCATGAAAACCTACTGGTTTACTTTCTGAATCTGGAGACTTACTTCTCCAACTCTGTTCTTTAAGGCAACCCTGGGATCTAATCTCTTTCCATTCAGCTGCCCTGTGTCTTTGCACAGCCATTCTCCCAGATTCCTCTTCCTCTTTGTTAAAAACCGAAAAGTAGAAGAGAGAGTCCCAGCTCAGCCCTTGGGTCCCACTCCCAATTTACCCTTTGCATAATATTCCTCCTTCCTCTTGACTCAGAGAACATGCTTAATGTGTGTTAGGATCCACAGCTATACTTTTTTTCAACTGCTCATCCATCCATTTAATGCTTAGCATGTTCATGAATGTTTGCCATATGGGCCTGTCTCTTGATATTTTAATCCGGCATGAATTTTGTGCCAGTAACAAGAGAAATAAGAACAATTACAAAAGAGGATGTCACACTTGAAATAAAACAGAATGATTCTTTCAATTCCTCCAACACCATATTCCTAATACAGCTTCTTGGACACCTGAGGAAATGTCTACATTGAGATATTCTTCTGACTGTGTTGAAGTGACGCCAATAGGGCAGATCCCCTCTGTAACAATTTTCACTCTTTTGATGCCGTTTAGTACATGGTAAATGTGATGAAATAGAAGAAAATTATTTGTTTTGCTGGAGGTCAATAGAAATTTCAATAGTTTTACAAAACAAGCTCAGGAAACCAGCTGTCTGGGATAGTTGCACCAGAGAGACCTTGTGCACCTTGCGTAGCAGCCAGATGCCTCTTTGAAACCTCCCCAGAAATATCTCTTAGCTTCAAGTCTGGTCTTTGGTGGTTGCTGCACAGGCAGTGTGTACAGCCTGAGGAGCAGAACTGCTGTTGTTCTGCACCATCACCTTCCCCCAACAGTTCTAGGAGAACAGTGGCTGTGCAGAAGAGCTTTCATTGTGACAGAGGAAACCAGGGGAATTGGCTGAGACATCTCTGAAGAAGCAGGGATGCCATGTTTTGGCATTTTCTGAGGCTGCGTGACCAATACGAGTAGTAGAAGAAGACAGTGATTTAATCTGCCACTGGTTCAGTTTCTCAGGTGATCACAGGGAACACAACCCTCAGTCACTCAGTGCAGCTATGAAGTTATCTGGCCCTGGAGTCACAGAGAGCAGGGAAGCCCTACGAGGAAGGGGCTGCTGCCAGCATCTGACAAGGAAATGACTTCTCAGAAGTCAGAGGGACCAGGTTAGAAACTGAAACAATTTAATCATTACCTTTTTTAAAGAAATGCTGTGGCAGATAATTTTGTCCTCATTTATTATAACCATTCTCTGATCTGAAAAGACTCATTTTATAAGAATAGAGTTTTATGGAAAAAGGCATTTTGAACTCATTTAAACATAGCTGGCAAATTTCAATTATAGATGAAGACTTACTTTAGCAATTTTTAGTCATATTTTACTCCTCTGAAAGCGTGGTAGGTCTGAGTCAGCAGGATGCACAGCTGACTCCAGCCTGAGGAGGAGGCTGGGCAGAGCAGACTCTGCAGCCTTCAGATGTGGTACGCTATTTTCTTTTCAGTGGCCTTTTGTAAACCTCTTGGAGATCGGATGATATATAGATTAAGGGATTTGTTATCGTCTGTTTTTATTTGTTTTGGTTTTTTTAAAGGGAAAATCTTGATAACAAAAATGACTTGGAATAGTAAAATTTCTACTGGCCTAATTCAACAGCAGCTGCTTCACTTAAAGCAGTGAGAGATTACTGAAATAAGGCAGGTGTCCAGGTTTCACTGAGGAAAATATTTTAGGCTGTTTTCATAAAGAGAAATGGCTGTAAGAGAGAAGTTGGCTTATTTTGAGGGAAATTGCACAGATCAAAACAAACAAACAAACAAAACATGGAAAAGGAGGGAGTATGATTTTGATATCAGCTTTGAACTGTCGTTTTTGAGCAGATTAGTGTTTTGGACATGTCCCTAAAGACTGACCTTTTGAAAGGAAAGGAAGTGAAAGAAAGAAGGAAACCTTCTGGATACATAAAGAAGGTTTTGTTGTGCTGCGGAGGAGCGTGGCAATGCATTGGATGAGTCGAAGTGAATTTGTCTCTCTTTAGACTCTCTCCAAAACACTATGTATACATGGTATATCAACACACTCTTAAAACACTAGAGGTGCATATCTTTTTGACAAAAGAATTGCTATTTTACCTGTCATTCTGATTTATGCTTCTTAGAAAACACAGAGCTGCAGTTGGAAGAAAAGGGAAAAGCCATATGGCAGACTATTGCCAAACAAACAAACACATACAATATAGATGCCAAACAGCTTTAGTACAAACAAAAAGAGCAGAAAAACAGGCACACCCTACTTTGATGCCTCTACATGCTCTTGCAAAAGAGTATGTACCTGGCTTTTTACCTCTATTTAATCCTTCTGAAGAGACTTGCCATATTAGAATGTGTGCTTAAAGTATTGCATAATACATTCAGGTTTTAATAAGATTGCTATTTAGAGAGATAAATATGCCATAGCCTGTGAATAACTCTGGAACTGTCATTAATTTAAAGTATTACCACAGTATTTTACACAGCTGATATATCATGAGATGGAAAACAACTGTCTGTGTAGGGGCTGTCGTACCTCAGAAACGGCCCTTACGACAGATCCCTGGTGAACAGACTAAAAACCCGTGTCTTGCTCATGCTACACCTGCTGTTACCTCAGTCATATGATGGCAGCCTCTGGAGCAACCTTTACTCAGGCAAGCAAGGCCTTGTTTATTTTGGGACTGCTGGGTGGTGGGTGTGGGGAGGCTCCTCTGGAACCTGTCATTACCTAAGTGTTACCTATTTTGACCTAGGTGAACCTGCTTTAGCAGGGTGGTTGGACTAGATGATCTCTAGATGGTCCCTTCCAAACCTTATCATTTTGTGACTGATTCTGTGATAGCTTTCATATAATTTTAACAGCCCTAGAGCAACACCACTGTAACACTCCCACTTTTTGTGAGAGCAAATGAGGAAAGATGGAAAATACTCTCTCTAGTTTTTATTAAAGATTTTGTCTACTATAGAAGCATTTAATGTAATGCAAGCTGCTGACCCACACACCAGATACAATGGCATGCAGCTGGTGCACATCTGTGTGTGTGCATACATACATGCACATGCATACACGCATGCACACATGCATGCATGCTGCTGGGTACTACAGACAGCACCAGAGAGGCATGTAGAAATGGGACTGGGAGCTCTGCAGGGAAACAGTGGCTCAATTAGGAGATTAAGACAGTCAGGATTGGGAAGAGAGGAGCAAAACTGTTGCTGAAAGTAGAAGTGATAGCAAAACCAGGGGTTTGGAAGAACAGTCTAGAAGGAGGGAGATGGGACATCTGCACAAGACAATGGAGAAGTGCAAGGGAACAGGGACTGATAGGAAGCCAGGAAAGTGTCTGAGGCTGCCTCCTGTAATTCCTAAATCCCTCTACTTCCGTGTTCTCCTGCTTCTAGAGGACTGTGAATACGTTAGCAAAATGTGGCTTTAGTCTTCTCTAAAACAGCCACCCTCAGTTCCCAGAGTCAGATCTGGACCAAGGACTGCACCATGGCTCTGGGTGCTCCACACTTGGTGTTTGCTGACCCAACTTCCCATACTGGAACTGGAATATATTTAAAATAGGAGATAGTATGTTTCTCACTCTCCATCCTCCTTTTTTCACACATAAATTTACACAAACATGCATAAGCAGGATGCTCAACCTGCTTAAACAGACTTCTCCAGGTCTGGATATGTGAGTACCTGAACTCAGTTTCTGGCCCTCTCACAGGACAAATCAGCTCCCCTGTCTGCCAGAGCACTCAACCATAGCTGTGCCAGCCAGGAAGGCCTGAACTTACCTGTATCTATTGTTACTTCATAGAATCATAGAATGGTTTTGGTTTCAAGGGACTTTAAGTTTATCTGGTTCCAATTCCTCTGCTACCTTTTGCTAGACCAGGCTACTCAAAGCTCCATCCAACCTGGCCTTGAACAATTCCATGGATGGGGCATCCACAACCTCTCTGAGCTTCCTGTTCCAGTGCCTCACCACTCTCATAATGAATAACTTCTTTCTAGTATCTAATCTGAATGTACCCTCTTTCAGTTTGAAGCTGTTACCCCTTGTCTTTTCACGACATCAAAGTCTCTCCCCAGTTTTCTTGTAGGGACATTTTAGGTACTGGAAATCTGTTAAAAGGTCTTCCTGGAGCCTCCTGTTCTCCAGGCTGAAAAACTACCAATCTCTCAGCCTGTCTTCATAGGTGAGATGCACCAGGCTTCTGTCTGTATTGTGAACATCTACCACAGAAAGGGATTGTAATGTGTTTTCTGTATGTTCTTCCGTGATAAAATCAGTACCTTAAAAAACATTTACCATGGATGTGGTAGGTCTTATTCCACACAGGAGAACTTGTGTTGATTGTGTTAATCACATCCTCCCCTATTCATCTTAATCCCTACATTTAATTTTGTTTAGGTTGTGCAGTTCCCTCGAGGAGCTGTGCTTGATCTGAGCGCAGTCAGACTCACTTAAGTTTCTTGACATTCCATGGGGAGTGGAAGAATATACTGAGGATACGGCTCAATCCAAAGCAGAGAAGACAGAAAACAGAAAAAGGAAAAGACATTTGGATGTCTTTTCAGGCAAACCTGAAAGTATTGTCCTGGGGCTTATCATTGTAAAAATACTAAATAGCCATGCCTGTTTTAGGAAGTAAAACAGACAGAAGCATGCTCTCTCTCATGAAGGGATGTGAAGTAGTGCTACCTGCTTCCATTTACTGCTGCATTTTCTTCTCCCAGGGACTGGGTGTCCATGCCCATGTAGCTGAATGAGGACAGCAATGGATCAGTGCTGCTTCTGAACCATGCGTGGAATTTGCATGGCAGAGTGCTAGTGGACATGAACCCAAGCCATATAGGAAATGTGCTAATGTGTAAACACTATGGACATTCATGGGTTGTGTTGGAACCCAGTCCGTGGCCCTGTTTGGTTTGCTACTGTTGACGTAGCTCATGGGTCTCCAATCTGCAGGCAGTACACTTTTATTTTGTAAAGTCTCTGTGCTTCCAGGATGCAGTAAGGAGAGGTTTCTAGCTGGGAACTTCAGATCCATCTTGAAATTTGTCATTTTTGCAACTTTAATTAAAATACCTATTTTTACTCTAATACAGCTTTTTGTGATATAATTTGCCTTAGCCTCAATTTAGAGTTGAGGGCCATTAGCCCAGTAAAATCCCAGAAGAACAAAAAAACTCACCTAGTAGGTTTTTTTTGATAATTTTTTTGTAAGTGATGTAATTAGCAGGGATTTAGCATAAGTAATTTTACCCTTGACAATAAATCAGCAGTCATTTGTGATGAGGCAAATAGACATGCAAGCTGGGCAGAGAACAGCTAAAGTAGAACCTCAGGAGATTATAAAAGAAACTTGCTGATGTGCGGGTTTATGACTTTCTAGTGTCAGCATTAAGCGACACTATTCAGGTTAAACAGACCTTTTTCTGTGTGGAATAAAGCTTTGCTTCTGAACACCTTTTTGTACCCGGTGAGCAAGACAGGAGAATTTGTGTAGACAGATATTAAGCCATGTGGCTAATCAGCATGCTTGTATATTAACCACCCCCATTCCCCCAAGTTTAGCTGACTGCAGCAATCAATCCATTTATAATACAGTTATAAAAGCTCAAAGCACAGGATACAGAGACCAGGCACATGTAGTTGCATATAAAAAGAGGGTAAACAAAGCAACAACCAAATGAATCATTCATTTCAGCTGCCCTCCTGGGATCTGAAATTTAAACATGGGTGGTCGCAGGTGCTAATGGTGTATGCTCTGTTGCATGGTCACAAGAGTCTGCCTTTGTTCTCAGACCACAGAGCAGGAAAAACAATACAACGTAAATAATTTCTTAAACCATGGAGATCCTGTTATCCATGCAACTCTGGTCCACATCTTCTTGCAGGACCTGTTTGATTCTTGCCACCAAGTGCCAGGAACATCCTGAAGCTAAATAGACTATGAAACTGCACACCATCTTAGCCTCCTTTGTTGCCCTTGTTAGACACAGCCTGCCTCTCTGCTGCTCTCTCAGGAGAGGGATGCTCCAGCCCAGCTACCCATGGGTTCACCAGCAGAATGGATTTCCTGCAGATGCCCTGTGTTCTCCTTCCACAGCAGAGTTTCACTTTAGAAGTTGTTGTAGAGCTACAGCTCAAAATGTACAAAATGCTGAAAGTCAATGTACTCAACGTGCTTTGCAACATACTTTAGAATTCACCAATTTTTAACTTTAGCAAGGTTGCCTTTATTGATGATGTATTTACTCTTATTCTCTCCAGGCAAGTCTATTAATACACTAATAACATTTAATCCTTGACCTGTTCATAGATAGATAAGCAGACTGGTACCAGGTCTAGTCTTCCTTTGCACAGTAGTGTAAATTATAGCACAATACAAGAAATTCCTGAAGATCTGAGCAGTTCATGTAATCCCAGTGGAATTAATAAACATGATTCAAGATATTCCTTGTAATGCAGCAGATTATTTTTATTAATGTATCACATCTTTGAATGTTGTAAATCACGTCCTAGCTCCAGGAAAATCCCTGCTCCAAGGCTCTTAAAATGTTATGTTAGTCTACTGTTGTAGGTATCTGGAAGGAGAGGTGGAGGGTACAGAAGAGGTGGGCATGGGGTGGAGTGAAAGGAGGTGCTTGTGTTAGCAGATAAAAGCACACGGTGTAAACAATTAGTTGGAATAAAGCATCATCCATACCGTGTGTGCAGTGATCTTGTCCCCTCAGCAGGGGTGGGCTGAGTGATCCATGCAGGCGGCCTGGTGATGTTGCCGGTAGCAGCAACATCTATTGCTGAGATTAAAGAACTAAGAGTGTAAGTGGGTCAACATGAGTTCAGTGAAAAGTTACAGCTATGAGGCAGTCTGTTTTCCAGTGGAATCAGTTGTATCATGAGATTTAGGATAGAGTTTTTATCTCCTGATAACAGGTTAGAAGACACTCAGGTGTTGGCGTGCAACGTGTGAATTTCAAAGGCAAAGTGCTTTGGTTAGAGTGGTGAGAATTTTCCAAGAGAAGTGCCAGTGAGCACCCTAGGCACCTTTTTTGAAGTAGATGTCTACACATTCCAGCTATTTTAGGCAACACTGGAGGACTTGCAATTTTCTCTTATGCCATGAATTGTTGTGAGAGACAAACACCAGCATTCCTAAACCTGATACCTGGTGGCTCTGTTCCTGCAGGTGCCCTGAGACAGCATTCCTTGCTGCCTTCCCACCCTGAGGCCACACTCACAACCAGTCCTTGCACTGGCAGAAAGCAAGTGACAGGGTCTTTCACCTAAAGCTGTTCAGGGTACCTGTGGTAGTGGTGCAGCCTCTTGCACTGGGTTGAACTTGTCACTACGGCACAGTCTTCCTACATAAAACCATAGATGAAGAGCTATATGCCATTTTAAATATTTCATTTACAGGTTTTCTCATTACCTCAGTTTTATGCTATGAATTCTGGTTTCAGCTCAGTGCTGACCTACAGTTCATGCATCTGTTGTGAAGAGGGCTAGAGATGGTCAAATCTTTACCAAAATGGCTTTGGAAATAAGGAGGATGGTTTGGGGAAGAGCTGGAAAGGGAGGCTATTACTAAAAGTCTATTTGGTAAAGAAATTGTTAAAACAAACACTTTTTTCTGGATCTTCTCACTGAGTTTTGGTTTCTGAAAAGCAGTTTGTTAATGAAATGAACAATGCAGGAAGCAAAAGAAGTTCTAACTAATCCCAGCCATTAATGCAGATACATTGGCCTCCTATAATAGAAAACCTTGTCTCCTGCTGTCACTGCCTCCACTCCCTCTTTTCCCTCTCCCTTTCTCTCTGTATCCTGAGTACTGACACCGCCGGAGTTCTTGCAACTGCGTAAATTCTTGTCCAACCACAGTTTCAAACTAGATGAAACCAGACAATGACACATTCTAAGCTGATTAAAAGAAAGTAATTTTAAAAGTACTTTAAAGGCATTAGTGGCACAGATAGCATTTTTATTTACTTAGTTCTTATTTTCTTTAATGACTTTTGCATCAGAATGGTTGCTAATTTAAAGCAGAACATTCACTAGCTATGTCAATATAATTTGCATCAATTAGTCACCCAGAAGTTGGTGCAATTCTATTTTGATTGTGCAAAAAAGCAATAGCCTAAGGGTCTCTCTAAAGGAGGACTAATATGCAGCCATGATACAGTGCTAAAAATACTTCACAGGTGAGTATATCTGCATAGGCAGAGAACTCCTGCTTCCTGGGTAGGAAGGTAAAGAAGACACCTTGATGAATAAATCTCTATCTCTTTTTTGAAGGTATTTCATTGCTTTTTTCAGTACCAACCTCAGAGACGTTTAAATATTGAGGATGTTCTTGTCTAAAATATAAAAGGGCAAAGGGCAAGAAGAAGATTTGTAGTAATCAAGTGTAAGCAAACGTTATCATTATCATTTTTTCTGCATAGCATTTCCTCAGTTACAGCTGAAGACATTATTCTGACAGACATGGTCGTTTCTATTCAAAGCAAAATCTGGGACTTTAAGAGGTAACTGTGAGAGCTGGCTCTATCTTTTTGCCATCTTGGCTTCCTTGTTTCTTGACATTGACTGACAAAGTGCCATGGACAGGTCAGCCCTGTAAACCCTCACCCCCTCCTTGTGCCAGTTTGGCCCAAGGGAAGACTGATGATTTAGGCAGTTTCTACACATTGTTATAAACCCCCCCGCAATAGCAGCCATTGAACCACAAGCAGTGACATATCTGAGGGTAGGAGGAGTTCATTCCTTGTTATATAGGTTCTTCAATGTTTATGTATGTCTCACAAGTATAATAGAGTCAAGTTTACTCATTTTTTACTCATAGCTCTACCATGGGTGAAGGTGTATTTACCTTTCCAGTTTGCTGATCTCGTCTAAACATTCAGTTCTAAATATTCTAAACATTCAGTTATAGACCAGTACTTGCAAGAGTAGTGGTGAAAAACAGATGTGCCATTGTGGGGCTTCGACTGGTCACCAGCCATTACCAAGATTTGGCAGGCTAAAACATGGCAATATTAAATCAACAATTATGTCATTTCAGACTCTTTTCTGTTTATGTGGATGCAGATACAGTGACTGTGAAATGTGAGTGTCACTGCTGCCTGTGGCAAAACTGTTGAGCCCCAGAAAGGTCAGGGTGTGCTACCTTCTCAGAAGTGCTCCTCTTCTACTAAGATGGGGACATGCTTGTAGCTCTCGAGGAGGAAGAAAGCAGCGTTCTCTGCGTTCTTTGGGAACATTTCGCTCATCTCTCTATTATTTGCTGTGTGGAGAGCTAGCAATTTTCTGGCACAGATATAATTGCAATTTTGCTTTTGATCTGTATTACCTGGAAATCAAACCAAAGCCTTCAAAGGGCAGGAGGGCCTACACAGCAGCTCTCTGGAGTCTGAGTGGCTACAAGGTGTCTGTCTATATGGAAAACATTTTTTAAAACATGCTTGCTATGAGGACTAAATGGCAACGTGGGCTGTCTGCCAATAACCTCAAATCTGTAGTGAGAAGTAATTCAGTCTGCTCTCAAGCTGAGCTCTAGCCTTCCTCTCCTGTATAGACTGTCAATTTCTCTGTGATTTACTAAGACTAGGTACAAAACATATTTTATTAAGGCACCATCTTCCACTGCAATCACGGTTCTTAAAGTAAAATGCCAACATTTTACTCATCGGCTCCCCAACGCCTTTCAGGCCTACTTTTAAACTTGATATACTGTGGTTAGTACAGGTCTTCATCGCTGGTGGTAGCTTTCAGCACAAGTCCTTGATAGATTTAGCTGATGCTTTCCATATATCATCAAGTAGCTTGAAGCAAATTCATTACCAGAAGGCTGGTACGTGTCCTTGCTGCATTTCCCCAGCTTATCTAAATTGCTGAAATTTTCAAGCAGCAAGCACTTAAAAGTGGAAGTCCACAAGTATCAAGCTGAGTTTCATCTGGCTGGTAAATGAAGATGCAAGTGACATTTACCACTCGCTTCTTATCAAATCCTGTAACAGAGATGTCAGAACATCTCCTTGAGAAAGTCCTTGCTGTTCTCACCAAAAGCAAATTCAAAACTATGGAACTTAGGCATGGGAGATTTTTCAGAACCTAATTGACACCAAAATGAGTGGCCCTACTGTCATTCCCCCTGTCCAAAGAGCAAGAGTGCTGCTACAGCTGCTTCATTTCCACCAGCACTTCTCTGTGTTTAACTCTACAATGTGCTGGTTCAGATGATTCAGCAAGCAAAACATAAACTGAAGAGCTGTTTGGCCTGAGCTGGCTGCTCAAGTGGTTATATCAATGCTGGCTCTAGGGAAAGGGGTGAGGAAGCGTGGCTGAGGATAGGAAGGGGGACACATATCTTTTTGGCAGCAGAGATATCTCATCACAGTGGATTTTGGAGTGCAGGAAGTGTCTTATCCGCAGCAAGTACATGCACTGCTTGCAGGGAAAATAACTAACCTGGTTGTTATTCTCTGTGTTCATGTTCAGGAAAGCCTGGAGTTCACTGGCCACACAACTGATGCTACCAGGTTATGTCTGGCCTACGCTCAGGCTATATTCACATTCTTAAAGGCTGGTTGTAAGAGATAACAATTCCACGGACTGCATGACGAAAACATATCTCTTGATTAAAGACTGAGTTTATCAGCTGCAGGTAACACTCTATGTGATGTCTGCACCTGAACAACCTGCAAAGAGAGAAGGGGTCTGTAGGAACAGGAGTGTCTCCAGGGAGGCATGCTGTTTTGTGCCTTGCCTAAAGAGATGGAAAGTAATGAAGGCGTTTTGTCATCAACTGCTCCGGCTATCCAGGCTCTTAAGGCTCTGTCCGTGTCTCTTGGAGCTGAGACAAGCCTAAACAGCACTTCAACTGGATGAAGTAAAGGAAGTAGCAACTGGAGCCAGGCCATGTTGTAGTTAGCTGAGAGAGAGCTCTCCCTTTTCATTTTTATAAATTTGTTCCAAGATGTTGATCCCAAATGCCTGCCTACTCTTATGGAGCCTGGAAGCAGGTGTAAGGCTGGGGTGCTGAGGATGTGGCAGGGATCTTCCCTTTGAGATGCGCAGGGACTAGCTTCTCTCTTGGAGACAAGCTCTACCCAGCATACTCTGTGGTTCAGTGGGGCACTGGGTGAGCTTTACACTGGGTGTTCTCAAATATATAACAGCTAGGAACAGGAAAGGACATGTAGCAAAAGCCAAGTGTACTTAGATCTAGGGTACAATAACTCTGCAGCATTGTTTCCCAAAATTTAAGTAGAGATGGCCTAAAAACCCAGTTGTGAAACTAGCCTTTTTTGTCACTGCTCTTACATCCAGGATATGCGCTGCAGAAGCACCGCCCTGGTAGGTGAAGGGCACATTGTAATGCAGGGAATCCCCAGGAAGTCTGGGGCCAAAGACAGGCAGAAACTGGGGATCTGGAGCACACCTGCAGCCTCCTGACAGCCAGACTGAGGGAGAAAGGAGAATCCTGGTGGAATAGCAGCAGCTGTTCCTGGAGTGTGATGTGCAGAAAATAAAGTTGCTGTGATGAGAAAATTAGAAGCCAGAGTGAGTATGCTAAATAACGCTCAAACAGCTAGAGACGGAAGAGTCTGAAGAAAAATATCAGAAGACCAAATGGAGGGAAGGAGGAGTAGCAAGACATTTCTACCTGCTGAAACTCAGCGTGCAAATGAAGCCTTGATTTTAGGCATAGAACAAGGGGAAAGCATAACTGTAGGGAAGGATTTGTAGGTAGGTAGGCACCCATCAAAAATATGAGCCAGCCAAATGTCTTTCTTCTGAGGCTGGGAGAAGCACTGGGTAGCATGGGACTGTGCTGCAGTTGATGAGAACATCAATCTCTCAATATCCATCATAATCGGTGCTTTGGAGACTGATCTGCAAGCTGCTTAGTGCACCCACTGTGATGCCAGACATGACAGCCATGGGACTAGAGAGAAATGCGTAGCAGGTCCAGGATAAAGCACAATCAAAACACAGGTAAGGATTATTGGGAGGCTCACTGTGGGGCAGAGCATGTATATCTCAGTTAACAGAGAAGTATTTGAATCTGCATTGAGATCATGAGCAAAATACCAGGTCTTAGGATGTGGAGCATGGTAAGAATGAGGAGACTTAAGTAAATTGTCTTGATATAACTTGAATCAACTTGTATTTGATTCAGTCAACAAGATCCAAAGCCTGCATAGATACTTGAATTTCAGAGGGATAATGGATCATTCCAGGTTAGGTCCAATGAGAAAGGAATTAACTTCAGCCTAGATCAGACAGGTGCTCACATTCAGGCTGGACTTGTTTTTGAAACTGCTGCTCCTTTGTGCTTAAGGGACTAAGTGTGGGCAGCTGAGTTAATTGCTCTATCTTAGCTGATGGACTGTAACCTCTAGCTGAGGACAAACCTTGTAAACAGGTGTGCAAGCTGTTTTCCTCTTAAGCTAAGTGGGAATGAACCGCTCATAAACCAATCTAAACATCTTCTTGGAAAGAAGTTTAAAAAAATCATCTTATATTTTGCTGTTGCTTGATTACATCAGCTTAAAATTCACCTCTCAATCAAATTGGTGGAAGTTCACTTGTCTAAGCAAAAATTAATCTGTCTTCAGACTGAAGATGGATGAACAAGAGAAGAACAAGCTTTATCCTAGGCAGTAATCTTGAGAGTGACTCTGATCTTGTCCATGTTTCTTCCTTTACATAGAAATTCATTTGATCAGTAGCTGGCTGTTAATCTGGTATTATTCAACTAGATGTAGGGTTTTTATAGCATTACCAGTTTATTAATAGTTGAAAAATTAAACTTTACATTAGTGCCAGGGATGTGGGGTAGAAGCAGAATGAAGAATGGAAAAAGATGATAATATTTGCCCAAGGCAGGCGATCTACTTTAACAGTGTCACCTATATATAATTTCTCCTGTCTACCATTGCCACAGTTTTCCACACCTCAGGGGCAGAGTTGGCATTCCTAGAAATGCTCCTAAACTGTTTTTTGTTTCTGTGAGGTATTCATTTTCTTTTTTTCTTTTTTTTCTTTTCTCTCTCTCTTTTTTTTTTTTTTTTTTTTTTTTTTTCTGGAAGGCAACAAGTAAAACCACTTCCAGTCTCTCCAGGACAGCACAATGAAATTAGTCCTGTTGCTGGCAGCAGGGAGGGGAATGTTGTTACACAGCCACTGCCTTTCTGCTCTTAGGTAGCAGAATGGGTGCACTGCTTTGGTCAGATGACCACATTTACTTTGATTTTTCATATATGTTAACATATTAAATGGGTTTTCTTAAAGATACAATTATCTCCTCTTTCCTTCTCATTTATTCAACAAACTTTGATGTCTCTGAGAGAAAAAAAACATTTAATTTTCAGGAATTTGTATTCTTTTAAATTAATGTCTGTTAAAATGTCCCCTTACGTTTAAAAAGCCCAAATTCCCCACAGCAGTTGGAACAAACCTGCATGTAACCTCTTTTGTCTCTTGGTGTCTCTTGGTTTCTGAAATTCAGAAGAGTGACAAGATCTCCCCACTTTATTAGTGTCATGCTACCACATCAGTGACATAGAATGTATACTTGGTGGAGGCTGTTTCTCATGCAACCAGCTGGGACACCTGGTTTGGTTGGCTTTCATTCCAGCATTGCCTTATGGAGAATGCTGGTTCTTGGTGGGGTTTGCTCTTCTTCGAGGCTGATTGCAGAGTTCCAGTGACCTCCACGGGAAGGTGAAGTGTTTTTGCAAGAAGCCTCCTCCAGTTAAAAGGAGTTATTCAGAGGAAGTAGGAAACCCTTTGCTGACTCAGTACAACACAAGGATATGTATGGAAGCATGAAATCCATCTGAGGATTTTGAAGAAGATCAACAGTCTATCAGATTTTAACACTTTTAATGTTTTCTGGTTTGATTTGGTCTTTATCAGATAAATTACAGTAGCTGTTATGGAAAACATTTGAAATAGTAATTCTTCTAACTGGGGATAAAAATTTAGATGCAGATATTTATTTAGGGACTGTGTTTCTCAAAGAATATGCTCACTTTGTGTATTTAGTATTTTATGGCCCCAGTCTGTGGCAGATACTTGTCTACAAAAGGCACCATGGATCTACAGCTGTATTTAAGAAAGAGTTTCAGTTGTGCTGTTCCCATGAAACACTGTCACCAATGCTTCACTTGAAATGTACAGAGGGAACAACTTCATGAGTATTTTACAGAAATGTGGCCTTAAAGCTGTTGGATTTCATTATGAGCCTTTGTTTTGCATTTTGTAACCAGTGAACAGTAATGAGCTTTTCAGTCCTGCTGGTAGCAGTGAAAAGGATAAATGATCTCCCAAGGATGCTTGTTGACAGATTCCTATCTTTAACTTCTGCTTCTTTTGTCTGTCTGCCTGGAAATTTTACAGGAGTGCCCATTGCCTTGGTATCTAAAAACCTTATTTGTTTGATTGTCCTCTTCAGCCTCTGGTAGTAGCTTTTGGGTTATATCTACCTCTGTGGATAAATATCAAGCTAGTTTACACAAAAAAAATATATAACAGTGCATGCCTCCTCTTTCTGAGGCTTAAAGAAAGGTGACAACTATATGGGATGAACCTACTTCCAATTATTAATGTTGATTTGACTATTTCTTGCTTTTTCTTCAATGCACAAAATTTAGTGATATAGCACTTATTTATCTTGAAGGAAACTACTATTAAGAATACCTTTAATACTACTCCTATGTATACTGTATGAAACTTAGACCTGAACTACAAGGCTTAATGTTTATAATGTAAGATCTGTATAAGAAATTCTGACTTAATAATAACAGCAACACTTTTCATTTCACTTCATTGTTACAAGCATATCCTTCACTGGCATGATATTACAGATCAGGATAAATGTTCAAAAAAGAAAACACGAAGATAAAATGCTGTTATTAGCCAACCTTTTAGAGCCAACATATTTTCAAACAAGCCTTATGGCCTTGGTAATGGAAAACAATCTTTCTGTTCTCAATTCTGTCTTAAGGCCTTAAATTCAGCCCAGGCTGATGTGACCAAAAGTCATCACCCATTCAATTGCTCTGTGATCAGCTACAAAATTTAGAGCTGTAGAGGTCAACTGTTTGACTGTCTGTCATAATTGGCATCTGTGTTGAAGGTCTTAACAACAGCTTCAAAGAGGGAGCTATGGGTACTGAATACAAAAGCTTTCTCAGCCTGAGAGTCATCACTCGTGCTCATATAGCTGTCTGGTGGTCTCCATAACGTGTCAGATTTTTTACACTGGTTGCATGACATCTGGCTGGGATTAGGCAGAAGCATTATTCACTTCTAAGTGCTGAAGAGGCACCGGCTGGGGAGCTGAGGGTTTGAGCAGGGTTCCTATGGAGACTACATCTCTCAAGAGGTCGTAAGTGGAGGTAAAGCAGAGCCCGTGTCTGCAGGGACAGAGAAATAAGCAGTACATGATAAACAGCTTGGGAGGGACAGTAGACCACCTGAAATAGTGCAACAAATGAGCAAGGAGTTCTAGCAAGGCTTTGAACATGATTTGTTAAAAGATCTCAGTGGAAAACCAAGTCAGTCTCATTTTACTGATTTTTCTTTTTCTTTTATTTATTTATTTTTAATGGGATAAAGTCAAATACTTCCCATTGTACTAGAAAAAAGAAGGGTCACTGAGGAGTTAACTCTCTGCTTTCTCTGTTTTCAATGTTATTGATCATAAGAAAATGTGGAAAATCCATACGTTAACAGAATGAGTAGAAGCAGATTTTAAACTTGACTACTGAGAATTTTTTCTCTGAAAGCTTTTCTTACAGAAAAGAGATTGATTGAGTGGTATAAAAGTTTCCAAAATCTGATAGTTATGCAAGTTAGCAGATTAATTATATAAAAATCTTTCCATGCTTTGTAGGTCAGGGATCTATCCTGGACAAAAGAATAAACAATACATCTATTTTATATTTTCTTCAAGTTGTTTCGGTATGAGACAGAGAAAAATATGCATAGAAAAAATAGATTAGAAAAGCAATACTTTAGGTGTTTAATTAGCTTTCATCCTGCAGTGTTCTTTTTTATGTATAGGCAATGCGAACTGAATATCTTGTATTAAAGAACTCCCAGCATTGAAAACTGCAGCCTACTGAGTAAAAAGACCCTTCTGATATGCACAGAACTTCTGAAGATTCTTTTGCATGTAGCTTGGGCATATTTAGACCTTTCCTCTGAACATACTGACCAAATAGGTAACTTTGTCAATGATGGGAGGTGATAATACTTTAAATAATCATGTGGAGCTACCATAGCTACTTCTTAGCTGGTTATGTGAGCAGTTGTCTCTCTGAAGCCAGTATTCACCAAGGCGGAGAAAAGTACTAATGCTCCTAACGTTCAATGGCATCACTTTTTTCATTGCCTTTGAATCCTTTTCTTGCCATCTTTGTCAATTATCATGGCTCACATTTTCCTTGTGGAACAAAAAAAAATTCAACCAAGGAAGGAAGGTGATCCTTTCCCAAAATATTTCCGGTAATTTTGACACATTGGAGAACTGGTGAAGAACCATTTTCTTTTAATGGCTTGATGAATCGGTATAAAACAGCTGCTGGTTGGAAACAACAGTTCTACTTTTCAGATATCCAACCATAATCAATTTAATACAACCTGACGTAGCTGCTTTGGCTGAACATCCAGATAGGCTGGTCAGAAAAGCTGGTGCCCAAAGCCACAGGGCAGGACAGCCTTGTCTGCTTTTTCCCAGGTAGGATGTCATGCAGCTCAGTCACAAAATCTTCACTAATTTGGAGGAAAAAAAGAAAAAAAAATCAGTTCCACAAATATCCCCAGATCCCCAGCTCTGAGTTTCTAACCTAAAATCAGTACCCAAGGCACTGCTAGAACAAGTCCTTGCCCTGACTCTGTTTTTCTTCCCCTGAACCCTCTGGCATTGGTTTCTGGCTTGTGTTAACCTCTGTGTAACAGAGTTGTTGACAGCTCCTGTTTTCAGAAGACAGATCAGAGACTTTGCAACTTTCTGCCATCTTAAGTTGGTGTTTTAAGTGCAGGATTGGTATAACCTCTGCTTCTGTATGAGGTCAGGCTGGGGAAGATGCTAGCATTTCCTCTCATTTTCCCTGGAGTAGACAAAACCCTTGTTCTGCCAAAGACAACAGAAAAGGTTTAGCAATTTCACTGCCTGCCTTCTGCTTGCTCGCCTGCAGGGAATGCCTTTAATGGTTCATCTGGCAGTTATAGCATAGTCTTCTTCACAGTGTGTGTCCCCCCTCAGTGAAAAAGGTGCTGCTCAACCTCGTGCACATGCGCCAAGTCCTGGAAGGAAATAAAATTTTGCTTTCTTCAGCTTGCTGAAGGTTTGTCAGCAAGCAAAACCTGGTGAGGTTTCTACCCTTTTGAGTATGAAATCTCCTGGCAGAAATAACTGAAATGGTGCAGCTGTTTTTAACATGGAGAAGGGGAGGGAACAAGATGTTTTTACTTTTAGAATTGGAGTTTTGATTTTTCCTAATGGAATCATAAACATATAGCATCTCTTCTGGTGCCTTAGTTGTTCTCCACATCAAATTAGTAAAACAAAATGCATTTGTGACTGGGACATGGCAACTAGGAGTGTTGGTTTTGCTTCTGAGAGTGCATGCCACGTAGACTCTAACTTCCCTTGAAAATGTGTGTACACCATGGGGAAGAGTGGGCCGTGGGCTGCAGCTAAAGCTCACACTGTTACCTTACCGTTCCTATGATGGGGTTAACAAAAGGCTCAGCTGGTAGTTTGTTAAGCTCAGGAGCAGAAGCAATAAACTAAGTGCTTCTGCATTTAATAAAGAGCAGAAGTCAATTATAGCACCACGCAGGAGCGAGGGTAACTGGGGCAGGAGATTCAGTGGTAGGTCTTTGCCAATTCTCTCCTTTGTTCAGCACAGTTATATCCAGTTGTATATATAGTTATGTATGCAATATCTTGAATGCTGTAGAAGAAATCTACCTCGAAGTTTAAAAGCAAACTCACATTTGAATAATTCAAATACAAAAGATCTCCTAATCTGTATTTGAGATGTACTTTTGCTTCTTTCCATGGTTTTATAACACTCGTGAATGGTTTTATAACCTCTCTATTAAGGGTGCTGTACATTTGTGCAATGCAGAACTACCTTGTCTCACTGTACTGACATTAAGAAGAACAAGCTTTGTCTGCAGACGGAGTATAAGGAGTGCCATTTGACAGGAAAGATGAGAGTTAAATCATGAGGGCTGAAAAGTAAAGTTTTAAGGTGGACTTTCAGTTTATCTGTCTGAATTAGTTATGACTCTCACTGGCAAAGAAACCAGAGCAACATAGTACATATCCCAGGCTTACAGTGATCAATATTGCAAATTGATAAAGCAAGTTCTGAAGCTGGGAGCTAGAAGAACTCCAGTCTTTTAGCTCTGCTCCTGACAGGAGGACACTGATTTCTTCACTTCATTAAAATCTGCTATGTCACTACGTATCTCCTTTGGAATAGGAATTATTATTGATATTATTATTATTGTTATTATCGTTATTACTATGTCAAGTACTGCAGAAACCTAGAAGAAAAACATGCCAGCTTTTCAGTATTGGAATGAGAGGCAGCTGTCAGAGGCAATCTAGAGATAAAGCAACATAGAGTGAAAGACTATTTAGCAGCAAGACAAATGGTGGTCTCAGCATAGCAGGAATTTTTGAACCATTGACTTCCGTTGCTTCCATTGAAAAAGATGATTTTCCACTCCTAAGATACAAAATCTCATTGACTTCAAAAGGAGATAACCTGTATTTTTAAGCATAAATGTACAGAGATGACCTGGTGCAGTACTACTACTATAGAAGGGTCCCTAAAGCCTGCTTGGGTTGCAACTTGCTTTGGTTGCCACCTATTTATCTATGTGATGACAACTGACAGTTTTAGAAGTTTCAGACACAGTCACCATCATTGGTATGAAAAGTTCCTATTGATATTAGACTAATAAATGAACCCTGTTGAGAGCACGTGTGCACCTACTACATGTTGCTGAAACTGCTGAATTGTGTGTGAAACCAAACAATGGTTGATCTTTGTACTGTGAATTTGAGGGTCTACCAGTGTGGTCTCCCATTAGTTACTTGTGGAAGTCAATATTAACATGTATTTTACAAACATAAAACCAGAATGTGATTTTTTTCCCCCAATACTAGTATTATCCATTTGTAGATAAGCTAATTCATATGCCTGTAACAACTACTGAAGGCAGCTGCAAGGTGCCAGGCATGTGCCTTACAGCAAATTGTCTGAGCAGACATTTGGGTGCTAGCCAAACACTTATTTTGGATGTTAGGTTGAGTTTCACATCATTTAACTGTGTCACACTGTAGATACTGACTCCAGCCCCAGTACTCCTGTGCTCCCTGTATGGCAACCTGCAGAAATAGTTCTTGAGAGCAGTACCTCTCAAATGTTTTAGAAATCACCTCTGAACAAGATGAAGCAGTTAGTTACCTTAGTGGACTATGAAGGAACTCAACAACAAGCTCCAGTGTGAATATCAGTAAAGCAGATATACATATTTGGTTTGATGATTTCCACATCAGATTTTACCTTAGTGCTCAGAAGAGCCTTGGTGAGCAGCCCAAGTAAGGAGAAATGGTCAAGGCTGGTCACCCATGGGTGTTGGGCTCCCTTACAGAGACTTGGCCTCATGAGAGGGACATTGACTATCCAGCTTGTTAGGATGGTGGATGTCAGGAAGTAAGAGCATGACTTTTGACATAGGTAAAATGTATTTCTGGGCTCTTTTGATCTTTTAATTTTGTTTCTGTTCCAGTCATGAACTGTAATTGGCTGAGCTTGAAATGACACCGGACTTGCTGAGGAATGCTTACTTCTACAAATAGAACAAATTATGTCACATCCAAAGGGCATAATTTGGATGTCCTCCTGGATTCCAGTTGGGACTGTTTTCCCCTTCAGGTAGCATCAGTGCTTGCATGAAGGGGCATCACCTGAGGCAGGAGAGGAACTCTTTTTTCCAACCTCCCAGCCAGCTGGGGATATTTTGCTTTGTCCTGCTCCAGCTTGTGAGCAGAGATTTGCTGAGGAGGTGACCCATGCCCATGTGTTTTCTGGTGGTAATACAAGCACAGAGAAGCAGAAGGAAGAAGTGAATGCTGTGGACAGCCCTGTGCCCTTCCCAAAACACAGTGTCCATAAGCACACAGCAGGCCTCTGGCCCAGCCCTGAGGAGGATGCAAATGTGGGGTGCAGGTATGCAGCACATTGAGGTAAAACAGTAGTTTAACTACTTCTGAATGGGACCTTCATTGAAGAAGACTTGCCTTTTCCCTTTGGTGTAGTGTTTTTATGCCACAAAATAACCCCAAATATGCTCTCCTCATAACTAGACCTCACAGACCAGCTGGACCCTTGCCCTTTGTCAGCAGCAGTTCCAACAGAGAACTGCTTCCCAACAGAGTCCAGTGCAGAGGTACAGCAACACAACCAGCTGGGTCTTTGCTGGGTGCATAAAGATGCTTAGAGTGAGTGGAAGAAAAGAAGCCAGAGCAGGGATAAATAAATCCCGATAGTCCTTAGCAAAAATGATGAAGAGGAGCATGGGAAGCCTCTGCACATCAGCTATGCCCTCCATCTCTGCAGCTTTGGCTCCTTGAAGCTGAAGGAGGCTTGGCTGCTTTCTGTTCTGCTCTGTTGCTCTTTGCTGAAGGGTGGCCTCCTCCTCCTCCTTCAACAAGCAATCTGTCAATGATAAATGATAAGGGAAGGCCATTGAGGCTTCACTAACTACGCTCATTACAAACGTTGTAATTGTAAAGATTTGCTATAATTCAGTTAGCTGCCCTAAAACACTTGGCAAGTCATATTATTGAAATGATTATTGTTACAAGATTGTTGTAAATTGGAGTCAATCATCCAGATGTGAAATTGTCTTTTTTATATCTGTGTGGTAGGCAACAGTTTTCCTCCTTTTATTTCTTTAAATGAAAATCTCCTGGTTAATTTACCTGAAGTACCATATTGGACAATGGGATACCTCACAAAAAAAGGAATTAAAACTTCTCATCTCAACAGAGGAGCACAGAGTGCTTCTGATCCTAGAGCTCACACTGTTACTTCCAGCGGATTTTTTAGCACTGTAGAAAAACAGCTGTCAGGGTCACATCGATGTAGCTGACTCTTCTTTGCTGTCCAGCTATATTGGACCAGAGCTTCTCCACTCACACTGTGTGGGAATGACTGCAAAGCAAGTAGACTGGCTGAGGAAAAACGTATGTGGACATTTCAATACGTGCCAAATGAACACATCATGGAAAAGTAATTAATAAATGTTCAAAGTTTCAGCTAGCTGAAACTTTACTGGCTATAAATTGCTGTAACAGCCCTGCACAAGATGGCCTGCTGGTTATTTTCAGAAGAGGATATCTGGATTTGAAATGGTGGAGAAGCACTGGACTAACCCAACTCTTGAGGCCCTGCAAACCTTGACTCTTGCCTGATCCTCAGGCCTTGTGGTTATTGTAGTCTGAGGACAGGTGTGATCCTTGCTACTGCTGCTGGTCCCATTAGATCCCTTTGATGCTTGAATTGTCGTAACTGTCATGTAGGGGATCTTGTGTGTGTTTAAGATATGACCTCTTGTGAGCATAGACAGGCAGATGGCTGGAGATTATTCTAGCTATTACAAATGCCAGTTCAAGAGTGGAAGTTGCTGTGTCTCCTAAAGGGATGACCCCTTGTGTGCTGCTGTTCTGGTTTAGCAAGGAGCAGCTTTTGGCTTAGTAACAGGGGGAGCGGGTTGCAGTGAAGACCCGGTAAAGAGTTTGCGGACTCTCCCCCGGCTCCTGGGTTCAGACCCACCTCCGGCCCGGCTGGGCCAATCTGGCACCTCTGCCATCACTATTTAGGGGACGGGAATTTGAAATGCGAGGCAGGAGGTGTAAGAGTGATACGAGATGGAGGCGACCACGCGGACCCTTCAGCCAGAGAAGGAGGAAGGAAGGAGAAGCAACAGACCAGAGACCCCTCTGCAAGCCGTGGCGAGAATGCAAGCTGTGCCCCTGCAACCTATGGAGATCCGTGGCAGGACTGAGAGCCACCAGCAGCTCCATGTGAGTGAGCCCGGACGGGCGAGGGACTGTGTGGGGAGACGGCCATGGCCCAGGCCATGTTGGAGAGCCTGCGCGCCCCAGAGCAGCCCCACACGAGAGGCAGAGAGGAGCTGCAGCCTTTGGGATAAATGCGCGTCGGAGCAGCCTGTGCAGGGCTGCCATGCGTGTGAGTTACCCCACGGACTCGCAGGGAGGACTGGTGTGGAGTTCACCTGTCCTGAGGAGGGACAAACGGCAGAAGCTATTGGGAGCAGACTGACTGAGACCTCCACTGCCTGCCCCCCCGAACCGTTCATGGGGGGACAAAGTAAAAACCCCGGGATCAGGGCTCTGAGCCTGGGAAGAGGGGAGGTGTGGCAAGAAGGTGTTCTTAAAAAGGCTGGTTGGACTTTTCATTGATGTATTACTCTGTGTTGTTTCGTTTTGGTTATGTTTTGGGTTTTTTGGGGGTATGTTTTAGTTGATGTTGCATTAAATTATTTTCTGTTTTCTTCCCCAAACCGAGTGGCCTGGTCTGTTTTGTCCTGAACCTTAAGCGGCAATTAAGCCCTCCCTGCCCTTGAGCAATTCTCAGCCTCTTCAGTACTTGAGGCTCATCGTGGTCTTTGCTCCCTGATGGGCCTAAACCAGGACAGCTGCATTCCCCAGTTAGACCTTTTTCTGAGGACTAGGTCAGTAGCAATAGCAGGCTTGGTATGAATGCCCAATGGGAGAGGTTCCTTTTACTTGATCAGAGGTGCAGATACATAAGCATCAGATAAAATATAGTTCAACGTAGTAGTTGTCAGTAGCTTTTTGGTGTTTACATCCCTTCTCTGAGGTGGTCTGTCAGCTCAGTCAAAAAGAAAAGCTGTAGCTGAGCTGTGCACCCTATAGGAGCAGGAGAGTGAGGAGAAAAGAGGACTTTATAACGATGCCTCTTTGGTCCGCTTCCTGTGGCTGTGACGGATACTCCAGTGACTTTTTTGACATTTCTCTTTGCTTGATTGGGTTTTTTTTACATCTCTTTATTGTCCCTGCATGCATGTTGTCACCGTGCAGTGTGCTGTGCTGCATTAGCAGCACACAGCCTGCCAGACAAGAGAGAACATCAACCTTAATTACTCGGTTTTGACTGTTCCCTGATCTCAGGGTCACTCAGCAAAGTTTGTTGGTGTGAGACTCTCAAGGGTCCTTCAAACTCTGGCTTTCATGACCATCACTTGAGTACTGCCTACCATACCTCTCCTATCTCACATAGAAAAAGCAGGTGACTTAAATATGAGGATAATGAAAGATACTAAGAAGAATCTCATTGGAATATAAATTATCTTCTTCCTAAACAGAAAAGGTGTCTCAACTTCAGGGAGGAAATACTGGATCAGCTCTACTGCTGCTACTCCTACCTAAAGCCCAGGAGCCAGTGGTACAATTTTAATCATATAAGCCCACACAATAAGAAACATATTTTTCACTTCAAATTTCTGTATTCAGCTGAAATCAATGTTATTGTTGTATCAATGAGATCAAATATCCTAAGTCCAACCCATTTCCTCTTCTGGAGGGAAAGAAACATCAAATGTCTTACAGATGAATTTGGGGTAAGCTGAAAATGAAAAGTCACTAATTTCAAAGCAGGCAGTGAGAATGCTGGTCAAATTGAGATTCTGATGCATTACTGACCTGAATATAAAGTTCTTTTGTTTGACTTTTTTTCTTCTTCTGATTCAAAAGGTTTCAAAGACATTTAAATAAAACTGAAGCACTGTAATTAGTACAAGCCCACGAGAAGTGATTGAATTAGTAAGTACAGCCAGTGCTATGGCTACATAATGGAAGCCTTCAGTTTTTATTAATTACATGTTTGAAAATCTGGATTAAACAACCAAACTAATAAGTCAAAACACCGATGTAAGATCCAAAGGACAACGGCATTGTCACTCTGTATATCAGGGCATCAATTCAATGCTTAATTGATACAAGAGTTGTAATAACGTGGAACATGTTTAATTAATAAGATTCCTATCTGGTCCTGAAACTTTTAAGAGCTCTTGGTAGAGTGAAATTATTGTAGTTTATATCCAATATGCTTCAAAGCCTCAGATCTCTGCAGCTCATGAGTGATATTGGATCAGTAACAGTACATAGGCAAAGACTTCAGCATGCTGCCATGCAGTGAGAGGGGTGAGGCTGGCTTTTGTCACTTTGGGAGATGAGCCTTCACAGCTTGCAAAGGGCTAGATCTCGATGAACCGTTCGTGGAGAAGATTCCTGTACCATTGAGACTGCTTGTGTGAGATAGAGTAACTGGGTTGTCCCAAAAAAGAAGTGAAGAAATAGTTGTGTTAAAACCAAGGCCTGAGTAACCTCTTCTAACAACAGTTAGGAAGTACTTCTGAATTTTGGCTGATGGTTTGTGCCACCTTTTAATGTGAGTGTCGCCCTGGCTCTGAAGGATGCTTTATGATGGGTAGCGAGGCACAGGGCTTTCCTCTCCCAGATATCCCACTCTGAAGAGGAAGATTATCAGCTGGTGACCAGCTTCACTGGATACAAGTAGCACATGTTTATCAACATACCAGAAAAGCAAATCTCTTATTTGCAGAAGTTTTACCATGCATTTAGTTTAAAAGATTGGAGTTCATCTTGGGTTTTACTTTCCCCTAAATGGAGTAGGGCAAAATGTGGAAAGCCTGGGCAGTAGAGGTGAAGCAACTGAAACATTTGGTGATGCAGCCTCTTGGCCATTAACTCCCACTCTTCCTCCTTATTGCAGAGTCCAACAAGTGCTCACAGACTGATGATTTTAAGAAGAATCTCTCTTGACATTTCGTAGACTGTCCAGGCAGAAGTTTTCTTCACTGAAGGAAGAGTGTTCACTTTAGTGTGTCAGCCATGTGCCAGAATTTATTATCCTTCCCACTTAAAGCAGTTAATCTAAATTTGATTCAAGTCTTGTGCAGTAAAAAAAAGAAAAAAAAGTGGATGTAAAAATTCTTGAACAAATATAATAAAAGGGCAATTAAAATTATCACAGTGAGAGGTTATAAAAACACAAGAAACTAATGCTAGTAACAGTGTCTTAAACTGTTCCTACAGCAAATACATTTAATCATGTAGGTGCCACTCTTGTTTTTACCTCTTGCATGGACCTACATGAAACACTGTTAAATTGGGGATGCATTCTGAGTATTTTTCCTCTAATACCTACTAAGATTCATAGGACGGATAACTTGCTATTAGCATAGGCTTCTCTTCTTTTTCTTACAGCTGGCATACTGAGGGTAGTAGTGCATTTGATGAAGAAAACATCTTATTTGACATTTCTTCAAGGATTATTTTTCCCCTATTACTATATCTAATCCCTTTTTGTAAGGCTCATGTAAGTTTGAGGCACCCTTAATGTCCCATGAGAAAAGACTTCAAAGCTTAATTCTATGAATTACCAGCTCTGGTTCTCTATATGAACCCGCCACCTGAAAATTTGACTTGATGCCCTCTCTGGTGTTAAAAGAGATAGCAGCAATCATTCTCTTTTCTTTCTTATTCCTGCCTATTCACAGAATAATTTGGCAGAAAAGCAGTTAAGTCAGACTGAGCACACTGCATGAGTTTGTCCTTCATCATAGGATTAATGGGAAAAATGTTCTAGTGAAAATGACTGGCCATCTATAATGCTAACAACAGAGAGATGCTATAGTCAGAAACTATGTTATATGGTGACCAGGGGACACTGGAGGAGGTTGACCTGGACAACTGTTCTTGGAAGAGAGTTAGCTTGAAACTACAAAGACATTGGGAGGAGATGTGGAAAGAAAGCCTCCATAACCATATTAGTAAGCTGAAAACCATATTGATCAGAAAGTAGTTTAGCAGCTAAACTTGACAAACATTTTTATTCATTTTCAACATCTCGTGAACCTGAAAATACCAGATCCAGTATGCTGTGTAACTTGAGAGTAGCAAATGCTGAGATACATTTTATTTTGCACCAGATTGCTAATGTGAAATGTAATTCTTTCACAGGTATGTTGTAGTGAATTTTCTGAGTCTTGTGGCTGTGATCAAACGTCGAGCAGGCTATGATTAGTGATTAATGAAGATACTGACTCTACTTTTAAAGTGCACTAAAGCTGAGAATTTGTTCTTAGCCCTCTATAAAGACAAAATCAAGTAGAAGCTAAGACAGGCAACAAGTAAGCAGACATTTCTTTGTATGTATGAGATACAGCAACTAGGATAAAAGTTGTTTGTGGTTTTAGTGAACACCTACATGTTCTCTAATGGCAGTTGCTTCTGCTCAATTAATGCACTTGACTGGTTTGATTCACTGTCTCATGGCTTGGTTTTGTGGAAACATTCAAAAAGTTGCTGATGAATGAAGCTGAAGTTGAAATCTCCTAATTGTAGGAGGGTGGTGAAAGTTTGCAGACTTGCTTTCTGGCTTCCTGTACAGGTGTTCAGTAGTTAAAAGCCCTTGGAGTGGATTCTGCCATTTAGTGGCTACATCTAAGATGATAACTTCTGCTGTGTAGCAAAGGCCTGTGCCTTCATGCTAACTACCTTCAAGAAGATTGTGGTTAGCTGTAGTGGTTCCTGGGACCTACAGATATTTCCTCCTGCTGTGGCTCCTCAGACCCACAGCCATGATGGGGTCAGGACTGCCCTGTGAGAAGTGGGGCAGGGGTGGTGTGTGGCATTGGCTGGAGGCTACCAAGGTGGGTTAGGACTGCAATGCTGTATTTATTCCAGGTTCCGAAACAGCTCTTGGTGGCCCTACCACCAATCAGCACTGCTAACTCTGCTTTTCTGAGTTGCTCTTCGGTCAGCTCTGAAGTCTAAGACTTCCCTTTATAACAACCTTGGATAAGTAGGAATTTCTGTCCTGTCATTGCTATATCTTGTCGTAGCATTTTTTTTTGCTTCAGAAAGGACCACTGCTGAGGGAATAGCATCTCCCTCCTTTTAATCCTTCTCTGTTAAAAATGTGACACAAATACTGATTTTGAAGGGAAACTCTGTCTAAAATCCTGGCCCTACTGAAGTTAATGGCAACATTCCCATAGACTTTAAAGAGGCAAGAGTCTTGTCCTTTATTTTTGTGTTCCCAGCTCTTCATCCTGGAGAGGATGTTTGCTCAAACTAACACATGTAATATATGTATGATCCTAATGGGGAAGAAAAGCAATGTTAAGAAAGATTGCAGTGGCTTGAAAGTGCCTGGAGATTCTAGGGGTGGGGGCCTCTCTCAGAAGTAGGGCCAGCTGGCTTCCAGACACAAGCTATTGGGGAGGCTCAGTGAATAGTGTGATGATAAATGCATAGAAATAGCAAAGAGAAACCTCCCAAAGCTTCGTGGTATTAGAAAATGCAATAATAAACTCGATTTGTATCTTCCAGAAATCAAACTGAAACGATTTCAGAGGACACATGCTAGTAGTTTCCCCTGTTCCTCTCCCCCTGCCCCCTCACCCTTCCATTTTTTTATCTACTTTGATTTTTTTCATCTGACTTATTTAGTTGAAATTTGAACTGAGCCTGACTTTAAGTTCCTTTCAGGATTCTGTGGAATTTTTTAGATAGTAATCTGTCTCTCTGACATCGCTGCAAGATTGTGAAATCTCTAAGCCACAGCTTGTCCTCATTGCCATCACAATGAGAACATAAATGATAACAATGTCCCATTGCCCCCTTACGGTTGCAGCACAACTCCCACTTGTGGTCTCCATGACTTACCAGAGAATTATATGCACTGGATAAATTTTTTAGCAGATATAATAACAGACTGACTTTGGGAATTTGCAGGGAGAGGAGCATAGTATGGAAACAAACATAGAATCATAGAATCATAGTATGGTAGGGGTTGGAAGTGACCTTTGGAGATCATCTAGTCCAACCCCCCTGTAGAAGCAGGGTCACCTAGATCAGGTCGCATAGGAACATGTCCAGGTGGGTCTTGAAGACTTGTAAAGAAGGAGACTCCACAACCCCTCTGGGCAGCCTGTGCCAGGGCTCCCTCACCATCACAGTGAAATAGGTTTTTCTTATCTTTAAGTGGAACTTTTTGTGTTCCAGCTTCATCCCATTACCCCTTGTCCTGTTGTTAGCTACTACAGAAAAAAGGGACGTCCCAACCTCCTGACACCAACCCTTTAGATATTTATAAATGTTAATAAGATCTCCCCTCAGTCTCCTCCAGACTAAACAGCCCCAGTTCCTGCAGCCTTTCCTCACAAGGAAGGTGCTCCAGTCCTCTGATTGTCTTGGTGGCCCTGCGCTGGACTCTCTCCAGAAGTTCTCTGTCCCTCTTGAGTTGAGGAGCCCAGAAATGGACACAATACTCCAGATGAGGCCTCACCAGGGCAGAGCAGAGGGGGAGAAGAACCTCCCTTGACTAACATCTTAAAAAAAAGCAGCGTGCTGACAAACATTTAATAAGTCCTTAATACAGATGAATCTGGATTGAAACTTTGACTCCAGCACATCATGAAGTATTGTGGAAGTTGGGAGTCCAAGCCCATATCAGCTATCTTGTCAATCCCTCTCCGTAAAGGATTAAACCAAACCCTCAGAGCTCAAGGTTTGTCAGTTTAGGATGCCCATCAGACACAGAGACCAAAATAGTGTAAGAAGACTGCATGAAAAAAGACTCCTTTGTTTTGAAGCATGTAGAGACAAAGACAGTCAAGGAAATGTATTGCAGAGGTGTTTTATTGTCTTTTCAGATAATTTCTGTGGAGTGTATTTTATGAGCTTTGACCACATTTTTAAATTACTGGTGAATAAAGCTCTCATTGTTCAGAGGCAGTCATCTGGTGACTCATGAATTTCTTCAAATGCTGTTTAAAAAACCCCACATTTGATATTGAGAATGCTACTATATATATAGATATGGGCCTACAGAAAAATGAGCCACTTCTGAGCTTGATCACTTACTGGACTGGGGAGTCTCAGATGATTCAAGATTGATAGACACAGGGAAGAAGTGAGAGTATAGCATCATCTCTGCTCCTCATGGTAAATAAATCTCCTTGATTTTGTGTCACAAATGCTGATTTTGTATTTCTAACTCAGGATTTCACTCTGGAAGTATGAGTTGAATTTAAAGTAAGGATAAGTTATTTTTTAATGATTGTCTGCTTTCTCCTTCCTTGAGTGAATGCCAGTGCTGACATGCCTTGCACAGAGCTAACTGATAACAGGGAAGTTGAAAGGATGCTTAGCTGGGCAAACAATTGCTTTACATGATATACCTAATTTTCTAGGTCAGCCTGGATGAACCGAGTCTTTCAAACCAATTTTCTCTAACATCTTCACAGTTGTGTTCCCATGAGGCTCTCGGGTGTGTTGTTTTCCTGCACCATAAGCAGCATGCTGCTTTTGGGGTAAAATGCCCTTCCCATCTGGATGAGGGAGTAAAATCCAGAGCTGCAGCTGGAGTTATTTTTAAAAACCTGATCGTGATGCAGAAGTGCACCAAGCCACTTTATAAACCAGCTGTGGTTTAACTTCTGTTCTTGAAACATTTCTATTGAATTGATTAACTGTAGTGGATTTGTGTGGCCAGGTTTTGCTACCAAGAGGCTACAGGAGTGGCTTTAAAATGAACAAAAAAAGGCTGCTAGAAGCTTCCCCTGTATCTGATAGGGCCAGTGCCAATTTGCTCTAAGATGGATCGACCACTGACCAAGGCTGAGCCAGTTAGTAATGGAGATAATGCCTCTGTGAATAATGCATTGCAGAAGGGATGAAGTTGCTGTGCAGATGCTGAACTACAGCAGAAGAAGAGAGTGAGAATGTGAGAGCAACATCTCCTCTGATCTTGGTATCTGTGGAGACAGAAGGTGAGGCAGTGCTTCAGGCACTGGAGAAGAGATTCCTCTGCAGCCTGTGATGCAGCCCACCGTGAGGCCCTGCCCCCAGAGCCATGGAAGCCACGGGGGAGCAGAGATCCACCTTCAGAGTGAGTAGGACCCCATGCCAGAGTGTGTAGATGCCTGACCCTGTGGGAAGCCCCTGACAGAACAAGTTCCTGGCAGGACTTGCAAACCCATGGAGATGGGAGCCCATGTTGGACCAGGTTTGCTGCCAGGACTTGTGTGACCGAATGTGTGACCCACACTGGAGCAGTCTGTTCTTCTTTACCTCATCGATGAGACTCACACTGGGGCGGTGTGTGAAGGACTGCAGCCTATGGGAAGGACCCACACTGGAGAAGCTCATGGAAGACTGTCTCCCGTGGGAGAGACCCCATACTGTAGCACTGGGAAGTGTGAGGAGGCCTGAGAGGAAGCAGCAGCAAAGTCCATCTGTAATGAACTTGACAATAAACCCCATTCACTATCCCCTTGTGCCACTGGGCAGGAAGGGGTAGAAACTTGGGAAGAAGGGGAAGGTGCTTTAAGATTCAGTTTTTATATCTCATTTCCCTACTCTGTTTCGATTGTTTATTAGTAAATCAAACAAGTTCTCTCCAAGTTGAGTCTGTTTTGGCTGTAATGGAAGTTGCTGAGTGAGCTCTTCATTATATTTCCCTCTCTCTTGTCCAGTTTAGAAGGAGGAGGGATAGAACAACTTGGTGTGCATCTGGCACCCAGCCAGGGTTAAACAACCACATTAACCTGTGTATTACCAAAAATGTTTAAAAAAATCCAGTCTCACCCATCCCCAGAGAAGTGTCTGGTTATCTTGTAGATCAGCCTTTGCTGTATGTAACCAAAATTGTACACAGCGCACATCTGATAGAATTTCCTGAATTTTAGCTATTGAATCCCTCTGTTTTTCTCTTTTATCTTGTTTTTTCATCAACTAATGTATTACAAGCATTTTTAGAAATACAGTATGTTATCCTCTGGGAAAAACTGATTGAAGTAAACAGAGCATAGATCCATGCCAATGCCTACTGAAAGGGGTTGTTAAAGATATTTTCATAAGATATTTTCAGCTCTTGAGGAATACTTTTACATTCAGTATTGACAGATGGCTAATGCACCCTGCCTGAGGAAGCAAAGAATGGACCAGTTTGTGGAAATCTGAACCCATGTTTGTAAATGGGAGCTTGAGACAGGGATTTTATTCCCATGATAACGCATGGGGGAGAAATTGCATTGGCTGCTGTAACAGACTATGCCAAAGAAGATGGCCTTTTACTGTGTTTCGTACCACTACATGCATGTGGAACATCAAGTTCTCCAGGCACTGTCTTGTTGACTGTGCCTGAGTTTGAACAAGGGCTAAGAGATGTGTGAGAACCAAGGACAACACTCCTCTGTACCTGCTGAGAGACACGCATCTGTTTTGCATAACAGGACGGAAGCAACCACATAAAAGGTACTCACAACTTGGTTGTTGCCTTGGCCTGAAATAAAGTCTGGACAGGCCAGGTCCCTCAAGGTGATGCCAGTGAACTTGAGAGCTGCGCTCCCTTTGCAAGGAGCTTTGACATTACCACACATCCCACACGTCTGTTCCCTGGGAGATTTTACTGTGTTTCTTATTTGCATTCTACAGGTTTTGCTACTGGAGGGCTGCATTCAGGCAGATGGTTTCTGTGCACCTGGAAGCACAATAGAGGAACTGGAGAGGCAAGCTTATCCTATACTAGAGAAAAAAAGATAAAAGGCATAATCTCTGGCAGCAGCACTTTCAGGAAAACTTGGCATTGAAGATCGTTTCCCTTTTCTGCAGAACGCTGAAATATTAGGAGGAAAGAGGGAGGACGGGTGATCTCATTATTATCCCTCCTTGCCTCAGGAATATGGAGTCAGGAGACATCCATAGGTAGTTCCTCTGGGAGCTGATAAGGTGGTGTGTGCACTGACTGTAAAGGCTTAAATAGCTGATTAAAATGTAGTTACAGACATTCAGGATGACCAGATTTTCAGAGGTGCTGAGAACTCATAAATGCCTTTGAAGCCATTGGGATTTGTGAGACACTAGTACCTTTGAAAGTTAAGCATTATAAAATTGAGACATGCCTTAATACAGGCCCAAAAATATGTAAAAATGCCCACCTCATAACCTCAAGTACTGAACAATTTTAAATGGAACACGCTATGAAAAGAAAGCGAAAAATGAACACCGCGTACAATAACTTAACTTACAATATTTAGTGCAAAAATTGATACTTCTGTCCTAAGCACTGCATCTGAAATAAGGATGCAAAACTATGAGCAATTTGCATCCAAATCAATGCATTGACTAGATAGTGAATCTCCAAATCACTCAGTGACTCAAAGTTAGTGCATTTCTCCATGTAACCTTGCATATTATTAGCAGCAAACAGAAGTCCTAGTTAGTGGTGTGAATGTGACAGACAATCAGCCAAAAGCAAATACCCCTACAAGTCTGCCCATGCACTGTTACAATATGTCTAATGATTGATAATCCTGCAAAGCTTCCTCAGTTTAAAAGGGCAATGCCTGATCAAATCCTCCTTTGTTTAATGCCTTTATGTCTGCTTTCCCAATGCTGCCTGTAGCCCTATGCCGTCTAAACTGGTGTACTGTGAGCAACCCCATTCCCTGCGGCGGTGGCTTCCCTGGCTCTAATCCAACACCGTAACACCACAAGTTCCCAAAATGAACATGGGTCCTTCTTCTTGGGAGCACCTCCCTCTCCACAGCTGGGATAATGGGGCACTGCCAGAAGGGACTGTGTTGGTGGTTGCTGGGTGAATATTCAGAAGGCCTCAAGGACATCTGCATGTGGGACATACCTGCCATTCCCACGCATTACTGCCAAATTGTATTTTCACTTTCTCTGTGGATGCCACAAACTTGTTTTACACTATACACCAAGAAGGAAACCCTCTGAACTGTGACACCAGCTTGATGTTTAACAAAGTGGCTAAATTGCAAGCCGTGACATGAAGTAACTTTGAGCATCCCTTTCTTCCACAAGTGCCATTGAATGTGTCAGTAAGGTGCTTTTCATACAGGACAGACACATTTCCAGCACGAGCTGAGCAGACACGATTAGCAATGAAACAAATGTTTTGTTTTCCCCTCCTCTTCTGCAGGAACAGTTCCAAGCCACTGTTCTCATAATGTGCAGCATGGGATTGACCACAGGGCTGGATCAGTACAGTCAGTGAATAACTCATCTGGACACAACCCTAGCATGACCCACTTTATGTAGGACATTGGAAGAAAAAGATCTGAATTCGTAGCCTCTTGACTCCAGGCACTGAAGGAAAGAAAACCTGTTACTGATTCCTAGAATTACCTTTTTAAGTTGTGAACATTTATTTGTCTCTTTGTTTTATTTTTTTCCCTTCTGTGGACCATAGGGATGGCTGAAATGCAGCCCTAACTCATCGTATCCCAAAGAAATCACAAGAAGCATCAGATGTCAGTGAGTTTTCATGACTGATGATCTGAGACACGAGTTTCATTAACCTAACTCCTGGTGCCCAGCTCCAAATGCTGGAGAGGAAACGTCAGACCTCAAATCATTCTTCAGAGAGTACAAAGGGATTACGCAGTGCTAACATGGGAAAATCAAAACAAAATCTTTATTCAGCTAAAATCCTGCTGCAGTTCAGCTACATATTTCATCATCTTACTAATGGGATTAATACATGCACTAAGGGTCTCCCATTCTCTAGAACGTCTGCCTTACTCATTTGTGTGCTGGTCAGTTTCAGAGTCAGGGAGATCCCTAAAAGGGTGCAAGTAGCAAGTGACAAACTTTTTCCATTTTTGATAAATGACTGAAGAAGTCTGACTTGGACAATTGTTAGGGAGGTGAAGTCGTCTGATATGGAAATCAATTCTCTGGGAAGTTTGCAGATGATCTCCGTGCTTGGCAGTGTTTCCCTTTTTAGTTCCAGTTCATGGCTTTTTTTCATGTCCTTAGTTAAAGCTTCTTCTAGACTTTATTCAATCCCAAAAGAAATCATATGGGGTTTTTTTGGTTTTTTTTTTACTCACTCAAGAAATGCTGGAGATCTGCTTCAGAAAGGGATGATGTTATGGTACAGTGAGGATCAGCAGTTTCCTGAGAGCAGAGAGCCATCGAGGTCTCTGTAGGGACCTGCAGGGTTTCACCAGCCAGAGCCCATCCCGTCACCTCCAGCAAGGGAGCGAAGGAGACCACGAGATCACAGGCAGGCTCAACCAAATTTCCAGATCACTATGCAAGCTCATAGTGATGGAGCAGGTCCAAGGTGAAGCCAGGAAGCCAATCCACTTGTCAAACCCAGTGAATACCAGGCAAATCCACAAAGACAAGGGAAATCCCAGGTCAGTCTGGAAAGTCAGTCCTTTGGGCAGGGCTTGCCAAGCGAAGACATGATTGTGACTACCTATTAGAGTTTTTATGAATTGTAGGTTTTAAAATTGTAGAAACACATAGCCAGTACTGTTTGAAAAGTTAATGCTACATTTCTTCTGCAACGATGTATCCAGCTTATATCACAACCCTTACTGTTAATCTTTACTGCACTGTTCACAGTGGTAACAGGGGTCATAGAGATGCTCCTTGCCCCAGAGATGTTAGGTAGGAACCAATATTTAGATCTATAGTTTTACGGGCCAGGAACAAGGCATCAGTGTTTGGATTTCCCTGAGACTCCCATCAGTGCATGGTACTACAAAGCAGAAAACCACAAGAGACAGAAATTGTTGTATTTAATTTACATGGGACTCGTACAATCTCTTCAAAGAAGAGATTTAGTCTATTAGATTCGTCTTTAGTTTTGCTACAGCCACTTAGTTGTAAGGGGGTTAAGCTGGAGGCAAATGGTGATTCAATTTTATGAGCAGACTGAAAATACAAATAAATCTACTGTTCCTGTGTGCTAACTGTAATGCATGGCCAAGCGCAGGACGTTTTAATTGGATGTAATAGCTCCAGGTCTGGACTTATGTACGTGCACATCAACTCACTCCTTTTAAACCATAGTGATATTCAAATAGTTGTTTTATTAGCGCCATCATTTTTCTGTATGCAAATGTGGAGCACATGGCAAGCTCAACAGACGTCTATAGCCACCATCCAGATAACGTTATTAAAAACAAAAAAAAAAGCCATTACCTTTTTGGCATATTGGCTAAGAACACCCAGGAGGATGAACTAGAAACTGCTGTCGTATTTGTCATCCTGCTGATTGCCTAATGTGAAACACAGAAGGCAGTGAAGTGTGAGAAAAGCAAGACATTGTGGAGGACCAAAGCCTGAGCACCGGGACTAAGACATTACAAGCAGTAACCTACAGTAAACATGTAACAAAAATGCAGAATCACAGCTTCTTTCTGCCAGGGGACAGGCTGCTGACTGGGTACAAAGCTTCAAATTTCTCTGAGTGATTAGAGAATCTAAATGTTGTGGATGCCATGTTCAAGGAGTCCTGGAGGAAGAATATGGGCAGTGTGGCTGCCAGCTGATTCATAGGGAGCAGCTGCAGAGAAAATGCCTCTTCCTGCCCTCCCAGATGGATGAAAACTCTCATGAAAGGGGCTCTACAAAGGAGGGCTGGGCTTCAGCATAAACAGTTGGCCTTCAGCCTCCATGCAGATTTGTGCAGAGGTACTATTAGACTCCAGATGGAAAAATAAAAACCCCAAACCTTCCCAAACTCCCTGAATATCCTGTTCAAATGAAAGACTGCTTCTTCTCCCTGTGAGAATTGATCACGATAATGTAGATCACTGGGGAGTGAGGCTTTCTGTTCTCCAAGGCCAGGAACCAGTGCCTGCATATACTGATTTTTAATTGCTGTGAGGCCAAGCCTTTCTAAATGAGAAAAGTTGAAAAAGTGGGGAGGGAGGAAGGGAAAAGGAGCTACAAAGAGGAGCTCAAGATGGAGAATCATGTGTGAATGTGTATCCTTGAAAGAACAAGATGCTTGAGCTTGGTACTTTTTGTTTGTTTGTTTTGTGAAGGTACTAGAATGAGGATACTCTTGATTAGTTTTTCTGCTTTCGAATATCACTAAGCATTTCTTTCTGATAAATGTAGTAAGGGCAGGGAAACACTTTTCTTGCTATAGAAACACCATAATGGTTTACATTTAACTTAAGGAGCTCTGCCTCTGCAAGTTCTTTGACTTTTAAGCAGCAATAAGGAAATGTTCTTGGTGTTGGTTGTTTTTTTTGGATCTTTTAAAAAATTTATTTGTTTTTTAAATAAGGAATGCTTCTCATACACAATACAGTGCTTCAGACACTGCCCTCTCTTCCCTGGATTTTGGGTAGCCTGATGGATATTCAGTGGTGACACACAGGTAGATGGGACTGAAACGAGGCAGCTGTCTTCAGTTTTGAATTGTGCATGGATTTTGTGTATTTGACTCAGTTTTGGTTGCAAACAATCAAAATTAAGGAGAGTTACAAAGTGTTTATTAATTTCTCCTTCTCAGGAAAGTTATGTGAGTAAGAGAGAGTATGTGTGTCTATGTGAGAGAGAGAAGATATTCCTCTTCTAGTCCCATCTATTTCTGCCCAAAATTTGTAGAGAACTAGTATGTGCATCCTCCTCCGTGAGTGCTTTTGGGAGGCATAAGCAGCAGGTAAGGAAACAGAACGATTCAGATAATTGACTTTACTGAGCTAGCATTTAGGGACAGGGGGTGGAGAGTTTACACAGATTGTGTGGGGATTGCTGGAGCATGAAGACCAAGAGCACCATCTCCATCACAAACTCCATCAGGTACACCTGCGCTCGCAGATATGCACTGTAACTCATTGGACTGTGTTAAGTGACTGGTGAAAGAGGTAGATTTGTTGTTAATTTGCCTTTCCACTGTCTAATAGCCCGTATAACGTGTAGTTTGAAAATATGCATGGGCTAATTAGGAGACATATTTTCTGGATGGAAGCTGTATGATGTGAAACTCCTGCAATCAGTGGAAAAAACGTTAAGGGGCTTGTTTGCACACTTCAGATGTCAGCTACACTGCCACGAATGGCTGAACTTGTGATATTCCTTTCTTCCTTCATAGTAAGTATTTTTGCAAGAACTTATAATGCTGGCTGCAATGCTAGTCATTAGGCTGCTCTTGAAGTATAGCTTGTGTGCACAAAAGCTTGACCATTTTTTTCAACAGTAGCTATTGTTTGAATAAAACGTGTTTTTACACATCCCCTGTAAAATCTGTTTATTGCCCTTAATATTTTCTCACAGTTACATTGCTAGTATGATTTCCAGAGCTCTTTGGGTTTTTGTAGGTTTTCTCACCCTTAGATGAGGAATGATTTGCTCTCCACTGCCTCAAATCTATCATTATTTTGGTACATGTTCCCTTCCTCCCTTATGTTACTTACAGGAGCTGAACATTGTTTTAAGGAGATTTCTAGCTGTTTACTTCTATGGTACTCGTTTTTAACAATTTGTCATCTTACTGTACTTTTTCCTACTTAGAGATGTGTACCAGACACAAATAACTACTGTTATTTTAAGTGTACAGTAAATACATGTTACAATGACAAATATAAAATAGAATTACTCATACAGCATATATTCCTTACTGCATGCTATGTAATGTTAGTGTGTGCAATAATAGATAGAATATACATTGTGCAGTTGACTGTATTCTGACATTTTTCAATGTACAGATCCTGTGTGGTATGTACTTTACTCTTGGCCAAATGGTTTATGAATCTATTAGCATCTTTACATTCAAATGCTGCCCACTTCACTCTATCAGGGGAATATTTTGCCTTGCCTAATGTCAATGTGTGGAATAGAACATTCCAGAAAATTATAGAAAATGTGGAGAGAATGTATCATAGGTTTAAGGCTCATAAACCTTAAATGGTTTGGAAAACCTTTATCTAAAGTTTGAGAAAGACACAGGCTTACTCATTACAAATATTGACTAGCTAAAAGACAAGGTTCAGCAAATAAGACTTTATAAAGTCAATTGAACTCTTCCTATTATGTGTAGATTATGTGCTGCCTTCCCACTTTAAAGAATTTTATTTTGCACCTTCTGACTTCTTATAGAAAGTTGCTGTGGTCCTCTGAGATATTAAGAGAGGAGTTAAACTTGGCAGCAGGGAGGCAGTAATTTTCAGGTTATCACAGAAAAGTAAACTGATGGGACAGAGATTAGAACCAAATGGTACAATAAACCTCCACAAACAGATCAGAAGCTGGAAATTTGAAAGGCCATGTCAAACTTCTTTACTTGCATTATCAAGTTTATGAGGAAGTAATTGTAGATGTGAGGATGAAGACTCCACCAAGGCTGGTAGTAAAACTAAGCTCTTAAACAGAAAAGCTGGAGAACTGTGTAAGTCCTCAAAGCTATTTAAGAAACAGAAGGTGGATCTTAATATTCATATTTAAGTATTAATCATCTGCAATTTGTCTAAAACATTCACAAAGGAGAATAAAAGTAAGCCTTTAGTGCCTCTGATAAGGAGATAATCAGGTGGGTTTAACGTTGAAGTGACAGCAGTGAAGTTCCATGTCTTGGTAGTTGACATGGCCATGCCAGTAGGACAGTCCTCTGTGTGTTCTGAAGGTCATTATACCATTTGCAGTAGATGCAGTATAACTGTTCTTTCACAGGCATGTTTTCACTGAGACAGATTCCAATATAGTAGTTTATTACCTAACATCAAGAGTCAGAAGACAATTGCTGCTTAGTAAATAGTAGAGTAGAATTTAGCTGATTGTAAAAAAAAAAAAGAAAAAGAAAAAGAAAAGAAATCAGCAAACAAAACTCAGCAATCCAGTGATTCCACAAAATGTGAGTGTGGACAGGAAGGTATCAGATGGTACCACTGTGATCACAAGGGAAGAAGACATAGTTAGCATAGAAATAGATTAACAGCATTTATAAATTTTCTCAGGTCATGGTAGTGAATCTACTATGATTTAGATCACTTATCATAGTGAGAACCTGGCCTATCATATATAACTCTACTGGTTGCTGCTAGTTATGTGAGTGAAGCTGAAATTCAGTTTAAGGAAGCCTGGAAAAACCTGTCCATGTCAGTAAACCAACTGTCATAGGAATCCATGTAATTTTAGAAATAATGAAACTATTGTGCAGGTCTAACAATATTCTTCTCTTTCTGTTACCTTTGTGCTATGAGGAAATCATCTCTGGAAATTCAATTTTGACTCATCTCAACTTTTTCATCCTGGCCATTTAGTTATTTCATGCACTGCACCAGAAGTACATAGTGTTCATGGACACACTTCATTTTCCCAGGGTTGTTACACAATGCGTATAGAGGAGTATAAACAGATATTGTAGTAACACAGTGATTTACCTCTTTCCTTTTCCTCATAGCACATGCAAGAAGAAGGGGAGAACCAGGAGTCCCAATTCATGGATCTGAACAAGTTCTGTCTCAGAGCGTATAGAGAAAGGGCTACATTACTTTCTACCCTCTTACTCTCTGAGCTCCCAAAGGCTTTCCCATAAGCAAAAACACGTCTTGGGTAGTTGGTCCATGTCAGCCACTTACTGTCCGAGAGCAGTGGAAGAAGAGTTGCCTGGCACTGATATCCATTTAGGTTCAGTATCAGAGATATCCAAGGACATCAAAGGAGATGTCAGGCTATTCCAGGTCTGTGTCTGCCCTGTTAGCACAACTGTAATAGGATATACCTAAATGCTGCAGACTGCATTTTTGTTTCAAGATGCAAATGGCCTCAGTAAGGAGCTCTTCACTACTGAGAAATAGCTCTGCTACCATTTTCTTAGTCTGGCAGACGAAAGAATATGCTCTCTCCTTTGTTAGTATTTACTCTCAGGAGTGTCACTGGACTAAAGGAGAAGATGTACAACAAAGGAGGATGCTGTCAGGAATTGTAACATAAGAATGTATATATATGCAGGACATTGTGAGGTTACGTGATAAAAAGAGCTCATCTCAGCACATACAAAAGAGTACAGAGGAAAAATGGTAGTCAGGGGAACCTGAATTATACCAGTAAACCCCATGCCCATCACAGGAGAGCCATCAGCCCATAAAAATCTCACCTCCATGCACAGAAAAAGCACACACACTTATGCACATGGATGAAGATGCACATAGGGGTGATGGTGCACAGGGGAACCTCAGTTTTCCAGAGGAAGGAACTCCTACCACCACTGTCACCCAACCCCAGCTGTGCTAGGAGAGCTTCAACCCCATGGGCTGGGGGTACATTCACCCACTGAATCAATGGAGAGGCTCTCTGTAATGCCATGCAGACTGAAGGGATTGCTGCCTGTGTGAATATGGCCCCACATTACAGGAGGCAGAACATGTTGGGATTGCATAAGACAGTATTGGATGTTTAGGGAGAAACCTACTGTGGGGAAAGGGGAGTGTCAGGGTAGTTTGGGGAGAAATAAGTGTGAGACAATAGAAGGTTAAAGGGACAAAAAGGGTCAGCTGTGTATGAACAGTGACTGATCAGTGTGTCTGTCTATACTTTGTGCCTGATCTGCAGAGTCTATCCTGTCTCCCTATTAAGCTCCTTTTCAACATGTGTATGTGTGTGTGTTGATGTTAGGGTGTGATTGCTAGCTCTGTGTACCTGTGCTATCCTCTGTGTATGTGCATGTAGTCTATATGTGTCTTGCATGATGAAACATGCTCAGCCTGAATACAGGTTGGACCTATGGGCACGGAACTGCAACAGTCTCAACTCCATTGGTCTACTCCAAAAAGGGATTTGGATGAACAGGTTATTTATAAATTTATACATTGCAGTAGAATGGAAGGATGAACCAGGAAAATGATCTACATACTGTGATCCCAGCAAGTCACAGAGAAAGGTCTGCCAATTGCCTTTCTGCAGTCCCAAGAAAGACATAGACATGATACTTCTTGGGCCAGCAAAGACCTGAGTAGTCAAGCTTCTATCTCGGCCCCGCTGCCATTACCTGACAGTGGGCTGGCACTGTTTCCACACCAGGATGCCTTGAACTACTACTTGGTATTTTTGAAGGCCTGAGAAGACCAGCAGAGAAGACAAGTAGAGCAAACTGGATGGAATGTTAGCTTCCCAAATCTGGGCCAGAGACAATGCTAGTGACTTCATATTTTTCTTGCTAAGGCAGTTGTCAAAAAGACAAGCTTATCGTCCTGAATATTGAAGAATCATGCATTTTTTATTACATATTTTCTGAACATGTGTTTCCTGACTGTATGTGTTTACTCATTTGCAAAATAATGTTTATCAGGAATGCCAACAGTGGTTGATTTGACCTTTCTATACAGCTGTCCATGCACTGGAAGAGTAAAGGCACTAGCATGAGTGCATTGGTGAGCAAGCATGTGAATCTACATATAAAGCAAGGGAAAAAACATAGTGTGACCATTAGGACCAAGGAAGCAACTGCCCATTGTACTCAGTGATAGTGAGGCCACACCTCAAAAACAGTGTTCAATTTTGGGCCACTCACTACATTGGGGTGCTAGATTGCGTCCAGGAATGGGCAATGAAGCTGGTGAAGGGTCTGGAGAACAAGTCCGATGAGGAGTGGCTGACCAAACTGGGGCTTTTTAGTCTGGACAAGAGGAGGCTGGGGAGAGACACGATTACTCTTTACAACTGCCTGAAAGAGGGTTATAACAAGGTGGGAGTAGATCTCTTATCCCAAGTACCAAGTGACAGGACTAGAGGAAACAGCCTCAATTTACCAGGAGAGGTTTAAATTGGATATTAGGAAAAAGTTCTTCATCAAAAGGATTGTCAAGCACTTGAACAGGATGCCCAGGGAAGTGGTAGAGTCACCATCCTTGGAGATATTTAAAAGATGTGTAGATGTGGCACTCAGGGACATGGTTTAGGGTTGGACTTATCAGTGTTAGGTTAATAATTGGACTCAATGATCTTAGAAGTCCTTTCAAACCTAAATGATTCTATGCAACATAATCTTCACTAGCAAAAGAAGGTAATTGTAATATTTCTAAAATCTACCTCTCTGTAAACACGTGTATGTGCATATAATTAAGTAAATAAAGCTCAGACCTGACCTCACTATAGATTGAATTCATTCTGTCTCATCTCTTGGCTCACCTATTTTCCCAAAACTTTTGGGAACTTTGAGTCAGTGAGATCTGTCCGGTTCTGTCAAATGTAGTGGTGACTACGAAACAAGGAATTCAAAGTAATTGGGGACAGAAGGGGCAGACACTCAGGCAGCAAGCACGGTTATGGAAGCTTAAAAATGAGTCTGAAAACAATTTACTGACATAACAGTATATGACTAACATCACAGAGATGCATTTTACATAGTGAAGAGATCCTAGAGAAAGACAAGAATGAGGTTCAAAAGGAGTTACAAAACCTCTCTGAAGTACTAATGAGCTAAGGCAAAAATTAAGTAATGCCTGGAGAGCTTCTCTCTTCCTCCCCCTTCCCATCTTGTTTTGGTTTTGCTCTTTTATCTAAGCAGCATTTTTGAGAAAAATGAGTTTTTAACAAATCATGTTATGTGGAAAATCAATTAATATTGCAGGAACACGGTGCATTCAGACAGTACAATCTAAAAGTCAAATTAATGAACGACCAAATAGTAAAAAAAAAGAGTTTTGTTTGAAAGACTTAGGCACCTGATATATAGGTGTCTTCTACTGGAATGTGAGCATTTGTTTTCCCCACTCACAAACCATATATTCTAAGTAGAAAATAAATAAATAAATATTTAGTTATTCCTGGATGGGCTAGGGCCCATCCAATGGTTTTAGCCTAATGTGACCAGTTCATGGAATAGTGAATATTTTGGTTTGACCCTGGAGATAAGTCTGAGACAGTATAGATAAAAAATCATAAGCTCTGGGGCTGACCAGCTGCTGATCTGCTTTCTAGATGAAGCTGTGACAGCCACTGGAGGCTGCCTGCCTTTGTCTTTTATAAAATGTTGTTCTGCAGTTGTTGCTCATCTTCAACTGCAGATTCAGGGAAGCACTCCTTTTCCTCTTTGAAATATCCAGGGCTCCCACAAGGTCTGGAAAGATAGAGAGCCAGGTTTTCTTTCCTGAATTTAGTAGTCTAGATAGGCTGTCGATGTTTTTGGCTTCTTTTATCAGACAGAAATTACAGTGGGGGTGTTGTTAATGGAGAAATGTTATGGGTAGTTTTTGCTTTAATGTCCAGGGGTGACAGAGCTGTTTCAAAGCTGCTGCTCAAGCTGCCTGCAGACTCTGGAAAGCATTATGATATCTACTACCTTTGTTTCCCTTGTCATGCTCTACTTAAATATATACAAAAGAACAGCCAAGCTGGGAATGACTCTCTCAGTCCCTGAAGCAGGGCTCCTTAATGGCTAGGTTGTCAATTACTATGATTACATAGCCTGTCTAGGAGCTGGTCCCATTCCCCTTTTAGTTCACTCCAGGTTTCCAATTTTCCACTGACTTTAATGGATTCACTTTCTTAGAATTGTAAGATCTGGCCTTAAAATGACTTATGTTATTACTGTAGTTCACTGACTTGAAAGTTGATGTGGTTGCTATGGTTTTATGCAAAGGGCAGTGTGATCTTATTGCCGTCTCTTTTAAAGTGATCAGCAGTACTTGATCAGTACTATACTTTCAATATGATTATTTAGGAGTGTCTGGAAAGAAACCCAAAAGTATAAGCATGCAGAACAAACTGACAAAGAGGACTCACCATGTCCTTCAACATAACTGAGCAGTCTCAGACAACTCAGGCCTTTAGAGAGTGTCTCCTGCCTTGAACAAAGTAGTTGCAAGGGGTCATGATGCACAACAAAGACAAAACCAGCTGCAAATCACAATGGCACATCAAATAACTCTATAACGTTAGGAATTTCTTCATCAGATCATTGTGTAATGAGGCAACGGATGCAGTACCATCTGCAGCTTTCAGAAGGATGGAGAAAGAATATTAAGGTGACAGTTTTGCACTAGAAAGGCACAGATGAACAATCACTGTGACATGCTAAGACAACATAGCCAGAGCAAGTGAATGTACCACCTCTCATAACACTGTTGACAACTGTATAGGGTCCCTTCAAATCTGTACAACAGACTGACACGCACTGGAGGCTAACTCCAACTGTAAGTAATTGGTAGGTGAGATGATGGATGGGTTCCACATTACACTTGTGAGCAAAATGTGTCTTCTCATGTCTTTTTGGGCTAAGAAAGGAGCATATGCTGTATGGGATTAAGCTTTTAAGAAGCTCAGACTTCACTTGAAGTTCCGTGGCACTGGACAGTTATCTGGAGCCTCAGTTACACAGTAAAATAGCTCTTGTTGACCAGTTCTAAATATCAGATACTCTTGTATGTTCTGCTCCTGGATCCAGCTCTGAATAGTGACTGCAGAGGTGCAGGGGACTTACTCTGCACTGTGTGCTGTGCCAGAGGCTTTCCATTTCTTAACTCTCATGTGGTTCTTTCACTAAGATGTTACATGGTCTATATATTGACAGAAAAGCTATATTGCCCACCCAGCACCCAATTTACTCTTCTGGAGGGCTAAGTACAGACCTTCATTTAAAAACATGAGTGTTTCAAGGCAGAAGACTGTATGGTCCACTAAAGCCTATTCCTGTAAGGCTTTAAAAATAACCATCCGCTTTTCTGTTGTTCAAATCTAATTTCTGACACTACTTTCCCTTGGAAAAGTCTATCCAGACTTCATGACTGCTCTCTTTTTACACATCCAGTGCTGACTTTAACTATTTGTTTTGTAGTACAACCACTTTTTTAAATGTGGACTATCTACACTATGTAATCTGTTTGCTGCCAGGGCAGGAAGTGTCAGGCTATGACCCCCTGTTCACAAATCAGATACTGTCTTAAACAGCTTACTGCATCAATCTGTTGGTCTTTTTGTCCTAGGGCTTCTTTGCTTTTTGTAGTCTCTTTATTTCCTAAGCCAGAGGCCACCTTAGGCAAATCTTTTTTCCCTCAGTCATGCCCTCTGAACTGAAAATTAGCTGTGGTTTCCACCCTAACAATTCCTCCCTAATGAGTAAAGGTGAGGACGTAAACACCACTTAGCTAATATGCTTTGTGGTCTTGTCAAACATTGTGAGAAGATAACCAACACTGGTATTATTTCACATGTTTACATCATATATTATATACTATACGTTAAAAAAAAAATTAGCTTGAAAAATCTAATTTGAATTTCCCAGCATCAGAAAATTCATCTTGAAAACTGAATGCTATCCCTTCAAGAGTATATCAAACTCTACTTTTACAACCCTAAGGTTTCAAAATATGTTCAGTAACATCCAATGGACCGTATCATATTGGCAATGAAGACAGTTGTGTCACATCTGAGGATGCCAAAGGCAGGTTTGATGGATGTAAAATCATACAGTTTTAGCAACACAGCCTGCTAATAATTACTAAGAATTAGAGGAGAACCTACCAGTGAAGAGTTTTTTTTGTTTTGTTTTGTTTTAACTTATTTGAATTCACTGTATTACACAAAAGAGATTTGAATGCCTTCATGGCATTAATTAAAAATGTTAGTAACTTCACAGAGACTGAACTTCAGAAAGCTCACTGCTTTGAAAGATTCTATCAGTGTAAAAATAAATTCTTTATACTTAAAATGGAGAGCATAATAAAATCCATAAGGATATTTCCTTGCCTAAGGCAATTGGGAGTGATAATCTTCTGTTGATTCTGTTGCTGCCAGTATTTCACTTGAGGAGTCAATGATAGCGAGTGGGAAGGAAATTATTTGCTTTATCCCAGTGGAAGTTTCAAGACATTTTTCTCTTTCCTTGTGTAAAGTAGGGAAAAAACCCCCTGATATCCTGAAAGTTTTCAAGGACTGGTAATCCCAAACCAAGTACCTCTTTAGAGGAAAGTAGTAGGAACTATAGGGCAGAGGTGTTGCAAAGTGGAAAAACTTCCAACATACACATTTTTAGTTTTTCTGTTGTAAAACCTGTGAAAGGGAAATCATCTATTAAAAGAGGAGATGTATCAAAAAATCTCAAACAAGATCTAGGTCAAAATAATTTTTCACAGAATCACAGGATAGTTGAGGTTGGATGAGACCTCTGGAAGTCATCTGGTCCAACCGTCCTGCTCAAGCAGGGACACCTAAAACCAGTTGCCCAGCACTGTGTACAGACAGCTTTTGTTTACCTCCAAGCATGGAGGTTCTACAATCATCTCTGGGCAACCTGTGAAAGTGCTCAATCACCCTCACAGTGAAAAAGTGTTTCCTGGTGTTCAAACAGAGTCTGCTGTGATTCAATTTGTGCCCACTGCCTCTGGTCTTGTCTCTGAGCAGCACTGGAAGGAGCCTGGCTTCATGTTCTTTGTATCCTCATTTCAGGTATTTGAACACATTGATGAGATTCCTGAGCCTTCTCTCTGGCTGAGCAGTCTCAGCTCTCCCAGCCTTTGCCCACAGAATCATAGAATCATAGAATGGTAGGGGTTGGAAGGGACCTTTAGAGATCATCTAGTCCAACCCCCCTGCAGAAGCAGGGTCACCTAGATCAGGTCACATAGGAATATGTCCAGGCAGGTCATGGAGACCTCCAAGGAAGGAGACTCCACAGTCCCTCTGGGCAGCCTGTTCCACTGCTCCATCACTCTCACGGTGAAATAGTTTTTTCTTATGTTTAAGTGGAACTTTTTGTGTTCTAGCTTCATCCCATTACCCCTTGTCCTGTTACTATCTACTATAGAAAAAAGGGATGTCCCAACTTCCTGACACCCACCCTTTAGATATTCATAAATGTTAATAAGATCACCCCTCAATCTCCTCTTGTCCAGACTAAACAGCCCCAGTTCCCGTAGTCTTTCCTCATATGAAAGATGTTCTATACCCTTGGTCATCTTGGTGGCCCTGTGCTGGACTCTCTCCAGCACTTCCCTGTCCCTCTTGAGCTGGGGAGCCCAGAACTGGACACAGGACTCCAGAGGAGGCCTCACCAGGGCAGAGTAGAGGGGGAGAAGAACCTCCCTCGACCTGCTGACCACACTTTTCTTGATGCATCCCAGAATGCCATTGGCCTTCTTGGCCACGAGGGCACAGTGCTGGCTCATATTTAGTTTATTATCAACCACCACTCCCAGGTCTCTCTCTGCAGAGCTGCTCTTCAGCAGTTCGACCCCCAGCCTGTACTGGTGCACGGGGTTGTTCCTTCCCAGATGCAGGACTCTGCACTTGCCCTTGTTGAACCTCATGAGGTTCCTCTCTGCCTAACTCTCAAGCCGGTCGAGATCCCACTGCCGCACAGCCCTCTGGGGAATCAGCCAGTCCTCCCAGTTTGGTGTCATCAGGGAACTTGCTAAGGGTACACTCTGTCCCCTCATCCAGGTTGTTGATGAAGATGTTGAACAAGACTGGCCCCAGAATTGATCCCTATGGAACTCCACTGGCCACAGGCCTCCAACTCGATTCTGTGCCACTGATCACCACCCTCTGGGATCTGTCATTCAGCCAGCTCTCGATCCATCTCACTGTCCACTCATCCAAGCCACACTGCCTGAGCTTTCTGATGAGGATGTTGTGGGAGACAGTGTCAAAAGCCTTGTTGAAGTCAAGGTAGATGACATCCGCTGCTCTCCCTCATCTAGCTAGCCGGTTATGCACTCATAGAAGGCTATCAGGTTGGTCAAACAGGATTTCCCCTTGGTGAAGCCATGTTGACTCCCCCTGATAACCATCTTATCCTTCATATGTTCAGTGATAACATTCAGGATGAGTTGTTCCATCACTTTTCCAGGGATGGAGGTGAGGCTGACCAGCCTGTAGTATCCTGGGTTGTCCTTCCTGCCCTTTTTGAAGACTGGCGTGACATTGGCCTTTCTCCAGTCCTCCATGATTGTTCAAGAATGATAGAGAGAGGCTTAGCAATCACATCAGCCAGCTCTCTCAGCACTCTAGGATGCATCCCATCAGGACCCATTGACTTATGAGCCTTAAGCTTGGCCAACAAGTCTTAAACCTCTTCCTCTTCCACCCAGGGAAGTCCTCTGCTGTCCTGGCCATCATGTTATCCTTGCTGGACTGGGCTTCCTGAGGGTCAGTCTTGGCCATAAAGACTGAAGCAAAGAAGGCATTCAGTACTTCGGCCTTCTCTGCATCCTCAGATACCAGGGCACCCTCAGCATTTAGCAGTGGGCCCACATTACCCCTGGCCATCCTTCTGCTGCTGATATACTTGAAAAATGCCTTATTACTGTCCTTAATATCCCTGGCTAAATTTAATTCTAGAAGGGCTTTAGCCTTCCTAGTTGCACCCCTGCATGCCCTGGTAATGTTCCTATACTCTTCCCAAGAAGCCAGCCCCTGTTTCCACCTCTCATAGGTGACTGCTTTCTGCCTGAGTTGTCCCAGCAGATCCTTGCTCATCCATGGAGGCCTCCTACCTCCTTTTTCTTCTTTCTTGCGCATTGGGACACACTGATCCTGGGTTTGGAGGAAGTGGTGCTTGAAGATTGGCCAGCTCAAGATTGAAGATTGACCAGACAAAGGGAACCCTTTTGTCTCTTCAAATATAGATGTCTGTTTTCATGGGTCTGATTTCACATGTCCTTCTATCTCTCTGTTTAGAAGCAAATCTCAGCAACAGATCAAAGCTGAAAGCATGAAAACAATGAAAGAGCTTACAATCTGATATCACAGCTGCTGTGGTTGCAAGCATTATACAGAAGGGAGTTAATCCTTTTCTTTTTTCTGAGATTAAATAATTTGTATTTAATGTGGATATGGCCATATCAAAACATTCCATCTCATTACAAAACAGCAATGCTTTGTTTGCAACTACCTCCAGCCTCTACTGCACCCACAGACTTCTGTTTATGCAACATCCAGCAATATGTCTCCTCAGCAAAAAACACGGTGAAGGATCACTGTGACACATATTCTGCACAGGCTCCTGCTGTCAGATTCCCATTCCTATTCTGGGTCCTGATCCCTATTGTATAAGCCATAGACTTTGTGTGACCATAATTTTCCAGACATGTCTACTTGAGCCAGCTGAAACCAGAAGTAAGGATCTCGCTGAAATTTTGTGTGTGAGATCTTACCTGGAGATTGAGAAGAGACAACTATAGAGTGAAAAGTCATTTTATCAATCACAGCATCATTTGTTTGCCTAAACATAAGCAGGTAAAGTCACTTCTGATACCTTTATGTATAGTTTGCAGATGTTTGCTGAGAACTGGGAGACATGACACAGAACTTTGTGCAAGCTATACCTTCTGGAGAGACAGATGGTGGCTGGTTAGGGTATCCAAACAGCAAATAAAATCTCAGACACATTTATGCAGCAGAACCCTCCCCTCAGAAGAAAAGAGGAACAAGAGTAGGAAAAAACCCTCAACTCTGGCGTGCCAAGTAGCAGTAGCAAATCATTCCAGACTATAGCAAAGGATGACTACATCTGACCTGCTGGCACAAGAAAAGTCTGCAGTGTTGAACCTTCCTCGACCTTCCTAATTTCCAGAAGGGCAATAAAGTCTAATGTTCACTCTGATTGTCAGTGTGTCCCATAAGCCCTACTGTTGCAGAAATAATAGTAATGAAAAAAAAGTGCTGGTGTAGGTATATCAGTAATTTTTAATAGGATTTGTCACACAGGTACTCAGCAGTAGGGATAGAGACTGGATTATGTGTTCCTACATTTATTCTTGTGCTTAGGTACTGAAATGACTGTGTAAAAAAGCCACTGGTTTGGGTTTCAGTGACATGGATTCATTTTTTTTCCTCATCAAAGTGAGACCCAAGGAGATGACAAAACTCCCAGAGACTCTAATAAAAGCAGTAACAGACCCCTCAAGTTAGCTACAGGAATCAAATAAAGTGAAAACAGAGGGGCAAGGGGGATCGGTAACTATCTGAGTAGACATCACTCTGGAAACCACCAGACATACTGAAAAAAGTTCATAGTATCATGGGACTGCCTGATAGGTGAATGGATTTTGTATAATTACAGGTTTTTTACTTAGATTTCCTATGTATTTGCTTAACTTCATGTTTATACAGTGTTCCTATTTCAACTCCTAGGTGAACAAGGAAAATATTTTTTTAAGTCCACAAGTTTCCTAACTTGACAGAAAGTCAACTCAAAAGGGAAAAAACAGACTCCCAAACCTTCTTTAATAAGCAATGCAAATTTTGGTTTGTATTTTTTCTTTTTATGTTTTTGCTGAATTGAAGATGGATTTTGAAAATATTGGCAGTTCTTCCAGAAATAAGCTTTTATGTTTGGTTCTCTTTTAATGTCATTTGATCCTCTGTTGTGTTTTTAACAATGCAAGAGGAACCACTAATTCATCTTCTATTTATTTATTTATTTTATTGTTTGCTTTGTTATGATTTGTATTGTTCTTTTCTGTCACTACATTTTAACACATTTTTGCCAGGTGTTTCAATTTGACACTGTAGTAAATGAGATTCCTATTCATATTTAATCTTCCATATTTTTTGTTGTTTCATGTAATACTCAAAAGTCTCAGTGTGTATGTAACAAGGCTCATTTTATACATTCTCTGTGATGTCCTGGTGAAGTGACTTGGGCACTTGGGATCATACCTCAATAAATGTGTCATTTCAAGGAGCTTTACTCATTGTAGTCTTATTGTCAGTTCCATTGCACACGTATTTGCTTTTTCTGGCATACATTGATCAAAATAATTTACATTAGAAATGCCAGATCATGGAACTAAGATTACATGTTATTAAAGAAATGCCATATTCAGTTATCTAAATCATCTCCTATGCCTTTCATTCAGGACCTTTGTTATAAATGCTTTCCTTCATTTGAATCTTTGCAAGCAGAAGATCATGATTGCAGTGCCTACCCCAAGAATCATAAAATATTTCTAGCAGTTCCTCCTGAATTTTTGATGCTTCTACAAAGCTCTAGACAGTTCCTAGAATTATTAACAAGACAAACCTAAAACCCAAAAAGTATTCCAAGAAAGAGGAAAAAATGTTTGTATGTATTCAACCTGGTCTTTGGTTTGAATAGATAAACTCGCAATCTAATCCTGTTCTGAGCTTGGCTGTAACATACTAAAGTGTTAATATAAAAGGTCTTTTTTCAAAAAGTACATAAAACCTTCATTTTCATCAAAGCTCTGAAACTGTACGTAAGAAAGTAATTTTTTATGTGCTTTCATAACAAGTTATATTGACAGGGGTTTAATTTGAAAATACAGTTCAGTACTTGAATTGTAAAAGATGAAATTACAGTTGTGATTATCCCTGAATGGTTATTCTGATTTGTAAATTAAGAATTCAGAAAACATTTAAAGAACATGAACTTTTTCTGATATGTCTGATCAGTGTGTCAAAAAATAGAATCATAGAATCATAGAATGGCAAGGATTGGAAGGGACAATTAGAGATCATCTAGTCCAACCCCTCTGTAGAAGCAGGTCAAACTAGGTAAGGTCGCATCGGAACATGTCCAGGCGGGTCTTGAAGACCTCCAAGGAAGGAAACTCCCTGGGCAGCCAGTGCTACTGCTCTCTCATCCTCACAGTAAAATAGTTTTTTCTTATGTTTAAATAGAACTTTTTGTGTTCCAGCTTCATCCCATTACCCCTTGTCCTGTTGCTAGCTACTATAGAAAAAAGGGATGTCCCAACCTCCTGGCACCCACCATTTAGATATTTGTAAATATTAATAAGATTCCCCCTTCAGTCTTCTCTTTTCTAGATTAATCAGTCCCAGTTCCCATAGCCTTTCCTCATATGAAAGATGTTCTAGTCCCCTGAAATAGCCTTAACTCTACCTTGTAGTTTTTAAAACTTTGCCTTTAATTATATATTTACTCCAATTTTTAACTACAAACGCTAGTTGTGTGTACATCACACAACTGGAGCACTATATATTGAAAAGAAGACAATCCAGAAAGCAGATCAGGAAAACAACTATGTATGTACTGCTTTTTATTAGGAAACATAAGCCATCTTCTCAGTGCCTGTGAACAGTAACAGGGTAAACAAGTTTTTGGATATAACTTTATTCCAGCAGTTACTGCAAGTTGACAGTGAACCTATTTCAAAGTTTTAAAATGTTATACTTTCTGAAACGTATTTTGATAAGAATTAATATTTGCTGTTATGATTAGTATAAAACAAATACCTTAAGTATACTAATGAGCACTCATACTTCACATTTTAGATTTTCAAAAGATATAAAATAAGATAGTAACACCTGTGATGCTAGAGGAACATGAATTCAGTGATACATGTTTGTCCAGCTGGCTGGAGGAATCCATTTACTACCATACTCACATAGATCTCTATGTAAAATATACATTAAGAAAACATTTTATCATTGTAAAATACATATACTCGTCCTTTCTTGGTTTTACTAGAATATCAAGTTCTTTCTGTCACATGAACTAAGACGGCTAACAAAATAGTTTGTCCATTCTATTGTTAAATCAGTGCAGAAATGATGCTTTTTAGACTCCAGAAGATCCTGCCTTCCCACTAACCCAAGCGCAGGCTCACTGCTGTACAGATACACAGTGAGATTCAACTTCCTTAACTAGAACTCTGCAATCACAGGGCTGATAAGGAGGGAAGGCACCTCTGGAGATCGCCTAGTCCAGCCCCTTGCTCAGAGACAAGTCAACTAGGGCAGGTTTCTTGGGGCTATGTCCAGTCAGATTTTGAGTATTTCCAAGGGTGGAGACTCCATAATCTGCCTGGGAAACCTTCTTCAGTGTTTGAACATACTGACAGTAAAAAATTATTTTATTATGTTTAAAAGGATTTTCCCCTATTCTAATTTGTGTTTACAGGCTCTTGTCCTGTATAACTGGACACCAGTGGAAAGAGCCTATCTCTGTCCTCTTTACACCTTCCCTTCTGGTATTTGTACACATTCATAAGATCTTTCCTGAGCCCTCTTTTCTCCAGTCTGAACAGTCACATCCCCCTGAGTGTCTCCTTACGAGTTAGGTGCTCCAAGCCATTAATCGCTCTGTGACACTGTGCTGGACTTGCTCCAATAAGCCCCTGTCTCTATTGTACTGGGAAGCTCAGCATAGGACCCAGTACTCCGAATGTTTCTTGTCAGGGCTGAGAAGAAGGATCACCTCCCTCAACTTGCTGATTAGGCTCTTCCTGATGTTTGCTTTCTTTGCTGCAAAGGCTCACTGCTGGCTCATGTGTCACTTAGTGTTCACCAGGACCAAGAGGCTCTTTCTGTTTCCTTTTTTTTTTTTTTCCCAGCTAGTTGTTTCCTGCTGGTGCTGATACATCGAGTTACTTTGCCCCAAGTAAAGGGCTTGAAATTTCCCTTTGTTGAGATCTGTGAGTCTTCTGTCAGTCCATTTCTCCAATTTGTTGACCAAAACCATGTGGTGAGTCAACCATTCCTGTGCTTTGTGTGGTCTGCAATCTTGCTGAGGGCACACTCTGTCCCATCATAGAGATCATGAAGGCAGATGATAAACAGTATTGATCCTACTGTAGACTCCTGGGGTAAGACACTGCTAATTTGTCTCCAGATGACTTCATTCTGCCTTTGAGCATGACAGTTTGTCTAGTTTCAGTCTACCTCTTCCACTAGGGTGTCCACTTCCCTAGTCCTTACTTAAACCAGTTTGGAAATGGGGATATTATAGAAGTCAGTGTTGAAAGCCTTACTAAACTCAAGATAGACAATCTCCAGTGTCCTTCTCCAATCCACAGAGCCAGTCAAGCCTATCAAATTGGTCAGTCATGATTTTCTCTTCATAAATCCATGTTAAGTATTTTCAACCACCTTGTTTTCCATAATGTTTGGAAATAGTTACCAGAATTATTTATTCCACCATATTCCCAGGAACTGATCTGAGCCTGACCAGCCTGTCATTCCCCAGATCTTCCTTCTTGACAGTAGCTTGGTATTTGCTCTCTTCTGGTCCTTGAAGAACTTCCTCTGGTTGCCCTAATCTTTCAAAGATAATTGAAAATATCTTCTCAATGACATGGACCAACTCTTCCAGCAAGGTTTCTTCCATCTGCCTGAAGAAAGTCCCATTTACTATTTCTTCCTGATCAGGCAGTTTGATGATAGTGACTATGTGAAGGTGTGGATGCTGTAGAAGATGAGCTGCGAAACTACTTGGAGGCCCTGTCCAGTGTGGGACATCATCCCACCTTCTGCTAAAACCCTATAGTCTGAGTGCAGATGCAGCTCACAGTTGCAGCTGTTAAACTTCCTATTTTAATTTAATCAAATCCCTCTCCTTATTCTTTCAGCAGAGGATTTCTCTGTGTTTTCCCTCTGTTCTCTTATGACTCACTACACCCCTCACACAGGTAAAGCACTTCAACAATGGCAGTGCTATCCTTTTATTAGAGATGTTATGTCACTTTGGAATTAAAGAAGTTATAAAAGCATCAAAAAGGGTGTAATGTATCAGCTAGACAACTGCAAGAATACATTTGTAACTCTTAGGTATTTTAAATATTCCTTTATGAAATTGTTAGCTATGTAGAAGTACTTGCTTTATGAAATGGCTAATCTTGTAGAGTCACAAGAAGCTTTCGTTGTAGAACATCTAACTCCTATTATTATCTAGCGAGACAAATGAATAAACAACCACTCAAGCCTGGAGAAAGACTGGTTCAATTCTGTCCTGTGGTTTGGACAAACACCAAGAAGCCAAAGGACCGCCAAAAGTAGGCATGATGGAGATGTAACCTGGGCAGACTAAGGCAAGACAATGGGTGGGACGAATGAAGAAGTGTAATGAATATGCATATCTAGTCTATATAAACGTAGAAAATTTTGCTTTAAACAGTGCACACGCTTGGTGGAGCAATCCTCTTTGTGCCCAGCACAATGATAAAGAATACCTGTTTAATAATCACATTGACTATTGAGCCCTGACTGGCACTTTCCTGGCATCACTTTGTCCCTCTAGCTGCTTGTATTTTGTATTTGCATGATGTACATGGATGGTCCTCCTGCGAGAGGGAGAACATCACCCTACATGTCATAAAGCTCAGGTCAGATACTTCTATAGGAAATTAAAACCATAAAAACAACACCTAAACCTTTGAGCAAATAACTGAGGGTGTGTAAGTAAACAGCTCCCAGCAAAACTATATTTCTACATCAGCCAAGCCAGTCATCAGTTGCTATGTTTCAGCGTCCTTTGAGCTGGGACTGTTAAAATGTCTCTACAGCATCTGGAAAGACCATTTTCCATAAAAATCAATATATATATATAATTTATGGCTATTCAAAAGTATCTTTAGGAATGTCATCAGCTAGCCATCCTTCACCTAGGGAAAAAAAAAAGGAGTCTTTAATCCTAATAACTTTGCAGTTATTTTTTTTGCCAGTCATCTGATAAACCCTTTGGATGTTGTTTGTTTAACTGAGATACAGATGAATCCCTTAAATACGTGTGTCACCAGTTACCAAATGCTGTACGATGTCCGTATAGCAACACATATCAACAAGACTCTGTTTGGCATTTAAAAACAAATTTAGCATTGCCAATTAGTTGCTCACCCCTCTGGTAACCTTACTCAATGCAATGATGCTAATCACTTCTGGAAAGCCTTGACATATTTTATAATTGAACCACCAGGTTTGCATTTTCTTGCAATTTATTCATACCTCATCATGATTTGTTAATCACATGTGGTGGTTCAGCTCTGATGCCGGATGCCCACCAAACGGTCCTATCACTTCCCCTCCTAAACTGGACAGGGGATAGACAAGTGTAACGAGAGGTTTGTGAGTTGGGATAAGGACAGTGAGATTGCTGAGAAATTAGCATCACGGGAAAATAGATTCAACTTGGGGAGAAAAGGTTTGATTTATTAATGAACAATTGAACAGAGAAGGGAGATGAGAAAGAAAATTGAATTTTAAAAACATCTCCCCCCATCCCTCCTTCTTCTCAGGACTCTCCTTCCTTCTTCCCAGTGGCGTAGGGGATGGGGATTACAGGTGGACTTTGCTGCTGCTTCTTCTCAGGGGGAGGCCTCCTCACACTTCCCACTGCTACAGGATGGGATCCCTCCCATGGGAGACAGTCCCTCATGAACTTCTCCAGCATGGGTCCTTCCCATGAGATACGGTTCTTCACACCCTACCCCAATGTGTGTCATGCATGGGGAGAATAGACCTTCAGGTACTGACTGCTCCAGCCTGGATCCCTCACAGGATCACAAGTCCTGACAGCAAACCTGCTCTGGCGTGGGCTCCTCTCTCCCCACAGGCTCCCAGGTCCTTCCAGGAACTTGCTCCATGGTGAGCTTCCCACGGAGTCACAGTCTCCTTCAGGCATCCACCCACTCCAGTGTGGGGTCCTCCATGGGCTGCAAATGGATCTCTGCTCCCTGGTGGCCTCCATGGGCTGCAGGGGCACAGCTGCCTCACCATGGTCTGCACCACAGATCACAGGAGACTCTCTCTTCCGGTGCCTGAGCACTTCCTCTCTCTCCTGCTCTACTGACCTTGGTGTCTGCAGAGATGTTTTCACATTCTCAGCCCCTCCCTGCTGCTGCTGCAGTTTAGCAAGTGCTCATCAATTTCTTCCCCTTCTCAAATACGTTATTCACAGAGGCATTACCTCCATCACTGATTGGCCAGGCCTGGGTCATCTTAGAATTGACTGACATTAGCCCTATCAGCAACAGGGGAGGTTTCTGGCAGATCTTTGTTTAAAGAAGCCACCCCTGTAGCTCACCCACTACCAAAACCTGGCCCAGGGAAAACCATTACACAACATTAAGTTGATTTCTTTTGAAGTCTGGTGGGAAGCATGGAGTTCTGATTATTGTGTTTGTATGTGCTTATAGTATCCCAGTAGAGTACTGGAAGGGTAAATAATTTTGCTATGATTTTGCTATAATTTTGTGATTTAAATGAAAGTTTGAGGATGGCTCATCTGTGGATGCACTCTTTTTTGACTATTATTCACTGCCTGTTTCCTTTTGCTTTTGTAGAATCATAGAATAGTTTGGATTGGAAGACACCCTTAGAGCTCATCTAATCCAAACTCCCCTGTGATGAGCAGGAACACTTTCAGCTAGATCAGGTTGCTTGGAGGCCCAAACAACTTGACTTTGAATGTTGCCAAGGATGGGACATGTATCAACTCTCTAAGCAACCTGCTCCAGTGTTTCACCACCCTCATTGTAAAAAATTTCTTCTTGCCGGTCTATCATCATGTATGTCTTCTTTATTTTCTAAAACTCTGGTCTTCCCTTATGGGGGCAGTGATCCTATTCAATTTTAGTTACACAGCTGCTAATGGAGTGCCATGACTTTGAGTTCCAAGTCACATAGAAAATAAATTAATGCCCTAATATCTTCTCCTTTGTTTTCATTCCCTACTCACTAGCTCAAAAGGTTTGGAAGCTACGAGAAAGGCATGTAATTCCTAGTGTAGATTAGAATATCACTGTGTGCTCAGTAGCATCATAGTACATATTTCTGAGAAGCACTGTCATGTCTGTTATTGGGATGGGCTTATAACAAAATGCAAAGACAAGTATCCACCCTTCTGGCAGCACTCTGTCATGCCTGCCTGGACTTGCTTTCTAAAATGAGATTAAACTGCTTGAGTTGAAATCTGTATGTCATGCATGACACTGAATAGGGTTCCAAAGAAAGTCTATATGGAGCTGAGACAAAACAGTCTATGGAGATACTACTCTCATGAGGTGTTATGTCCAGAGCTCTTAGGTACCTAAAGAAACAATGTCCTTAAGCTTTGCAGGGGATTAAGATAGGGGGAAAAAAAAAGCGCAATTCAATTGTGTAACCCTTTAAATAGTATCAGGCTGGGAGGTATCTGTTCTTTATGTACTGCTTAGTACTGGTCCAACAGTAGAAACAAGCTTGTTTTTATTCTTAGTGGACACATTTGAAATCTAATACATTTGGGGTTTCAATGCTTTGAATTTTAAGGAACCAGGTGTCATTAAGTACTTCAACTTCTCTGTGCAGGGCATGTGAGCCAGGAATAAACAGGAACTCCTGAAACCAATCTGCATGCAATTCCATCATTTTCAATACATTAAAACAAATTAATACTGATTTTTAAGCTTCAAAGGAGCGGCACTTAGGTGGAATTTGACCCGTTGCACCTCTTTACCGTATAGTATTGGACACTGCTCTCTCATATTGGCCTCTAAATATAAACTCCCAATGCTTAGTAGTTAATTTAAACGAAGATGATCAGCAACTCTCCACTACCAACAGAGTAAGTCTGTTCTTATTCCAATCTACTGGAATCCACTTTATGAAGAGAAAATTGACTACTCTTGTTGAGGCATTAGAGCATGAAACCATAATTAAATCTGACAGCTATTTCTTGAAAAAGGTGAGATATTTCTTGTCCAACATGAATTATCAGATCTGATCTTTGGTAGAAGAAAATTAATCTCAGATTCTTGAGAAACCCTTGTTGTGCTGGAAAAGATCCCTGTTTATCACTGATCAGGAGTCTGTTTTTCAAAAGCCCTATGAAAACAGCAGGACATAATACTTTTGAACCTGTTTAAACTCTGTTCATCAAAAGTCATCTAGAAATGTTTTTTTTTTTTCCAACAAAGGTGCCAGACACGAAGCTATTTGTTAAAATTGGAGTGATCTTTTTCAGCTTTCAGCACCTGTCCTGTATTTCATTTGACAATTTTGCAGGGTGCAAATAACAGTAGGCACACAGACAGAGCTATTAAAAATGTAAGAGCTATTACAGTAAATCAGTTAGTTTGCAATAAATCAGTTAGTTTACCATTACTGAAGTTCTGTATGAAGTGAGTCTTGCTGTTGGCAGAATAGGATTTTGTAATAAATAATACAAATTATTCTCTGTTTTTTAAAAGGGATTTTGCAGAGAAACTTCAACAAAAAATGATTTAATGAGATATGTGTTGATCAATGGAGCTGCCTTGTTGCGTCTCAGAGCATCGAAAATCCTGGTGTACACAAAATCAATTTGAGGACCTCTGCCTTTTAAAAGACTGTTACTAGCAGCTGACACTTTTTTCTCTCTCTTTGAAAAGGCGAAAATCTGAACTTCTAAACCCTGTAAAGAGTTCAGGAGAGTGAATTATCTCTCACTACTGGAGACTGCAGTAGCATCAAGTGCGATACATTATCGGCAGCACAGGCATCTACCTAGATGAGCAGAGATCCTTTGGAGATTAGAGTGTACAGAGGAAATGATTCTCCACTAGAAAGGGAGACCACTGCAGAGAATTAGATGGGCACACAGGATACAGCATCTCCGAAAAAGATGGGCTACATCAAACAATTTTCCTGCTTTGCAGAGAAAGATAGAGGCAAAAATGCATTAAGACTTGAGGAAGTTGGACAAGGTAGAAAGAATAAAGATGTAAAGTTTTATCCCATGTTCACTCCTCTGTCATAGCCTGTTGCCATCAGCACATATATTGATATGCCAAAATCTCATAGTTGTGGCTCTGCAGCCTTCTCAGATACTGAAGCTACTTGTTTCCCACAGGTTGACTCTACCCCAAATCAGTCACAGTAAAGGAAAACTTCCAGTTCTGTATCATTCTGGAAGTTCTCAAACTCTTCCACATTCATTTACTTTCATTATACTAACAGAACTGTTTTCAAGAACAGTTTCCTCAGTGCTCAATATAATGTAATCTTAAATCCCTACATTTATTCTGTGTGTTCACCTAAGAACCACACTATCAGTTTCTTTCCTTTTCTTCATTTACTACTCCTTTAGTTTCCTGTCATCTGCGTGTTTTGAAGATAAAGGTGTTCTTTCATTCCAGACTGAGGAAACTACCCCAAGCCTAAGGCCAGACACCAGTCCCTGCAGAACCTCATTAGAAACACGTCCACTTGACTGTAGCCTCCTGTTTACAGAAGTGAAAAAAAAAAAGAAACTGGGACTTGTATACAAAGTAAGGTTAAAAAAAGAGTAGCTCTTGGGTGGATAATCACAGTAGAAAGATCTGTAGGAAAAAGCCTTCAAGAGTAAAAAAAAGGAGTGATCAACAAAGAAAACTACATCTCAATGATCATGGAATATTGGGATAGTCAAACAGCATCTGGGATTATGAAAACCAATTAAGGGTATAAATGAATGAGGAGGATGTTATGGTCCTACATCTAGATGAATACTTCATCTTCCAGAAAGAAAATAGTTTACATTTGACTAAGTCAGGGCACAGATGCTGATCAGTGGAATGAGTGTAAAGAAATGCAATTTACTGTTCCCAAGGCAGAATTAGAACTCATGGAGGTGAACAAACCTGCATCAGATGGCCTGGACAGTGTTCATCCTATACAATGAATGAACTACTATGGAAGTTGCCAGGTTTTTAAAATGAAACTAGTAAATTGAGAGCTAATGCTGTATGAGTAGCAAACAGAAAACGTATTGTTTACACTACCAGAATGGTAAAAAGTGACCTAGAGCAACAAGAGACCCATTAGTTTGAATTCAGTGTCGTACAAGATTAGAGAACAAATTTTAAAGGAAAGAATACTTAAATGCTTGAAGATGAACTGACAAAATGCAACTTGGTTTTACTAAAAATAATTTGCATCTGACTTGCCTCACATTTTTCTTGGATGAGACAAATAAAAAGCAGATCTAAGTTATCTAGGTGTTTTTTTTTTTTAAATAAAATATAGTAACATAACAGAAGTTATTTCTTATGCCAAAGAGATGTACAATGCTTATAAGGGGATAAGGCACAGACTGGAAGGCAGATAACAGTCATGTAATGCAGGGAAACTATCCAGACTGAGTGGGATTATTAGTGCATTCTTCAAAGGCTGCTCTTGTGACTAATACTTAACTTTTCACTAATGATAGCTAGAATAATCAATCCTATATTCCTTGCATTTTGATGTGATATGATAGTCCCAGTGGAAATTTCCTTTAGGTGATCAAGTAAACTCTTGGAAAATTTTGGGCTGGGAGGAGGTCAGTCCTCAAGAATTGTTTTGTCAAGCAACATTCAATGTCTTTTATGAATGACCTTGGCAGAAAAAAAGAGTGGATATTTGTCAAGGAAATTAGGAGGCTTTGTCAATGCAGAGGTAGAGAAAGATATTTTATAGAAAAATAAGGAGACCTTGAAGACTAGAATTATGGAAATATAGCAAAATGCAATAATACACAATGAAAAGCCATGATTTTAAGGTTTTTATATGCAGTCTGCTTCCTCTACAAATGGATCTCCTCGGTGGGAAACAGATGACGGAGGATAAAAACCCAGGTGACAACCTCCAAATAAATCTTATTGATTGTATATGGCCTAGAGTGACTCGAGAAAGAAAAATGTAACTCTTTAACCTGAGTTGGTTGTTTTTCCAGATTATCCTCTTAGGCCCACTCCTTTGAATTACAGCCTACTCCTTCACAGAGACTTTAATCTCTACTAAGATCTTTCTGCTCTGACCTGAGGTTCCATCATGACAAGGTCAGCAAACCAGCTGCCCTGAGTTGGAGGGGAGATCCTACACCTGACAACCCTGTAGCAGCAGGTTGTAGTGTATGCCGCTGTGGATTAGTCAAAGGCATTATGAACTGCAGTGAAATTATAAAACACAGGAGACTGTGAAAACAGCATCTCTGAGGAGTTTACTCAGACAGCAGGAAACTGCTGGAGGCAAGACGAAAAATATGAGTATCCAGGAAATATTAGTAAAAATCCCAGGTGCACAGCATGCCTCTGAATGTTCGGAGTATTGTCAAATATTGACTCTGGCTCTAGCTGCTTATTATGACTGCTTTGCCAAGTCATAATGATGGAAAGTGATTATTTGCTCTTCTTTTTTTTTCCTTTTTTTTTCTACATCTTTCCTTGTTACAGATGGTTAATTTTACTGTGGGGAAAAAAGTGATACAAACAAAAAAAAGCTCTAGCATGCAGCTCGACTATTCAGTAGGCTAGAGGGAACAAAGAATAGTCTAGGGGTAAGTTCTCTCTTGCAAGGCTCCAACAAAGGACTCGTCAGTTAGAAATGAGCATTGTATCATGCTTTCCAGACTACTCACAGGGTTAAACCAACTGTGAGTGCAGTAAGGTTTCTTTACAGATCTGAGAGCAGTACGGGCACGGAGACCCATTTGTTTTGGATGGTTTTCAAGATGCAGCTATTGTTTATGTTGTGCAATGGCCCAGGGCTGCGGAAGAGGAAGCTGTAAATTGTAAGGAGCGGGCCAGAGTGTGCACAGCGCTGTGCCCCTGGAAACATTAGCCTGCCAGCTGGAAATGGAGGCATTGGGAGTAACTGCAACAACAGGGATGTTGATGTTGGAAGCGGGCTTTCAGGTTATAAGGAAAGAACAAAATAAAAAGAAAGAAAATACTTCAAGGTGATATGGTCAGCTAAGTCTGGGGCTGGCTATGCTTGCAGGTGTATTATTCAGCCCAGTTCTGTTGAAAGCTTGTGGAAACAAGATAATCAGAAACAAATTTTGGCAGTGAAGTATCTAAGTACATATTTTTATTTGTTTTTAAGAGATGAGTTTTCATTCAGAAAATTACATACTGAGGGCTTAGTAAAAATCAGTATGTTGTGGGATCAATATTAGTATTAGGGTGGCTTGTCCAGATATCATCTGCTTTGCTGTGGGCAGGTTGTTGGGAAATGAACCATGAGATTACAAAGGGTTTGACAAACTCTTGCTCTTGCACCCTACCTGCTAAACACAGGAGAGACATATTGGTTGCTTTGCACTTGAGCATCTTAACTCTCTACTGTCCTGAGGTAGCCTAATTATAAAATGGGGAGCAGGAGAGAAGAGAGGCTTGTGGGAAATAGTACTTCTCTGAAACACTTGAGAAGTGTCAGTAGTGAGGAGGAATGAGTGCTAGACATGGTGTGACATGCCGCTGTTGTTACTAGAAGGCAGCTATTTCTCCTCAGCTTAAAAAAGATCTATGATAAATGCCAAACTGGAGTCGCAAAGTGGCAAAACATGATTATTTGTCCAGATGAGTGAAACGGAAAATGCATAGTGTGCTAAGCAAAAGAAGATGGTGAAGGAAAAACATATGTCATGTCAGCTGTGGTCTGGCATGATGGTAAAGTCAGAGGCAAGAGGCAGAGGCAAATCCTGGCAGTGCAGGCTTAGCTCTGGCCATGGTTGCAGCCCCCTCCCCAAGGGAGACATGGAGGGTGGGTACCAGGGGAAGGCAAATGCAAGCTCAGGTCTGATCTTCGCTTGCTTCGTCTCTAAGAGATAATATCCTTTTCTGAAAGACTTTTATTTGTTCAATTAAAACAAACAAACAAACAGAAAAGTGGTCAAGTTTCTGTGTGTGTGTGTTTTGTTGGTCTGAGGTGACTTTCTCAAGGAAAATGTAAGGGTGATCAGTGGTACAGTCAATCCTCTGCTCTGGCCTCCCAAAACCCCACCCCTCTCCCCTGCAGGTGTTAGCACTCTGCTAAAATGTACCAAGCAGTAGGATGGTTTCCTACTAGGAACCATTTTAAACAGAAACTTGTTGTAGGACACTGCAATGAGATAGCTGAGCTCTATTTTAATCACATTTGTGTCCTTGCTTGCAGGCAGAGTTGTGCTAAATCTCCCCTCCTCCCAGTCCCTGATGAGCAGGACTCATATCTGAGCATTGCTGTGCAATACTTCAATGGGAAAAATATGAAGAAACATAAAGAGAGAAACCAGTGGGGAAGTGAGTGTCATGAGCAGTTGCTCAGTTGAGGCTCTTAGGAATAGAGAAAGCATAGAGACTGTCATCTGATATTGTTACATCTACCAGACCCCAGAAGGCTTGATGATTTTAGCTTGGAGGATTGAGAAGTGGAGACTAAAAAATTAAAATAAAGCAATACGAAGAAGCCATGATGCAGCTGGACCCAGACGGGCAGCTAGAGGGATACCCTGTCTCTCTGCAGTGGAATTGGAGAGATTTCAGGTCTGCCTGAGTACCGTTCCTTTCCCCATGCAAAACGTCACTGTTTTTGGTGAGGTTAGAAGACGGACTTAGAACATAAGTCTCATCTGGCTGTTTGCAAGGACGTTTAACAACACTTCTGGCCAAGCATAAATGACAGTTAACTGGGCTGTCCTCATTGCCCTGTGAACAAGATATATTTTTCTCTCCCTTTAACCTGTGGAGAGTGAGCCTTTATGCATTCTCCTGCAAAAAAACTAGTGTTCAGGAAATAATGCAGTGTGAGTCACTGCATCTTTGTGGGCTTTAATGGAACAACTTCTGTTCACATGACTGATATGTTTGGCCTCTTACCTTCTGAGACTTGCAAGGTAGGGTTCATTTATACCTAAGTGCTGACCTTCACCTCTACTTATGTTCTCAGTCACCTTTAAAGAAAATGAATATACTCAAGTGATGGGTATTGCACAGGGCTGGCAAATCTGAGGTTTTTGAGCGTGAGAGTTGCTCTTTTATGATCCTATTTTGTGCTCTGCTGCCTTTTCCTTGCTCTGAGATCCAAAATCCCACTCAAGCCCTTTCTCTGGATCTTCTCCACTACAGAGATCCCCTGCTGCATGCCCTCAACCCATGTGGACCCTTGCCTCTACCATGCAGCTCGGGATTGCACGTGCTGGGAGCTGTAACAGCTGGAACAACTCCCATATGCCTTTTGCTAATAACAAACACAGAGTGTATCATTACCGAATTCACACATAGACTGCTAATAAACACCCACACTCAGCTCCTCAAAGAGAAGATGTCATAACTCGCTTCATCGTTTTCACTATTGTCAGTGAATGTTATCTATTTCTGGGGAGTAGCTCAGGTTGGCATAGCAAAGGCACCAGTCTGAAGGCTGAGTACATTTAGCACACTGAAATTATTTTCATATCAAAACAGGACTGGTTGAATATCTTCATTTGATAAAACTTTCTGACTGTGAATAGGTTTCTTTTTTTTTTTTTTTGACAAAACTGATCTTCTTGACAAAAGCACTTATTTGCAGAGAATTAAAAGACAAATATGCTTGAAAACTTTATTTCAAAATGAGAATTTCTACCTTTAAAGCAGAAACTGAATTGCTGTAATGGCTTTGGGAATAATATAGTGCTCACCATACCCTTGGAGCTGTGCTGCCATGGCCACTTTGTCTCTCATCGTGTCATTCTGGAGTTAGTAATTCTCAATTCACTTTGTCTCATCTCCAAAAATGTGGAATGTGGTACACTGAGGGACTATTAGCCCAGCCCAAGATCACAGAGTCAACTGAGGGCAAAGGCTCGGCTGTACAGATCCTATGAGACATTGTGGCAACCTTTCTCAAATCAGATTTAGAGTGCTTCAAAATAAATATTTAGATTTTTATTTGATGGGTTTTTTTTTTAAACACCTCTAAAATTTCCATAAAAAATCAATAGAATTTTGTAAGCTTCAGTTACCGTTGAATTGCTTATGAAAATGAGTGTTTTTTGTTAGGATGGAAATCTTCCTGGTTTGAGCTTAGCTCCGTAGTACATGTATAGTTCAAATCTACATCTCTTTTTAAGAAAAGACAGCTCTGAGTCTGCATCTTTTGATGTTTTCTGTACAGCAGAGATGCTGCACATTTTCACCTTTAAGCACAGAGTTCTGCCAGAAATAATGTATGCCTGTGAAAATGGAGTGTTTTTCCTAAACAATAACTTTCAGGTAAAAACACTGTAGAGAGTAAGATTAAGGGCTAAGGGCTAAAATCTTGAATGCTGCTGGGAGGGCCTCATGTAGCTCTGTGCTGGCAATCTGAGACTCTTTGTTAGATTGATTGGGAATTTTCCATTAAACGTTCGTCCTTCGGCTGTCAGAAAAAAGGATTTTTCAGAAATATGAAACTATCCAAAAGGAATTTTCTACTTAACCAAACGTAAACCAAAACATTTGTTTTTCTCTTAAGCCATCAAAGTGAAATATTGCGTAGCTCTTCAAACCAAATCACAGTGTTTCACTTTCTTAAATGAAAAGGGAACCATTTTGCTCTGTACTCGGCACCGTAGTGCAGGTACCTCAAAGGAGCTGCCGTAATTCATGTTCCCAGCTTTCCTTATGGGTGTGCTGCAATTTCACTAAGACTTCTGTCTCTCTCTTAATATTACATCACCTGATAGTTCCCAGAAAGGGAATGATTCAACTGAGGTTTTCAAAATTATAGTAGAATTTAGAAGACTTTTTGTCCCAGAGAAGGTTCTGTTAATTATCTCCTCTTTTGATGTGGGATTTAAAAAAAAAAAAGATTAAAAAAGATTGGACTTTCACAATGGACAGAAATTGTGAGGGTTTTTTTCTCACCTCAGTGGCCTCTCTGGCTGTTGTTCAATCACTCTTGTGAAAAGTAGAGAGAAATTGCTCCAAACAGAACTACTTTAGTGTGGTCACTGCTTCAATTTGAACTCAATTGCACTTAGAAGAAGCCTGAGAGAGTGTTTGGCAGATATGTAATGTGTTAAATGACACAAAAATGTAATTATTATGATAGGGAATGCATTAACTGAGAATTTCTGATGTAGGTAAAAAAAGCAGCAGTCCTTAGAAATGGATATTTCTGAAGAATAAATGGTAGGCAAGTGCCAGGAAAGTGAGACATATATTCTAAATTTCTTTGGTTAACTTTGACTCTAAAAATAAAAATGCTGATTAATTACCTTTTTAAAGCACTTTAATAATGCCACTATTTAACCTTTACAGCAAGATACTGGAGGAGATGAGTTTTAGTACTGCCAATTTAGAGATAATTAAGGAGTGAATCTGTTAAAATGTCTTCATTTTGGATGCCTTCTATGTTTTTAATTCCCACCTCTAGGCATTCAGTGGCTGAAGAGCCCCCACACCTTCTGTCAGTCTCAGGCCAAGCCATGGCACCTTAAACCACTTTCCCTCCGAAGGCCCCACTGTGAGAACCTAGATCCTCGGTCATCCACAATGATAAACTGCTCACCAAAGTGCACCCTTGTGACTGCATTGCTCTGCGCAGGCAGGTGGACAGTTTGAACTGATGCTGGATACAGGCATTTATCCAGGCACTGAAAAACCAGCAGTGAAGGTGGTCTGAGGTCCAATGCTCCCACTCACTTCCTGACCACCTCCTATTCAGTGGGGTAAGCGTACCAGCAAAGCTGGCCCATTTGGTACCACAGGCATAATCACAACCATACTTCTTCAGACAGATGAGAACAGTTTCATTACCTGTGATGTCTGACACTCTCAGGAATACTGCAGCTTATGCTTTACTCCTTCAACCTTCTGACAGCTTTCCCATATCCTAAATGTTGTTCCCCAGAAGGGAGATCTGAGGTCTTACTTAGACTTGTCCTGCTGTTTTCACAGAGAGTTGCTGAGGACAATGAAGGACAAGGTCTTGTGTTAGGATATTCCTCATCTTGCTCTCAAGGGGTGCAGACATTATGGCTGTCGTCAGTCTGAATCTGTTTTCTCTCCTGCAGGTATTGGGACTACTCCTGGTTCCAAAGTAGAAAAAAGAGAGAGGGGAAGAGGAGGGGGGAAGGGTCCAAGAGGATACTAGTGCTTAAAAACGCTTTATCGTCTTATATTCTTACAAAATAGATCTGTAACATATAATTTTAGTGTTACAGAAAAAAACATCAAGAATGGAGAAAGCTTGAAAGCATACAGACAAAAGAGCAAGTATGGGAAAGTATGTGCACTTCCCTGCCACAGATTATTAAGAGAAGAAATATATTTTAAGTCAATGAATAAAGCACTTGCTCGTCTGAATGGCAGAAGTTTAGTTCTGGAAGGAAACCAACCATTTGTCAAATCTGCATATTTCTTCAGTTATTTAATAAATAAAATGAACTATTGGAACAAGAACACAGAAATTTTCCTGTTTAATGTCTGTGTAATCTGGCTGCCTGCCCTTTATGATGACCAGCACCAAATACCCAAATAAAACTACAAGAAGTAGCTCAGTACTGAGTTACAAAATAAATTGCAAGGCCAGTTTCTTCCTCAGCTTCTCCAGTGAGAAGTTAATTTACACCTTGATGTAAAAATTTGTTCCTTATTTCTAGTGTTTCTAGTTCTCACAGTATATGGTGTCCTTGAAGCCCTGACCATGCAGTTCTATTGTTAAATCTCAACTTTCTTTAAAACAATTGAACAAATAAACAAAACAAAAACAAAGTAAAAAGAAGAAAAAGAAAGAAACTGGCAACCTTCCCATTTGTGGAGCATAATTTGACAAGAAATTTTAAAGGCTGACACAGGTTCAAGGCAAGACTGGACAAATACATAAGAAAGAAATGCACTGTGTATTGCTAGTTACACAGAAACCACTTCTAGCACAACTGTCTCTACTTGTAAGCAGTTGGAGACTGGAAGAATATGAGAATATGAAAGAATATGCTTTCCTTGGAAGAGCAAATGTTGAAGGCAGGACTGAATGTTGGGGTTTTTTTTGTCTGATATAGAATGTCCTTTCATACTGTAGCTATCATCTACATTTTGAAAAATCCTACCCAGATTCCTTAGGCTTTATAAAGCAGGATTCTCAATTTATTTCTGTTTCATCAATCAGTTACTTTTGGTATATTATGTGAAAAAGCTGTGGAAATTTCTCCCCATCATTTAGGATTGAGCACATATCTTAGAACCTCCAGCTTTCATAATAGTCAGTGCTGAAACCCTGGGTGTTGTAGAACTTTAGGATATTATTTTACTTATATTATTTTCTTCCATAATATAACAATGTGCTGCACCTTCATAGAAACTGTCACTGAGGATTCTTTTAAAAATAAGAGGACAGTTTTGTCCAACAATAACTCAAACTAACCTTTTTTTTTTCCTCTTTTTACATGAGGAAAAAAACCTGCCAACTGTCGTCAGGCAGTGGTTGCTTCTACTGCAAGACTGACACCACAGCATGAAGTTACATTCTTCCTCAGCAAAACAGTTTCCCACATTTCTTCAGTGGAACAAGGACTTTCTGAAGATGAGTGGGTGCTCAGCGCTCTGCTGCAACAAAGTTCTGGCTAAGAACCATGATATGTTAAATAAGCAGCACCGACCAAGAGCTCCTGGGCTCCTGCAGCCATGCAAATTCAGAGGGAGGCAAAAACTGTGAGAAAGGAAATGAGCCCGTTGGCTACTCATGTTAAAAAAAATGACAGGCAGGATATGTGCATGCCAGCACAAATTGTGTTTTTAAAGGCATAGATAGCATCTTTGGGGATGTTTTATTTTTAGCTTCAAAACTTTAATGTGTTTAATTAACTTCAAATGGGATGTACAGCATAAACAGGCAGAAGGCTGCTGGTGAAATTAATTATTCACCCTAGGAAGGGACAAGGTGTATATGAGGATGCACAAAATGGGAACGGGGAATTACTGTCAGGAGATGACTAAAAGCATAACCTGAGTTCTGTGTGGAATGTTAGGGATTTCTATTTGTGTGACGATTATAGAGGACTAAAGTTAAGGTGGCAGCAAACTACAGCTTGTCAGGATTTCTTTGCACGGAATTTCTTTGTGAGAGTACAGAAGTTACAGCACCTGAGAAGGTCTCAGTTCACGGGGTCTGCACTGGATGAAGAAGTTTGTGTGTGATGTCATCTAGAGTAGCAGATTACAGCAGGGACAGAGCCCTGTCTGCAGCATGGTAAAAAAAATGGCAAAAAAACATTAACTTTAAAAACCTCTGTGAGGTCATCAGTGAGCCTGAACTCTATAATCCACTAATGTGAGGGAGGCATAAGAAAGTACTGAGTTTGCCTCTTTTTGGTTGGCACAGAGGTTGTTCTCCTTGGCTGGAAGTTAAACCAAAAAACCCCAGCCTCTTCAGTGATGAAGCCTCCAGTTCTTCCCCCATCCACGTTTTAAATACTTTACATATGTAACAACAGGAAATTACAAAGACAAAGATGCTAAATTTTACAGCTTAGTGGACCCTCATTGGCATAAGTCTGTTGAATGCAGTCCTGTGGAAAACAGTCCTTGCAGTCCTGCTGGTACAGTCCTGTTGATACAGTCCTGCTGCCACATGGCTCTGGAAACCCTACAGACGCTACAACAGGGAGAAAGCTGGAGCTGGTCCACATATATGTTCTCCCTCTCTGGAAGTAGCATATCCTTCCAGTCAGGAAAGCTGCATCATTAATTTTTGGGTTTTCTCTGTGTGTGTGAAGGAGAGAAAAGGAATGGGAGACTGCTCTTTTTTTGTGTCCCTTAATTAGGAGCATTGTTACTGAAGGTCTGAGAAGAATTCAACCATCATGGGGTCAGCTGTCATCATTCCACCATGATACAGCTTGCATGAGGCCAATAAAGTCAACCTTCTGATTGAGTTAGAGGTCAAAGGCAAAAGACCTACATATGAGCTTTGCCCATTAGAAAAGGCAAAACGAAGTGCTTATGAGTCACTGCTCAATGTGATCCTGTGTACAATTTTCTGGGCCCTCCACCCTGGACATCTCCAACTAGGATTCAAGAACACTTCTGCTGGCTGTGCTGGACTCCCAGGATTGTATCCTTCTCCTAGGCAGTCAGGCACATAATCTTTCATTTCATGACTGAGCTCTTTCTTGATTGAGAATAAAGAGAGTGAGTTGATCTTCTCCCAGCTAAACATCAGCATAGTGTGGTGCTCACAAATGCTGAACAGTGTATCACTTACCTATTTGGGCAGAACTTGAGCTTCACAGGTCTGTTTGTATCCGTGCTGCCTACAAAGGTATCCATCCCTGCACCCCATGACCTATTGATACCCTCTGCCAGATTTTCTTTGTTTACATTTTGGGATTCAAATTGCAAGAGATACTGGGAGATGGGCAGAAGGTAAGTTTCCACAAATATATAGTCTTTATGAAACTCATCCAGGTGTTACTCTTCAAAACACAAAGAGAGGGAGCAAGGGACAACATCTTTCCCCAGTGGATGAGTGTGTGTGTGAGCACCCGTGATAGCAATTTCTAAACACCAATAATGAATTCTGAGCTGGACCAGTCAGAGGCCTTCCTTCCCCTCTAAGTGATTCAATTCAGCAGGAGCTGCTTGTACATTCTGGCTGAGTATCTCATCTTAGCAAACACATGATACACAGCCTGTTCATGTGCTGCCACTTTGCTTACCATCTGTGAGGATGCTGTTGTCCACAGCCTGATCACATCTCTTCCTCATTGTTGACTGAATATGACCAGAGGACCCCATTGCCACTGATGTTAGAGAAAGAAAAGGCGCATAATTGACTTCGCTTTGCATTGTTTTGTTAATAAGCCAGCTGTATTGGGAGATTTCTTTTAGGCCTCACTTTTGAGACAAAAGATTTTTTCCTGTCTAATTTAAAGCATTAAAATCTGCCAAATCTGGTTATTAAGACTCTACATGTAAATTCAAGCCATAAACTTACTCAAACACTTAAAGCTTAAGCAAATTTGCAGTAAGATGTGTATAGATTTATTCCACATATAGCTCCCCTATGAGAGTTTCACAGCTAAATCCCCATGCATCTTATACCTCATTGTAAATATGTACACTAATGATGCGTAGAAATGGCTTTCACAACCATGACTTGCCAGTAATTTTTGTTTGCATTACTTTTTACATTATATTATAAAAAATCAGCAAAAATTTGATATTGAGGAATTCCTACCACTTTGTTATGGCCCTCTACCGAGGAGGAGCTAGCACAGGAATCTGCAAACAATGATTTTGTTTGCTTAGCCACTGTATCTCACCTACTTGCATATCAGTAATAGTCCATCTGCTGCTGACAATCTGTTCCAAAAATAGTAATGAAGCAAGTAATAGTATTATAGTAATGTAAAACATCACAGTAAACCATCTCAAGAAGAGCACAGTGTTTGCCAGGGAAGGTTTGAAAATACTTGATTTGTGTATTATCTTTTTTTGCCAGTGTCATTGTGTTAGGAATGAGGCTCGTGTGAATAACTGCTTGATTCTTGATCAGAAAAGTTAATATTTATTCAGGGAAATGGTCTGTATGGAGAAAGACTCATGTAACTGGATGCATGTCTGACATTGAAAGAAGTTTTCAATATTTTGACAGTGATACATTTTTCCTGAATGTCATGACTAATTTTACTCCTTTTTTTTCTTCTGAAACCAAGGGTAAAACCAGTATTGTACAGCTGGACTTAACAGTGGGGTACCTATTGTTGCGATGAAAAGCAATGTCACTGCACCTTCGTAATCCACCCTAATGAAATTTTCATTCTAAAATTTTCACTGAGAAACTTGTGTTCTCAAGCGTGTTTGACACGTGCCTTTCCTGTAATGGGGAGTGAGCCAGACAGAGCAGTGGCAGCTGGCAGAGAGAAAAGTACTATGCCACCTGAGAGGGAAGAATTGTAGAACCTCTAGAGAAAATAAGGAGATCTACTGAACCTTTTTCAGATCTGTATCCCCTTTGTGGTTAAATAATTAATCTGGAACATGAAGCCTTTAGGCATAGTATCCATAATATTGCTTAATCTCTCACTCTTTTTTTTTAAATTGTACAAAGATTGACATCTGAAGAAGTATACATCTTATGATCTGTTTAGAGTTTGGAGTTTTTGTGATTTGTGCTAGTGGGTTTATTCCTTCAAGAAATTATGTGAATGGCATTCTGGATATTAGAGTTTTGTTGCTAAAATGAAACCACTGAATGGTGTGCTTGATAGATACTCTCATTTATGTGTTACAGTCTTACACGTAAGACTCTTAAACTTCGGTGTAAGTGATAAAACTTCAAATATTTGTAAATACTGTCTTGTTACTATACCATTCCACTGATCAGTATTTCACCATCCCTAAGGTTTATGTTTTAGTCCAGGTGAAAATTATCAGAAGCCTCTGAATTTTTCCTCTTCTTCCTTTTGGTTGCCCTTCAAACAGTGTGAGAATGGTCAGATTGACAGCAGTGCTAGCATCTCATGGGGAAACAGGACTTTGTGTTAGATAAATACATCTAGATAGACAGACAGAAACAAAATGGAAATTAGAAGAGGAGAGGAGAAGTGAGAAGAGAGGAGATGGGAGGGGGGAAGGGAAGGGAAGGGAAGGGAAGGGAAGGGAAGGGAAGGGAAGGGAAGGGAAACCAACACTGCAGATGTCTAATCAGGGTCTGCAAACTGAGGAGAAATGAGGCTGAGCCACTGCAACCTGTAACGCTGGGCGAGACACTGCTGAATCATGCAGAAGTATGAATTTGATTTGGGTTAGGCTTGGGCACATGACTGCATTTCCAGACAGATAGTCCATGTAGGTGATATGCAGTCTATGCTGGCTTCCTGCCAGCTCTGACAGGACTGATAATATCTGCTCAGGAGCACAATGTGGTATGAATACACAATACTATATGAAGCCTGCCTGTATGAACACAACCTCTTGATACTGTTTCAGCAGATTTGAGCTGGCAAAGTGAGCTTTTATTGAATCAATGCTTTGCATTATGTGGCCACAGCATTTCTTCTCTGATGTTAGCAGCCCTGAAATGAGATTTTCTGTAAAGTCAAACCATGGTTTGAATTGGTATAGGAAAAAAAGAAAAGCTATTTAAGGTCATGGTTATGGCAGACTACTGGTTTTGTCTTGAGCAGCTTGTGTAACCACTCCATAAGCTCTACTGGCTCTGAACATTGTGGTGTCTGTCATGGTATTTATTTCTGAAAGATGAAAATAGCTAGAGAAGTACAAAGGGAACATGTTTTTACAGGTTGCCCTTATACCAAATCTTCATCCAGCTATAGCATGTGGTGAGATTGTGGTTCAAGCGAGTTCTGCTCTCCAAGACTACATTTTATAAAGCCAAGATCTCTACTGAAGACACACATCTGTCTTTAAAGGCAAAACATTATTCATTAGAATCAAACTCTGCTGTTGAGATAGAGCTTTCTTGGGACTTAATTATATCAGGTTTGAAAGGACAACAGACAAGGACGTTAGGCTTTCCCTCCCATGAGAAGTTCCATTTCCATAATTTTAAACTCCCTTTAAAAATAAGGGCTGGGAAAGAGACTTTGGAATAATTCTTTCTCTAACTGGGAGTTAGAAACGAGTAGATCTGAATCCTTGAATGAATACTAGTGAAAAATGGGTCATAATGTTTATAAAATATTTTACTGTCTAGTAAGAGCAGAGAACACCAGCTCCCTGTATTTCATCTAAATGCTTTAGGGCAGATGTCTTTCGCACTCTTCTTTGCAGAGTGGAAAACTCTAGGATGACTAGTGATAATAATTACTGAAATATTTGAAGTTAGACTAATATATTGGACATGCTATCATTGATATGTTTTTGCAACATCTTTTCCACACAGAGATTATTTTCCAATCAACATCAGTGGTTTCATTTCGCCACCTCTGGACATGTTGTCTACCAAAGATCCAAAGCTAAGATACTGTTGTTAACAATCTTTCTCCTCCAGACATAGCACAAAAGCAGGCTCCTATTTTGAAAGGCAGCTTGCATGTATACAACTGTAGACTATTTAGTGTAAAAGAAATCCCAAAGTATCTAAAAAGTACATACTCATTATTATATGACAGAACCACACAAATTATTTTTTCAGAAGCTTATTGGCATATGTTAATGGATGCCTTCAAGTCATGCACCAGTGTTTAAGTTCAGACATTTGTACCACATGGAAAGAGCAGGTGGGAGGTGCTGGTGACAAAGCAAAAGCCAGGACAGGACAATAAGACAGAACCTCTCCAGGTTTGTGCTGGAGCTGTAATTCAGACTGGAGATTCTCTGATCAGGCTGAATGTGCATTATTTGAAGGAAAAAACAGCAAGTCCCACAAGGAACCATTCTCTTACTATGTTGAATCCTTCCAGGAGAGCATAGATTTCCTCATCTTATAGCTAACAACCACTCAGTCCTATGCCATTTTAAAATCCAGCAAGGTCTTAGTACTAAAGAATTCTAGTGTAAGACTTAATTCATAAGTCTATTTCCTTTAATATGGGCAGGACTACTTTCAATGTCTCTCTCCTAAATTCCCTTTTGAAATGAACTGACTTAAGAAAAAGTCATGGATATAAAAACGTACAGCCCTCCTTTGTCACTTGGTGGAATAAAATTACAGCAAAGTCTGAGACCTTTGTTGATTTAAAATGCAAATAAGAAATGTGCTGTGCAGGACTTATGACCTCCTCTGTGTAGACACAGGTGGAATTTAGGAGGAAATTTCTTCTTTTAGAGCTGACCAAAAAAAGCACCTTAATTCATCACTTTATAAAGTGCTTTGCCTTGATGATGGGTTTTTTTTCCTCAAAGAGGCAAGGAAATGAAAAAAACAATTACTCTTCTGTAGTGTGATCACATTTAAAAAAAAAATAATCACTTTGGCAGTGGAAATACGCTGTCTTCCATCTTCTTTTTTTTCCAAAAGATGCTCACCTAAGCCTTTCCTCAGTTTCTTGATGCTACCTTGCAGCTAGAGGCTATTACTCTATATCTGTCAGAACAGGCACTTGTGAAAACACTCCCAAGCTCTCTTCAGTCCAGAAGGGACCATCTAGCTTAAAGAAATCAAATGGCAGGTGTTTGTTCATAGAGGTCATTTAAACTAAATTGCTTAGGGAGCAATCAGACAAGCAGCTCTGCTAACAGGTAGCAAAAAAATTGAACGTTAGCAGGAGTGATAACCTTACCACCAGCATAGCTGCTTGAGAACAAATGTTTGTCTGTCCTATGTGGGACAGATGGTAAGTTACCTTACCTGACTACAATATAAATTGGATGTGAATGGGAAGGGGAGAAAAGCTTGTTGTTACAGATGAAGTCATATAAATCATCTACAAGCATTCACTCAAATATCTGTTTTGAGAGCCTTTACAGATTTATCTGTTTGTTCTTTTTCTTTTTTACAGAACACTTTTGATTAAGTAATTAATCATGATACAAGATGTTTCAGTGGTTTCAGGTAGGTACTGTTAAGAACATCTTCACACAATTTAATGGCAAATGCTTTCCCAATAAAGCATATTTGTGATTGGATGTAGTGAGGAAACTTCTCATTGGCCTAAATCCCTACCAATGAAACTTACTTGAAGTCAGAGGAGATAAGGTAACAAAGAACACGATACTTGCTGTGTTCTACAGCAAATGCAAGCAATCCCAAAGATGAAACCAGAGTGTTAGTACATATATTTGACTAGTTCAAAGAATGGTGCAGGAGAATTGTGCATGGAGAATTTAAATTCTTGTTTCAATTTTTGTATCTGAGATTGCCCCTTTGGCTGTGGTTGCACCTCTGCCTAGAAAGTTGCATGTGCCTGGAGCTATTGTTGTTGAGACCAACCAGTACAGCACAGTCCACATTTGTGATTGTTATACGTTCTTTTAACCTCAAAAACTGTATGTTTAGAGTGGTCCCTGGTTCTTGCCTGGGAACTGCTTGGGAGAGCGCTGGTTGGCCCAAGCTTGAACTTTGCCAGGGATTGCTCTGTCCCAGACTAATAGAGGTGTTTGAGTCTCAGTCTCCAGGGAGTCTTGCTCTGTTTGATAAACTAGTACAGATTACGCCTGAGTGTTTCACTGGCACAGACAGGATTTATGACAGTGGTTCATTGCAGGTTATTCTACATTGTGTAACACATCATACTCAAGATCTTGTTGGTTTGTGTGATACATAAAGAAAACAAAGAATTTAGGGACAGTCATACTATTACCTGGAAGCAAGGCAGTGCTGGTTTTCAGACTAGAAATTATATTTATTTGTACTTTGTTATTTTCTATATGGAATTTCAGCACTCCACAAATTCCTTAAGAGAAAGATTTTTGCATCCTTGTTCCTTTTATCTAGAGGAAGGGTCAGAAAGCCCTTAGGACTGTTACTGCAATACTTTGCATTGTTCTTTTGTTATTGGTACTTTGAAGTACTTAGGAACTATAGCTTGATATCAGTCTTTTTTTAAAGTAAATAGTAATGAAGCATTTTAATTACTACCCTAAAGAACCTCACTGAGCCCTGACGAAACTTGCTCTGTGCCACCTCCTGTGCCACTATACTTCACAATAATTTTGATTTGTCAGAACGGATAGGCAACCAGTAAACAGCAGGGGTGAAGAAGCCTCAGAGAGTGATAACTACAGAGGAGCCATCCAGGGTGGTCTATAGATTGCTGTTAGAGTTTCTTCTCATAATAATCCAGAAACACTTAGGGAATTGGCATGGATCAATTCTACCATCATTTGTCTTATTTTTTTGAAGCTGTGATTTCTGTTCTCTCAAGTATGCTGAAGGATATAGTAAATGCTGAGTTCCTTTTTATCCCTCAGCCTGGCAAATCAAAAGATAAAGAAGATGTAGATCTGTTGCTTAAATAGGATCAGGTACTTCAAAGACAAAACTATTTTTCTCCTCTGGTGTTCAAGAAATTTCTCTTTAAAAAAACTCTTCTTTGTTCCTGTGTTTTAGAATATAGAACACATGCAGTACTAAGGCTTGCTCCCCTAACTCACACAGTTTCCATCTTGCTACAAATCAAAGTACCACAGTGGAGGTGGAAGTTTAAATCTATTCTTCTCGTCTCTTGTATTCCGTTTTAACAGCTTTGAATGTGAAAAACAAAAGAATCTATTTCTAAAAAATTATTCCCTATCAAATGTAATTATAAACCAATTACACTCCAGAAGCTCGGTTTTTTACCTGTAAGAAGTAAGAATCCACAAAGATCTTCCACAAAGCAAAATTTTAAAAGCTTTTACATATATATTTATTTATAGACATAGAATCATAGGATGGTTTGGGTTGGAAAGGAGCTTAAATATCATCTAGTTCCAGTCTCCTGCCATGGGCAGGAACACATTCCACTGGACCAGGTTGCTCAGATCCCCATCCAACCTGGCCTTGAACATTTCCAGAGATGAGACATTCAAAACCTCTTCAGGCAACCTGTTTCAGTGCCATACCATCCTCACAGGGAAGGACTTCTTCCTAATGTCTAATCTAAACCAATCCTTTTTCAGTTTGAAGCCATTACCCCTCGTTCTGTTGTGACATATCCTTGTAAAAATCCCCCTCCTTCTTTCTTGTAAGTCTTTTTCGAGGTACCGGAAGGCTGCTGAAAGGTCTCCCCAGAACCTTCTCTTCTCTAGACTGAACCATAAACTGACTCTCTCAGCCCATCTACACAAGAGAAATGCTCCAGCTCTTGGATCATCTTCATGGCCCTCCTCTGAACTCACTCAGATCATAGAATCATAAAATCATTTCAGCTGGAAAAGGCCTTTAAGATCATCAAATCCAACCTTTTTCCTAACCCTACCAACCACTAGGCCATTTCCCCAAGTACAACATCCATCTGTCTCTTAAACACCTCCAGGGACGATGACTCTACCACCTCCCTGGGCAGCCCGTTCCAATGCCTGACAACTCTTTCAGTGAAGAAATTTCTTCTAACATCCAGCCTGAACCTCCTCTGGCATAACTTGGGGCCATTTCCTCTTGTTCTGTTGCTTATTACAAGGGAGAGCAGACTGCCTCCCACCTCACCAAAACTTCCTTCTTATGGAGTCCCAGAGCTGAATGCAATACTGCAGGTAAGGTCTCGTGGGAGCAGAATAGAAAGGGAGAATCACCTTCTTCAAGATGCTGGCCACACTGCTTTTGATATGTCTCAGGATACATTTGCCTTTATGGACTGCAAACACACGTTACTGGCTCATATTCTGTGTTTCATCCCATAACAACCCCAAGTCCATCTCATTAGAGCTGCTTGCAATCCACTCATTACCCAGCCTGTGTTTGTGCCTGTGATTATCCTGACCTTGCACTTGGCCTTGTTGAACTTTGTGAGGTTTGTATGGGCCCATACATTCATGTATACTTCAAACTTTAAATCATTTTGCCCAGATAACTAATCCACTAGATGCATTAAGTGTAATTTTGATTCCGGTCGTGATTTTAGCAAGACAATAGAAGTGAACCAGTTAATGGACTGAACAACAAAATGCTAAATCACGTCTGGGGCAAAGGTAATTTACTTTAAACTATTTTTAAGTGTATGTGTTAGTGCCAAAGTTATCCATCTGTATTTTTCTGTCAACATCTTATTCTTCCTGGGTCCATTTTGAAAACGTTTCCAAAGATAAATACAAATGTTTTGTTTGTTTGTTTTAGGAAAACAAAACATCAGTTCTGGCTATGTAGAAAAAAAGTATTTTGGCAGTAGTACTGATGGAAGTTAACTCAAAGCATAGCAAACACATACTGAGTATAATCTCGATTAAGTCTTGGGTAGTTTTTCTAAACAATTCTTCAGATAAACAGAATCAAAACTAATAGAGACAAAGTCCAGGAAGATATCAGAAACAATGAGCATGCATAAGTACTTTCTGGTCATGTCCCTTGTTGATTCAGAGAATTTCTCCAACTACTTATCCATTACAGTTAAATGAAATCTGTTTTTGCTAGGTGCTCTCACACTTATTTACCTGTTTATTGTGTTTGAAGGGAATTCCCAAGTTCTCTGTTTCCATTGTGCCAATACCAAGAAAATGCCACCACCAGCTCCTCCCAGTCTTCAAACTATTTCTCAAGAAATGGAACAGTAAAGCCTTTCTCATGGGCATGCACAGTTTTCCAGCTGTTTTTATGAGATTTGCATGAGCATATACTGACAGCATTTGGACTGTACCACAGGGATCGAGATCTTCAGTCTCAGTCTGAACTTGTAGAGAGGGGTAAGCACCTTCCTAGTTATCACTCTGCAAAAATGTGACAGGTTATAAACAAGACATTGAAAATGAGTGCAGTGGTTAATGTAAATACCTCCCTGCATTTACATGAAACATCAGATAGGCAATTGAATTAAAGAAATGCCCTATTACAGGTGCCAGATGCCCCCAGGTACTAGGTACATTACATAGCCCTACTGCTGTGCTTGCTGCACATACACCAAAAACCTGGCTCACATCACAGGACTTCTGCCTTAAAACAGTGATGAATTAAAGGAAGGTACAAAGCTATCAGATGAACAGATTCTTGTTAATGGTATAAACTGCCTATATCATGGAATCAAAGACATTGATCCAAGGAAAGGATTGTGCTGCAAGTCTGGACCTGACCTGATATCTATGCTGTTGCCTGAACACTGGATGTCCCATGAGGTGGAAGGAAAAGAGGGAGGAGAAGCCCAGAAATCTGGCACACTGAGAGCTTGTTGTGTTATTGTGATTCTGACTTTTAAAAAAAATGGAGAACATTTCATGTTTAAGGGAAAGTATGGTTAACCAGGGCCCCTCTAAACTGCCTTGTAAATCTGCAGCAGGAAATTTACATGTAGGTGAAACATTTGAGGTGGTTTTGTCTCAGCTTGAAGTAGTACTATGAACAATCACACAGTATCCTCTCCTTTCTTCTCCTCTCTTTTGCTCCCCTGTAATGTCAGCAGTCTGCTGCATTGCTCTAAGTTATTTTCTACAGGGCTGTCTACAGTGGATGTTACAATCATTTTGCTTTCACTGACATTTTTCTCTAGAGGCCAAGCTGCACTCATGACTGTCTGTTTGTCCAAGGGAGGAAAATCCCTCACATCAAAACCGTCAATTGGTCATCCTCTCATATGATGTTTTATGCAATGAGGGAGTTGATGGATTTAGACTGTGCCCATTTTTACCCTTGCAGTCTCTGTGAAGCAATGGCTGATAGTTACTGCCTTTATGTTTGTTATTGTTGCTGTTTTCAAAAGTTGATTTCCCCTGTATGGCTGCATGTGAACACAACAATTAATGTAAAATCCAGCTGATGATTTGTTTTGCCAAATAGGTGTGAGGTTTTAACTAACGCTGTCTTTCTCTGTGAGATAATATGGGATTTTTTAAAAATGGAATTTATCTTTTGTGAACTATTATTGTTCATGTTTGTCCCTTTTCTGCCTCTTGCATTATCTGCATTACTGAGAATATAGTCAGAGGGGCAGTTCAAAACACAAAGTCTGTAGGACCATGTGTATATATTGCCCCGGTTCTTCCTGAGTAACAGAAGATTGTATGGGAAATTGTTACGAACAGATTTCTTCCTCATTCTGTGAGTTGCTGTTTTTTCTTTCTCCTGGCTTTTTATTCCTCTAGGAAGTATTTTATGCTTTTCATGCTAGCCTGGATGCATTTTCAGCAACTTTTTATTTCATAAGAATCACAACTGGTCCTGCTACTCCACACCCTCCTCACCACTTGGAGAGACACCAGGTGAGTTCACACTTCCACAGATTCATATCAGGTGCAAGCATTTTCCCAAAGATTATGCACTGGATAAATCTCTGTTTCAGCACATGGTTTATCATGAAATATATTTTCTGCCTACACATCCAGGAACAGATAACCATGATTTATATTTTCATAATTACTGTTGCGATGATTCATTTACTCTGTGGTATACTGGTGTCGGGGCAAATAATGTATGCAAAAGGGGAGAGAGATCAAGGAATGGATAGTAATATAAAGTGACACAAAAAGGAAAAGAGGACAAGCGTGAATACTTTCAATGATCTGAAGTAAACTGTGGCAAAAATTTTAGTTTACCTGACGCCTTTTATTGCTTTCTCTCTGTTTTGCTTTCTGGATTTGCTGCTTTGCGAAAGTATGTTGCTCGTGCCCAGAAGCATCACACATGCCTCCCTTGGGAGGTTAATTTGAGTGCCAGCATGGCAAGCAGTTTGGAGTCAAGTAAAGCGCTCACTAAGCTTCCTGCTTCAAACCTCACACTGCTCAGGGCAACTCCTGACCCCTGAACAGAAAGCTAGAGGGACTTAAGGGAGCAGCTGACTGCAGGCATGTGGCTTGTCAAATTGGCTTAAGTCAGAGCTGTGCTAGAGACCACTTCAGAATAAGTTGTTTCTGGTGTTTCCACATATGTGAACAAACAACATGTTTTCAATTTTAACTGTCCATAAGAATTCTTCGTTGCTGTTGAAGATTGGCTCTATATTTTACAACTACACTTTACATGGCACCAGGTGCTAGATTGAGTGGTTGCTCTTAAGGTTAGACACTTAGTATTGTTAGACTAAATGTAGCATTACTTGGGATTTCTTTCCATTTTTGAAGCAACCATGATAAATTTAGTCTTTTCACATGCTTTACCTGGGGGTTATCCTGTAGCTAGTTATTTTAAAATACCTTTAAAAAAAATATGCTCCAGAAAAATAATATTAATGTGCTTAGGACATTACACAAGAGGCAGCTCACAGTCATCTCTACTATGAAAATCTGAAATTGGTAAGAACTGTTGTAGCCAAATCTTTCATAAGCACTGTTTATAAGAGTGCCTAATCTGATCAGCTGTTGGCCGATCATTACATCTCTGTGAATCTTTGTTCGCAAGTTTAGTCATGCAAAGAACCAATGTTGTAAATTCTGCAGGGGGATTGGACTAGATGATGTCTAAAGGTCCCTTCCAACCCCTACAAGTCTGTGATTCTGTGATTCTATGAATTCTTGTGCAAGGGTGTGCACAAGTGTGTGCATCAGGAAGAATGGCAAGTCCTGCATGGGTTAGAGAGTCAGAAGATAGTGTCTTACCCAAATAAAGGTAAACACAAAGAAAATGCTCAAAATCCTATAAATACTTGCCATGCATACTGAATGATAAATTTAAAAAGTTTTGGCAATAACTGTATTTGTGAACGTTAAATTTATTTATCAGTACTTTGCAAATAAAAAAAATGAGGCTGAGGCTAAGAATAAGTTGTTCGGTGTTTCTACTTTTAACTCTGGAATATTTGCTGATACCATTGTTGAAATCAGAGAGAGAATTTATGTGATAATATCAAATAGGTTAAAGAAGAGATAGCATCAAGACACAACATATTCTAAAAGAGCCTCCTGTTGTTAAGAGAAGTGGTGATTTTTCTCCCCATAATTTTTTTCATAACCATTTGCAGCCATGCCAAACAAATATTTTTTTGGGGGGTTAAATGTGAGCTGAGTCTTGCTACATCTACTGATTCAGAAATACTTAGTAGCAGAAAGCATGTCCCAGCCAGACTTCGACATTTTTTATTTCAATGAAAAAATTCAGCCTTTATTTAATATAAAGCTATTCATGAATTAATGGAAAACCTTAGCAAGTGGTTTCTGGTCAAAATGAAAGAATTCACTTAAACATCCTAATTTTCTTGGGTTTTCTATGGGTATTTCAAATGGATTTTCCTTGTAGCTTATTAAGCTTAAAAAGCAAAGATAAAGATATAAACTAGGGCGGGGGGGAAGGGTCAGGAGCTGGAAATTGAAAGGAAAAAAACCCACAAAACATAATTCTCTCTAAGTTGCTTAGTCTCCCATCCTGTTGACCATAGCCAGTTAAATTGTTTTCTGTCTAGTAATACCACATGGTATTCTCCAATCTTTATCTCAGTCACATAGCAAGGAGGCTGCTGTTTACCTTTCAAAGTACTGGGCTGGTTTTACACCCACTTCCAAAGTAGTGTGGGACAGGTTTTGCTCTTGGCACTTCGCTGCACTGCACAACGGCAGATGCATTCTGGATGGTAGTCTGGGGAAAGCTTTTCATAGGAAGTCAGGCAACTTTTGCATCACTATCTCATCCTGGAGGAGTTTCTTGAGGAAGACTTGTGTTTCACTCTGTCATCAAAGTTTCCCCTAATAAAGTCAGCATACTCCCCTGGCTTGCATCAGAAATGCCTCAGGGCAGGGCTGCTCCAGGTCTCTGGCAGGAAAGTTTGCTCCTGCCTGCATTCAACTCTCTCTGGACTTTGGATGTGAGCTCAGTTGCCTACTCAGACAAACTAGACATATTACATGAATTCAGAAAATAATGTATTTAAAGTAGGTGATGTGAGCTTTTTCTGCTGCACTTTGACAACCACTCTTTTTTCCTGTGCTAAAACCTGAAAGTTTTCATTGTATCCCATCTGATGTGTTACAGGATACAGGTAAAAGGAGGAGTTCCAGCGAAACAGTATGATATCATTTGTCAGTGAGCTGTCAGAGCTGGAAGGCACAATAAAGAAGATAACACTGGGAAGTCCTGAGCAGTGACTTTCAGCCTTCCAGAAAAAAAAGCAACAATTGCTCAGCCCAAATTAAAACACTAGAAATAGTATGAATATTTTTAAAACCTGCAGATGTTCTTCAGAGATCCCAAGCATGCTTTCACTTGAGCAATAAGAATTAAACATAGTGCTGTTTCTGTCAAAAAATGGGTTAAACATAGTGTGAATGGCTTACAGACAAGTGCAAATAAAGTGAAGGATCTCCTGAGAACCACTGATGCATGGAACTGGAATCCTTTAAATCACTCTTAGCTTGCACTTTTCACTGTATCTCCTCTTCCATTAACGAGAGTACAGGGAGAGGAAGGCACAGATGAATCTGATTCAGTGTTGAACCTACATGTGCAAGGAGAAATAATTGGTGGAACTGGATAATACTGCAAGCAAACCTAAACCCCAAAACACAAAATGGGATCCTTCTAATATGCTTGTTTCTTGAACATTATCTCTTTCCCCCTCCAATCAGCAGCTGACGAGGACCAGTAAATGCCAGCAGAACAGCTCTTTGGAGAGATATATTGGCATCATTTTGCTTCTGGGAACTAGATGGAATTGCAGCATATCTGGACTGTTATTTTGCCTACTCTTAAATATTCATATGAATACTTCTGAAATTTTCTTTTGCCTATTGCCTTGAGTGAAAGATAGCACAAGTCATTTGGTGTTAATAGTTTCATTTTAGCCAGGATGCCGCTGTTTATAAATTGTCTGACAGAGAAGCACAACTGCCTGTGAAATTTAGACAATGGCCATTCTGTTCTAAAGGGTATTTTTTCTTCTCTAAAATAAGTGTTGTACTGCACGCGGGAAAATGACATCTTCAGCCAAAACAAAGGAGACCCAAGTTAAAACTGTGCTATCCCTTTCAACTCCCTTGAAAAAAAGAGAAGATGCTGCCTGTAGACACTTGTGATTGCTTGGTTGCAATGTTTTCCAGCCCTAGCTTTTGGTACTTCCTGCTTTATTTCACTTTATTTCCTCCTCCTTCCTTTTTTTGCTCTCCAGAGCCTGTTTGCTTTCCCTTCATGTTCTCAGAGCTCATGCACCTGGAAATTTTCCCATGAGATCTCTTTGTTTCTTTATCCTCCCAATCACTTCCGTTCTCCCACCAGACAAACGATGATCTATATCCACACCTTTTTAGTGTGTGTCTGTTTTGCCCATTTCTCCCACCTTTGACCTCCTTCCAATCCATCCTCCTCATGTCTCTTTTCCATGCCTTTCTACTACTGCATGTCACTGCATCCTCTCTTTGACTGCTACTACTCACTTCATCTTGCTTTTTCCCTTTACTTCTCCTTTGTAATCTGTGTCATGTCTGAAAATAGTACAGCCATCCAAAAAATCTGAGTGGTTTTTTGACTTTTGGTGCTTGGAGACCTATATACTAATACCTAATGCTATCTGCAAAAATCCTCTCCTTATTTCACATTCTCCATCTTGGTGCCAAGTCTGGTGGGCTGATGGTCTCGTCTCTGTTATTTTTCTTTTGTAAAAAGCACTTGTTCCTCTACTTCTCTCTTGTCATATTAATGTTATATGCCACTGTCCTTTGGCCTATCTCCTCCAATTTAAACTTATTGCCAAAATGTAACTCCTGGCCCTGCCTCATCTCCTTGTTTTCTTCTTTCATGCTCACCTTTTGTAACTTCTGTGGAAAGCTTGAGGACACTTCTACCCTTTACCTGTGCGCAATTGACTTCTACTTGGGGTTTAAATATCTTTTTAAAGAAAATATAAATCTTCTCTAAAAAAAAAAACCCAAAAACTTCACCCTCTGCTATCTGTTTCTGATCACACAGACCATGATCTGTCCTTTTCTCTAACCGTGTAAAATTTATTCTAGATTCATTTTGTTGCCTTAAGCTTACTGCAGTTGTCATGAATTTTACAGTCATGCCTCAAGCTCACCAGCTCTCATTTGGAATTGTAAAGTCAAGTTTGCATGCCAGCCACACTGTTGTGCCAGTTGTTGTTGTCTTCCTCACAACTTACTTCTATCTTGTTTTACCTAGGAGGAATTCCCAGAACCTTCTAGACCTTGTTAAAATTCTCATTGTTAGGGGGATGCCCATTAGGCAGAACACCATTGAGGCTGCATTGTTTATTAACATTTTGTTACTGTTTCATATTTAACCATCTCTTTGTATCTAACCACCATAACTCCCACTGAGGCAGTCTCTCCTCTTTGTTTAGAGTCTGTACTATACCTAGATCCATAGCCCTTGGTCCTTGATAGGTGGTGCTTGATGTACTGCCAGTGCAAATACTGAGAACAGTAAAATGTGACTAAAAATGTTGGCAGCAATAGTGTAAATCTTTTCTTTTATATAATTCAATTTTACATTTCTTGAAATGAATTTAAGACGTATGTAACATACTGGGAACAGGATCCACCATGTTGCCTTTTTTTTTCCCTTTTTTTAATGCTTGGGGAATGTGTTAACTTCTTCTTTACGTCTTGTGAGATTCAAACTTCATCTGAAGATTTCAGGTAATGATTATTACTGAGCCTCCTCACTGTCCACCTCTTAACTGTTCATGAGTAGAAGTTATAAATCCTAAAGCAACTGTATTTTAAACACATTTAAAATATTATCAACAGAGATTTCTGCTATCAACACAGCTAAAATCAGATTTAATTCAAGTATGACCAATCAGAAGAAAACTCATTTTAATTGACTGCTTAAATGAAAATAATTTAAGTAATTAAATATTAATCAACATCGTGGAGGAATTTGGTAAGTTTCTCTTTAGAGACTGATTTGATAAAAAACAGAGCTGATCTCTCAGCTATTTGAAAACAAACATTATTGCCCCATCCTAAAAATGAAGCCCTGTATTTTTTCTGAAGTGTTTATTTATGTCAGGTTTTAAATTTTATTATTCTGAAGTGGTTTTAGTAATTTCCAGATTTGTTTTGAAATAGCAGACAACAAGTAGAAATTCTGATTTTTATCATTTTTTTCTAGAAAAATCTTAAAATCTAATTAGTTTCACACCTTTTCTATCACTATGTGGAGAGATTATGGCTTCAAATGTAGTATTGGCAGAAAGAATGGAAGGATGATCAAAAGATGCAACTTGTGTAAATGACTCTGCAGTAGAAAACGTGATACAGAACAACAGAAAATATGGAAATGCGTCATTCTGTCTCTCTAGTTCTTCTTTTTGGCTATAAGAAACCCAGCAGGTTTGGTAGCCTTTGGAAGACTTTTAACTGAGCCCCATCTGCCTGCCAGTTGTGAATGCTACATGCCTCGCATGGAAAGCAGATTTCAGAAGATTGTTCTCGACACATGTGGAACAAGCACTCCCCAGATTTCACTTCTGTGCAAAAGCCTCAAATGGGGAAAAAACTGCCATGGTGACAAATATCTCCTAAAGTACAAACAGTGAGCTGTGCCGGGGCTGTCTTTTCTATTCCCTTCTTCACCTTGCAAGGACTTAATCCTACCTTGCCTAAAGTTTCAGGGAGATTATGCAGCATAATGATTATTTAGGTAATGTTAATTATTTACAGAAAGAATCTAAACTAAAACAGCAATATACACTCTCTTTCTTTGTTAATCCATATGGCTAACTATGCTGAGTTTCCAGATCTATGTTACCATCCAAGGAAATGTCTAGATAATCCATTCAAAATTGAATATGGATGGATACTTCTTCAGTTTGCCAAGCACCCTCCCAGTCACTGGAGAATGTCTCCCTTTATCTCCTTCAGTGATATCTTTCTCTAAAGCTAAGAGTGAGCTCAGAAACCTACTTTTTCTTTTTCACATGCCATTACCATGTTGTGTTAGACAGCCATAGCTGGATGGTGTGAAAATTTAAAGGATACCAAAGGCTTAGACACAGTCCTTGGACAGTCAGGGCTCCCAAACCAGATCTTCACCTTTGCAGAAGCTGAAGAACTAACTCATCTTATCTGACTGTCACTGGGTGTGACAGTTGAAGGGAGGACCTCAAACAGCTCAGTGGACTTACAAAATCAGGTAGATGATGGGACTTGATGTTCACCCATCAGACTGTGGGTCACATCATCGGTATCTGTAAGCAAAAGACAGAAGAAAGGCTTGGGTAGATTCCATACAGACTTTCACCTGCCTCAGCTCAGTGCTTCTTTGTGGATTAACACTGGTTTAAATTGAGATTTTGGGCACCAATAGCTTAGTCGCCACTCTCTTGAGAGCCGAATGCTGTGATTTGCCAGATGCCACATAGTCATCCATGATGCTAGCTAGACCTTACAGTAAATACAAAATAATTCATTGTAGCACACTTGAGAGAGCAAGTAAGGTGCATTAGGGACAAATGTAGAGAAAAAAGTGAAAAGAGAAAAAAAAAAATTACATAGATATTTATACTTTTTCTAGTTTGATATAGTTACCATTCAACTAGAGAAGCTGTCTGGCAGTTTCCAAGTGTCAGATCAGAACTAATTCCTTGACAAGGTCTGTCTGCAGAATTGCTTTTCCTGAAAAGAGTAATGAGCTGCACACAAGTTTCTTCTCCCATACTCTTTTCTACCTCAGCTTCCTTTCAGACTCAAATGTCCTCTTGAGGATTTATTCATACACACGATACTTCACAAAGATCACAAGTTTTAATACTTCCCACAAATTATCATTGATCTCTAAAGATGCTCTGGAAATTCTTGTGTCCCATGGGCATAGTGATATGAAGTTACTACCTGGGTAGACTGTAAACAAACCTTTTACCAAGGTGAAAGCAACACCTAATGAAAGACCTGATATCTGACTACAGTATAAACATAACCCTTATCCATTATGAATGAAATTCTTGCAGCCAGATAAAGGTGATTGTAGACTTCCATAGTAATTTATACAATGCTATAACATATGCAGTGGAAAACACAGACATACAGAAGACAGAAATGTGTCTCCTTGCTAAGTCATGGTGGAGGCTAGACATTAAATCAGTAAAATTTTGTGTGAAAACCTGAGCGAAATGTCTTCTAACGTGGTTTTCCAGACAGAAGACATCTTAGCTGGAGGGCATTAATATATCCTGAAGGTTTCCACACAAAGGCAACAATCTCAAATGGTTAAAATTTATTTGAAATAGCAGACTTAAGAGGCTTTTAAAAAAGAATAGTACTGTTACAGTTGTTTAGTAGATCTTCAGAACATGCTATTTTTTTTAATGGCCAGTAGTGGTAACTGTATTGCTTAAAAGTAGGTGAGATTATGAGATCAATTAAAAAACTCAGTTTGCAGCCTTAGTGTTTATTGATTCAGTTGCTTTTCCCTGGCAAAATCAGTTATTGCTGCGTTACAAAAGCTGACTATTCACTGTTTAGTATGTGCTCCATTTTTTTATTATTCACAAAATAATTGATTCAATCTAGAATTTAAATCTCCTGTCATCACTTTGGGTGTCACTTCTTAAACTAATCTGTGTAGTTATACTTCCTCATCACATTTGTGCAAACAGTTAGCGATGGTGCTCCTGGGGTTAAGTTATGAATGCAAAAGATCACCTTGAAAGAAAGGAATTGGGAAAGATCAAATGGATGTCGATATTCTGTGCATGTGGAAAAACTTGGAAAATGTAGAGTACAATGATGGTGTAATGTACTGTTAAATGGTCAGAAAGGTCTCTTTGTTAATAACTGAGGTGAAACAAGAAATTAGGATACTTTCTTATATTGATACTTTTTTTTTTTTAACTCCTGTGAAATAGGAAAGAAGTAGTAAAGATATGAATAGGACAACACGTTCTACATAAACAGAAGAAAAAAGGAACAACATCAGCACAAGATAGAAGTGCTCAAGTTTCAGGGTCTGGAACAAATAACTTAAACTGTCAGTTTGCTGTGTTGCTAGAAAAGACAACTTGAAGGATAAAACCCTTATTGGCTTATACAGTGCAACTTTCTGTTGTGCCCCAGTTGGTATTCCTTGAGTGCACGTTCCTGACTTCTGCTGTGTCATTCATCTCCATTCAGCCTTATGAAAATCCCTATAGGGTTATTATTCCCTGGAAATATCAATAGGCAGAGCACAGCGCCTAAGCAGACCTCCCTGAAATGGAGTATACAAGCCTTTTTTGTACAGAGAGCAGCTGGCCACAGCAAAATGGCACCTGCCATCAAAGGTCACAGTGCCTACTCATGCTGGTAGATCACAGAATTCATTGAAGTGGTATCACTTTGAAGCTGTCCATCTATAAGGCAGTGCGTGTGTGGCTTGGAGGAAAATGAGACAATATATTTTTAACATATTTTTTTGTTTTCATAATGAAACCTGTGTAAATATATATTAAAACAAAATTACTACAGTATTCCCCTATGTCAGAGAAGAGAACTCAACCTTGCCTGGATGCAAATTGCCAAATGCATAAATAAATCAATCAGTGCATTGAACTAGAAGAATTTAAGTTAAAAAAAAAAATCTGTCTAAATCAGTCCTTTGGGATACTAGATGAGGAAAGATTTTCATGGGCTTTCTAACATATTTTATATCACTCGCACATATCTCTCCTGCTTGGTGCCAGAATAAACAAAATAAAAATTAAAATCATGTTGCAAGCATGCCAGTACGTTTCTTTCCAGCTCATCTGGTTGATACAGAGGTAATTTTTTTACTCCTTCCCAGCCAGTTTGCATATAGAAGTAATTTGAGAATACTAAACCTGTATTTGCAACATACGGACAACAGAATTCCAGCTACATTCCTACAGAATTGCATCATTCACTCATCAAAATCAGTGCTAAATTATGACAGTAAGCAGGTATTTACATTAGGAAGTTAGAAAACAAACAGATCTGTTGAACTTTTGAGGCCTGATTAATATGTTATGTTACAAATAAATCTGTGCAAATATCTGGTTTCTCCTGCACTGAACTGGGGAAGGAAGTAGAGCATAGATTTACTCAAGTTTGAAATTTTGTGCTTCAGAAAAAAAAAAAAAAAGAGCTTTAATTAGGGTTTAGCAAGCTATTCGTTTTTAAATCAAGCAAATTGGGTTCATTTCTTTGTCCTATATTTTTTCACCCTTTTGAATGTTATTTGAAGGTAACTTTCAAAATCAAATGTCATTGTATAAAGCTGGATTGATGTGTAATCAAAAACTTCAACATTTTCTATTTAAAAAAAAATCAAAATAACAATCAGAAGGAATTTGACAACTTATGTATGTTTGGGTGAAGAAAGTTTCCTCATCCTGTTGTCTCAGTAGGTTGATGGAAGCATGTGGTAATAAAACTTGTACCCTCTCTTTGTTTCACATTCTTTAAGCTCTGTAGTTTTTACTGCTGTTGATTTTCAAAATTAGGACTAGATGGTTTGTAATTTAATGTCCTTCCTTATTAGAAATCATGCCAGTTTGCTTTTTGCCATCTCTTTTTTCTTCATCTGTCTTCACCCAAACAATTACCGCTTAAACATTTCAAGTGAGAAGTAATTGAATACTGTGACTATGAATAGGAAGGACTACCTCTGCTAAACAAGCAGTATGATCACCAGAGAAAAACACAACAGAGTCTCAGCTGATGACATTGTAGTTGACACAGCTAAATAATGACATTGTAGTTGATACAGCTAAATGTGTCCCTGCAACAGCCTACCAGCTTTTTTTATATAATTTCTATAAATCAGTCTGAGAATCAATTTGAACTTGACTGCATAGATAGACATGAAGATGGAGAGGATTGCTTGTTCTTCAGCTGTTAATACTGAAGGACACAATTTCTGTACTAGCCAACTCTGTATTTTTATTTGATGTAGAGCTTTTTAATATATTATACTTCCAAAAGGCTGTCTGGCAAGTGGTAAATGTGATCATCCTGCACATGAGACTAATAAAAAGAGATTTTTTTCAGGCCTTTTAGTTTATATCTATCTCTTATGAAAAATCTTTTCATAAGGTGGTAAGTACATCAGCAGACAGTTCTTTGCTAAGAATGCTAATTATAGTCTCACTGTGTGAATTCATTATAATTCCTTTTGACTATGGTGATATTGTTTAGAAAAATTATCTCTCAGGTCAGATGAAAAAGTTTGACTTTGTGTGGCACACTGGAGTGATTTGTTCTCCATTTTGACATTAGTATTCCTTAGCGGGAACTTTGTGAAGAATTAAAACCAAATTAATCTGAGAAAGGGGCTCCTCTCCAATGACTTCTTCATTTAAAACATTATCTAGAGAAGCTTCTCCACAGTCTGTCTTGTACAATTCAACAATGAAACAGATTATTTTCTTCACAGAGCATCATCTGAGCAGCATCATGGCACATGTTCCCAGACCATACTTTGCCATGATACGATTACACTGGAGACAAATTGAGAGGAGGGTGAAGGTGAGAGCCATCAGAAGAGTTGCACCTGCTTACCCTGGTTCTGAAATTCCGTCTGATGTGTGAGATTCTGAAATGCAGTCTTTGTATGGACGGGTACTCCTGAAGATTGTGCAATCTGCATGAAAAAGCACAGGATGCAAACCTCTACTGGCTTCTTCATTGCCACCATGGAGGAAGGATTTTTTGGAGCAGAAACACAATGCCTTAGACGATCTCCAGTTTTGCAGAGAATAGCAGAAAAGCAGCAGGATGTCCTAGGTTACACCTGCCCTCCTTCTGAGCTTCCCAGGACATGATGAACTTATAATTTTTGTTTCCTACAGTCTGGACCCAGGTTTCAGCTGTTCATAAATGCTCTGTGGCTTTTTGGTAGGTGACTTCAGAGACTTGTAGGAAGGACCTGAGCCAGCTGGTATATGTGATTTTAGTTATGTGGCGTCATGAAAAAGCAGATGGAATACATGCCAGTCAAAAAGCCTTAGCACCCATTAATATCAAGTTAATCCACAAGAGCTTTTTAAGACTTCAGGGAAGACAGAGCTGCATATTCTGGCCAATATGGGATGTTTTGGCAGGACATTAGTATGACAGGTTAGTGATTTTGGCCTCAAAATTGCTTTTGCTTACATGTCTTAACTGCTGCTTGCCAGACAACCCTATTGAGAGGGCAATAAGCAGTTCAGTCTTGGTAATTTTTTTTCTCTCACTGCTATTTCAGAAATTGGTAAACAGCAATGAAACTGCCAAGAAAACATAAGATCTATTAGTGACACTCTGAATTAACCTGACACAGTCTATTATTTAGACCCTTTTAGGACACAGCACCACACTGGCGTTCAAGGCGCTGACTCTGGCTGCAAAGCCCTCACCCTCAGCAACTCCTTCCATCTTGGCCCCTTCTCTGTAGGCTGCTTTCAACAGCTCAGTCACCGATAAGCTGTCAGGAAGTCCAAGACTCCTGATGAAATTTTTCTTCACTTATCCCAAATTTAGGATAAATTTAGGCATTCCCGGGAAGGCCTCAGGATGACAGTGAACTCATCATCTTCAGAGCAAAATGCAAAGCTCATTTGACCTGATTCAAATTCCCTGTGAAAGAATATTCAAAGTAAAATTAGATGGAAGATAGAAGAAAAAATTGAGACCAGAAATGATAGTAGAGAAGAGCTGTTTTTCAACTTGGAAGGCATTAAGTATAAACTGAGAAATCTGGGTGTGTGCATCCCTGCTAGGAAAAAGCAGAGAGAAACAGAGGCCTAAAGCTTTAAGTGAAATGACTGTGGCTGGGAGATACTGTACATAAAATGCAGCCATTCATGATTGCAGTACTTGGAAGAATCAGCATGTTTTGTTCATTCTTTAACTATGACACTGTTTAAATTTAAAAAAAGGAAGAAAAAAATCTTCTACTTTTGCTGGCAGATGTGGGAAGTGAGGTGCCTGAGGTGTGGATAAACAGCTCCAGTGTCCTCTTTCAGGTACAATACCCCAGCAAATGGCAACACAATCGTTCCTCAGTGACACCCAGGGATATTTGGTATATCTGTTCTCTCCTTCATGGAGGGATGGAGGTGGAGAAGAGTGGTCCAGAACACAGCAGTTATTGTACTTCTCCTCTCCTCTGCCAAACAGTGAGCAGACCATTGATTAGAACCAAAGGAAGAAGGGCTAAGAGCGCTCATTGTGTCATTGCAACCATCCTCACAGTCACACACTGTAGAGCTTCCAGTGTCTTGAAAGGACAGCAGACATGTGCTCATTAAACTCATGTTCTGCCCCTCTGTTTTTTATTTCTTGCTGTGCTAAAAGAAGTCTGTGTTCTTCTCAGCCTGAAATCCACGGTCTTTTGTTTTGAAGTTTACCGGTTTCCATAGTTCAATATTAGTTCCACCTTCTAATTCGTATTCCTGGTGTCAGCTGCTAAGAAGCAAGTTAAATTATTTGAATTCACGCTGATTTAACATTACTAATTTCACTGCCAATTGCTTTCCAACATTGTATTTTTTTCAGAAACATCAAAAACTGTGATAGGTTTAAGATCCTCAATACTTAAAAGGAGAGGAAGAAGGAAAGAGCAAATAAGCCAATAAACCTGAGTGGAACAAATTATCTATTACAGTTAACTGCATTATCTAACACTGTGCCTGCCACAAAGAGGAAAATCAGTCTTTTTATTCTCTGTAGGTGGCTATACATGTGCTGCAATAAAAGTATACAATGCTGTCTCAACAAGCTGAAAGAATGACATGGAGTGTCAATGCATGGAACACAGTTAAAAGGCAAAATCCAGGGGAGAGGGGAAAACCCTTGTTCCCATAGTAACCAGTGAGTCATTAAGAAGATACACACCTCCAAAGGCTGAATTAAAAAAGTGCTTAATCTCTACACTTTTTACTTAATCTTGGCATTTTTTTCCTAACTGGTACAATGCTGGGTGGGTTGCATTGAGTGTTGCTAGAGCTCCATAGTGCTCACCTTCAACAGCTGCCACAAGGGAGGCAAGAACACACTTTTGACTTAAACCACTAATAAACAGTTTATCATTAGAACCAAATCTCTTGCTAGTGAGTGAGGTGACCACCCCACAACCTTGTGATAATTTAAAGAAGCTCACAAAAAGTACCTTAAAATAAAGAGAAGGGGTAAAGGATAGCATCGCTCTACATCCAGGTTTCGTACCAGTCTGACTACATGTATGAGTGATGCAAATGTTTAAGCCAAAATAATAATAGGAGTATCATGAATGTAAGGTGCATGCAGATCTAGTACCATCACAGCTCTTTCTGTAATAAAATAAGTTATGCTCATATAAGTACTAATGCAATTGACTCTGTGCATTTGTATGGGGGTGTGTGATTTGTACCTTTGTAATTATATTAGTGTGTGTAGCAGTCTGTGCAAAGATAAGTTCTTAAAGTAATTTTCAGCAGTCACATTTTCTCCTTGAAACCTGCCTTTGTTTGCTGTTATATAACCACATTTTGCTTTACTTTGAAATATTTTCTCTTCTCTGTTGCTGTTGGAAATACCCACGCAAACCAAGAAGGGAAATGGGCTATAAAGGGAATGAAACTGAGTATTGACTTAAATTGGTTTTGGTCTGGTTCCAAATGTTGTCAAACACACAAGATAAATACATAGAGAGCAGAGAAAAACTATCCCCCTCTCTCATTTGTTTATGGTGCTAGCAAGTGGTAGGTTCCAGTTACAAATGCTGTAAGCAAAAAAAAAAAGGTTAGTGCTGCTTCTCATAATACTAACACGTGAGGATTGCTTATGGTTATGACCCGAATGCTCAAAAATATTTAATATAAACATCTTTGAGGACCTGATAAGAGCAAAAAGTACACATAGATAAAGAGAAGGCAACATTTTAGTTTCCTAATTTTCATGTCATTCAGGCCTGCAATTTTTCAATCATGCTTTATTGATAAATTGAAATTTGTTTTACAGTTTTTCTAGAGGCTCAGCAGAAAACTGGACTCTATTATAAAAATCTCTGTCCATACATGTGTATACACATGTATAAAGACTATCCTTTCCCCAGTAAATTTACAGAATGGTACTTAAAACCAAGACAAGTATCAGAAATGAAACATGAGTAGCACTTCGTAAATAGAGAACTGGAAGACAGAAGTATAAGCATGTCCAAAATCATGTGGGAGACCTGTGTCAGAGGTTGGAAATAAACTGTTTGGCTGAGGCCTTACCCCATGCCTAAACAAGAAGATCCTCCTCCCTTAACCTGAGCCATGTCCTCTCTTTGGTACCACAGCCACACAGTAGCTTTCAAGTTTTCTTTTATGGTAAATTATTTTATGGTATTTTAGGCGTCTCACCTTTGAATTCCACTCCCAACCCTTATCTAAGCTTTTCTCACCTCTGTGCTTGAGTAACACAAATCTGCTTCACTGTGCCTCTCCTCACCCTAAGTTACCCCTTGCAGAAGGTGGCTGCTAACAGCAGCTTTCTTGCTTCTGCCTTTCACAGTGGCATTCCCTGCCCACAGAAACCTCAAACCTCTGTTTGTAGCTTCAAGTCAGCACCTTCATCATTAACACTCTTAAAACTAGAAATGTCTTATTATTCCTTGTATCACTACATTGTGTCCTGCCTCTTCTGCCTTGCTACCAACACTGGATTTGACTGCATGTGTGCTTCCTTTATCCAACACTGTAGAGTATATGTAGGCAAAATATTTGAGGCACACATGTCAGGTGTTGCTGATGTGAAGACATTCATGTTTAAAAGAGGAAGGATAAAGTCATGGTGCCAACATTACTGCCAGACTTCATAATCACTAGAGGGAAGAGGCTACAATGAGTAAATCACCAATTTATAGCAGATGATCTGAGTATTTGACTATACATATTCTTCAATCTTGACCTTATGGATGGATTGGCCGACAAAAACTGAATCACAAGGTCATTTTCTTCTTCATGATCAGGCACCTGAAAAAATTAGTAATCATGTGGTGGAAAAGGATAATATTTAGGTCTACATTTAAAAAGATCCATATGAATCACATTTGCTAAACAGGCTATTGCTGCCATCCTATTCCATGAGGGTCAGATTCATAAAGTACTTAGGAGCCTAAGAAAACCTAAATGCATTGGTGAGTTTGGACCCCAGTCTGCATTTTTGCACTTAACATGCATTCTCAAAATATTTCTCTACCGTGTTTAATGGATTTACCATGTAAATTGATTAGAAAAATAAATTCAAATAGACTTTTCTGAATCAATATTGCAGCATTTCACATTCTTGGTAGTTTGAATCACAGCAATATTCAGCTGCTGTAAATTGCCATAGCTCCACTGAAGTAAATTACATTACAGTAATTTATTTCATTTGAGGATGTGATTTTTTGCAGAATAGTCCTGACCTTATTTAATTGTGGAGTTTGTTTGATTGCTTGGTTTTTTAATAAATTTGCAGACAGAATGAAGGGATTACTTTTGCAAATGAACTGAGGGTGCCAGTAACAAAATGAGGAATGTCAACAGCCAGTATTTTGTGAGGAAAAGAACTCATTTTTTCCCCTCTCTAGGAGACAAAGCTGAGTTATGGAAACACATTGGAAACATTTCAAATATTTGTATGATGTAACCTCATTCACGCATACTAAAACTGAAAATACCTGTATGCCCCAATGAGGTTTTCTTGGAGCCTCTAGAACTTGGTTTAAATGCTGATTGGAAAGAAAATGTCAGAGAAGGGACAAGTATGCAAGGATTTTGTTTTGTTTTGTTTTGTTTTCCCAGCAAACCAGCAGTTTTGAGAACTTCATGTTTAGGAATTTTCTGACCTGAGCTGGATGTTTCTAGGACAGAGGTGCTAGTAGTCCTGCATTCAGTGATTCTCACTGATATCTTGGAGCAAACTTAGCTGTAGCTTCCACAGCATCCTGTGAGAGTTAACTCCCTGGCCTTGTGTGAAAAGATTTTTTATCCTCTGCTTTCAAACTGATGGTTGATAATTTCATTATCAGTCTGCCTGCTGTTGTATTATGAGAAACAATGAATAAACAATTTTCTATTCATCATCTTTGTCATCTATTATCTAGTCTATTATTATCTATTATCTGTCACCTAGTCTATTCACCCTTCTTGCAACAAAGCTGTTCTATAAGTTTGGCCTTCCTTTCTTTGTCTTATTTCTAGTATATTCTTTTGAGATGGGATGAAGTGAATAATAAGTACATAATGTACAGTAAAATGGTACAGTAGTGTAATGTTATTTGATACTTTATATCTTCTCCTTTCCTGATAATTCTTAATATCAGGTGTTTCTTAGGTAGCTCCTGAACATTGATGTATCATGTATTCAAAGTATTCAAAGAACCTTGAAGGATTCCAACTATTCTTAAATTATATTAAGTGGTTTACCATCTAACTGTACATACGGATGTATACCTGCATTGTGTATCTATATATAAGCAGAATGTTACCCTTCTGCATCACACTGCAATTACTAGCAGGGAATTAAATACAAAATTCATGGTCTTTTGAAATACTTCATGGTCAACTTTAGGTTAGCCTTTTCTGAATAATTTTTTATCAGTTAATATTAGTGCCCTTTTTATCTGCTTCTTGCGACATTTATGAATATGTCAAGGAGCATTGTGCGCAGCTCCATTCCATTAGTAGCACCGTGAGTGACAGCATTATACTGTGAAGAATCAAATTATTCTTATCTTTTCTTTCTTTTTCTTTCTTTTTTTTTTTAAGCAGTTACTAATTCATCATTACTATTTACATTGTGAATATTTAGTTTTTGTAAGGCCCTTTGATAGAGACTCTCATTGTCATTTTTTAGGCAGCCCAAGGAGGCTGTATCAGCTGTAATGTTTTTTGCTCCTTGCCTCTTCTGAGAATTGTGTGATATGTGAGGCATGACTGTCCTTTGCAAAAGCCATGGTGGCTTTTTCCCTGGTATTTCTTACACACACTTTTGGTGGTTTTTTTTTTTGTTTCATTATTACAGTTTCAAATAAGTTTTATGGTCCAGACACCAAGATTGTTGATTGCTAGTATTTACAATAACTCTTCAAGCTTTTACTAATTGTTTTTTTTTTTTTTGCTACCAGGTATCAAAATTAATTTAGCCTTAGTTGTTCAGTAATATTGTATAGAATTTCTTTAGGACTGTCTGATGCATAGAATCCGATCTTGGTTTTTTAATTGCATAAAAAGTGTGTGTGTGTCATCTAGCAACACAATGAAAGGCAACCGATAGGTACTTCCAGTGGAAAATTCTCCTTACCTAAGCTTAGATGCTTAGATGATAAGCACATCCAGTTTCCTAACCTTTAGATGGCAATAGACAAATTAATCTGACCCCAGTAATTCAGTTCATCAGTTTGCTGTAAAACCTCATTTATGGACATTTCAATTTGAAGCAGTGCCTCCTTTGTTCTTACAATGCTTCCATGCAAAAGGTAGTGAGTCAAGTTGGTGATAAAGTTAGTGTACATAAAAGACCTTCACTTTTCTGAGATCTCAAGTTTTTCACTGTGTTTTTTTTTCCTTTAAATATCTGACTTCCCTTGTGAAACAGTTTCTGGAAAAGCATCTTTTTCAAAAAGGCTGTTTATTTCTTACCTTCTCACTTGCCATTCCCTGTCTTGCTTTGTGGGTAGACTACTAATGTCTTCTGGTAATGATAATACTGCCGTGCACTGCTGCAGTTAGCCTATATTGAAGTCATATTACTTTTCCACCTTGCCCTGACAGCAACAGCACAGTTACCTTCAGATTTTTCTATTGTGTTTCTTACTGTGAATGTTTTTCCATTAGTTCCAAATGATTTTCAGTATGAAAATGAGTATTCTAGATTCTACTTCATTTCCTTCTCTCTCTCTCACACTCAGAAGTATGCACACAGTCGTGACTCCTTAATGGTGGATAAAATCACTGTTTTCCCTGTGAGAGCAAAGAAGTAGTCAGATGTTTTGGACTGGAAGAAATTTATTTCTTCAAGGACTACCTTGGAAGAGATGTGGTTTATTTCACAACAAAAGTGGGAGTGTACTAATCTGACTTGCTGATGACACATCCTGAGTACAAACAAGGCACTCAGGATATTTTACTGATGGAAACTGAGGACAGAGCATTAGAAACTGTTAGTTTCACAATGCAAAGTGCAAAATCGTATATAGGCATCCGAGTTATAGGAACACTTGCTGTCATTAGATGCCTGCTACTAAAGGCTCTTCTGATGGGATGGCAGAGGAAGAGAAAAGACAAGATAAAAACACATAATATTATACACAGGCTGTCAACATGACAGAAAAGGCAAAGACTCTGGAAACCGAAGAGAGATTAGATGAGCTATTTCCTGCAGAGAGAGGAGTGTACGTATACAGTGCTGGCAGGTAGAGTATAATTTGGTCACCCAATATCAAACCAAATTGCTTTAAAGTAGAATGCATGATTGACAAGGGCTATTAAGATGGTTAGGAAAATGGAAAGCATGATGTATATAGGGACACATGAAGAGCCTGGCTGGATTAATTTACCAGACTGGAGGTGACAGGAAGCATTGTTTCTGATTATAGACATCTCAGCAGGATGAACGCTGAAGAGGGATAGACTATTGTGGTTAGGGGTTAATACTGGCAGTAGAAAAACTGAGGTACCTGTCATGTGGGAGAAAATGGAGCCCAAATTCTCTGAAGGAAGTCCTCTAGCTGATAGATAGGTTAGCTATTGGGGGCTTCCACCTGGAGTACCCTGGCAAAGAAATGAACTCTTTCTGAGAGGATGCCTGGTACCATCACCACCTGCAGGTGAAGAATTTGAGTTCCTCTTGCTTTTCCTACTGGCTCATTCCTACTGGCTCACTGAGTGTCCTTAGACAGAGCTTGCAGTTTGCTGGGCTCTGGTCTCCACAACTGTAAAATGTAGGTAATTGTGCTGATGGCTCCTGAAAAGAAGTTTGAGACCTGCCAGCAAGCAGGACTAAGACTCAGCAAGGTGTTATTACTCTCATTTCCAGCTGCTTCAAAGGAAAGCAGAATCACTGAGTGAAACAAAGATGTGTGAGTGGATGAGAAGAGCTGAGAGAGTAATGTGTCTGTGTCACCTGCATGGCTGCAGGTATTATTCATATTTTTTTTAATAGGGAGAAAATAAGTTAATCTTTATTTACTTTTTAATAATTCACCTCTCCATGTACCACTGATGATACTTTGAAATGAATAAATTTCCTGTCAGCAGGGTGTGTAACTGCATTTTTTTTCTGATATTTGCATTTGATCATTTCCAATTCCTCAATAAACATCTGTCCTGAAAGTAGCTGCCTCTTGCTGGTAAATTAATAGCTCCTTTCATGGTCTATGCCACATTTATTTTAACTTGGTCAGACTTGCTAAAATTAGATGAGTACTACTTAAATCTAAAACTCATTCAAAGGAGGTCAAAGTTAGACAGATTAAGTGTGTTGTCAGCTGCATTTTAAAATCTTAAAAGATAAAAGAAAGACCTAAAATAATGGTATTCCCCATCAACTAGGGAACATTAATTATAAATAAGAGGGGAAGAAAGTAACTGATCCCCCAAATATTTCCAAAATGGTGTTTATGGAACTGTTGTCCACCCACAAACACATTCCTTCATCTATAGGTTGTCAAAGGTACCTTTTTGATAGGAATCCTTTGGGTATCTGTCCTTCTTAGCCATACTCCATCCCCTGCAGACCTTCCAAATCTGAGAAAGGCCAACAGACTATTGTTATCTGGGATTTCACCTGGGGCACAAGACTATCAGACTGATGTCAATGTGGTTTGTTCAAAGCATCTTCATCTTCAGTTTGACTGATGTGGGAATTTTTTTGCTATATAGCACTGCTTCTATAGTACTAGTAGTGCAGAGGGGGACCACTTCTGTTTTTTTGGGTTTTTTTTGATGGAAAATATTTCATCCTCACTCAGTCAGAGGATGTTTAAATAAACAAATAATACTAATGTCATTTTGTAGTAATTTTGTAGTTAGTCTTCTCAGTGCAAAGGTGTGTTGTGTCAGTTTTCTGATAGAAAGAATAGACATTTTCGAACGTGGCAAAAGAAACTCCATATTTAAAGGCAAATGCCTCCAGGTGTAACAGGATATGAATCTCCATTGCTTGTGACATTAAATTTCTCAGGTTATTCAGATGCACATTTGACTACACTGACAAGTCCTAATAGAAACATATAGCCAAACACAAAAAGGAAAAAAAGTTATACAAGATAAAAGGGCTATGAACTCAAAACCTCATTGATATAGTTACAGGCCACAGTCAGGTTTACACTTTAAAATACTAACAGGTTGATGTGTGTTTGATACAGCTAAGTGTGGTCTTTAGCTCTTTTTTTGCTACAGGTAGCCCCTCTTGGCATCTGTTAGGAGGCTCACTGAACCAAAGCAACAGAAAACATCTGACTTTCATGGTTTCCTTCTCAGTTTGCTTCATCTTAAGGTACTTCCTCCCTGGTGTATTCAGGCAAACCAAGTGTGAAGTTTGCCATGGACTACAATAATGTGACCATCTCATCTAAACAGAGACAAACTTTGCTTTGGAGTAGTGTCAGTTTAGAAGAGTTCCACTTAAAAACATGCATTAATACATAACACAAATACAACAGTAGTCTCAAAATACATCAATGGTACTTTCCTACTCACATTTCCTCAGAAAAGCTGTAAAAATAATAAAACACTTGTATCCTGAGCTTAAAATTGAAATCAGCATGATACATACATTGATATTAAAAAAAAATTGAAATATGAACTTCTTGTAAGAATGACTAATGCTAGATATCTTTTGTTCATTTGCATACACTGAAACTGGAGTTCACCTTATGCAGTTTGATGTCAGTTTGGCATTTAGGCTAAGTCACCGATGTTCCTTCTGTAGCCAGAGGAGAACCTACTTCTGCAGGGAATTTGGACTAGATGATCTCTAAAGGTCCCTTCCAACCCCTACCATTCTATGATTCTATGAAAGACACTTCTATGGGACAAGTCCTTCCAGTTTACTTTGTGTTCACAGCACGGTAAGATAAAAAGCTTGTATTAGTGACTTACCCTTCACTGCCAGTTGCATTTTAACCCAGTAATAGGTGTCTTAGCTTTGTAAACTTTTACCTTGAGGCAAGGTATGTGCTTTTCGGTTCACACACACAAAAGAAGGTCTGTTTGAAATCAAACAACATTTTTTTTTGACAGATCTTGTCATACATGTCTCTTTCCCAAACAACATACCATTGCTTTCCAATTACTCCTGGTTTCATGCAATAAGGTAGAACTTTTCAACACATTTGAATAGCACAGAAAAGAAGTAGGTTACCCATGGAGGGTAGCATTCCCATCACTGGAGGATGTTAAGGTCATTAAGGAAGGTTTCAGTGTAGCTGAACTTGGAGTAATGACAGTACAGGTGACTTACTGAGGTTCCTTCCAGATAATTTTCCTGGATATTTCCAGAATCATTAAACCAACAGAATGCAAACCAATGCAAAATGACTGAGAGATGGGAAAAAGGTTACTGCATGTAAACAGTAAGTGTTTAGCGAAGAAAGGAAAATATGCATTTTTATGTCCCAACCATGTACTGCCAATTTCCCAATGCTTCTGAAAAGCTTATTTCAAGATATTAGTACTGTATTACTTGACAGCTTGCTGCTTTTAGAAATCAGAATTCTTGATGAGCTGCAGTCTGAAGTTAAGATGTGAGCATTCAGAAAGGAGTGTGACTGAATTTAGATGCATGTAACTCTTAAATTACACAGTGCTGTCAAGTATTGATGTTTATACTTGATAGCTTTAATATTACTATTTATGTCTCAATAAATTTTACTTGCAGAAGTAAAAATGGAAAAGCCAGACTGCATTAACATCTATACTAAACATAAATCTCAAAACATAATTGATATGGATATTAGCAGTGTAATTTCAATAATATTAAACATGCCTAAGGCTTGAGATAGCATCTTCTAAATGCAACATACAAGTGATAAAGTGAATCGGGTAAGAAATGCTTTTTGCAGAAGACTTGGTTTGGATGAATGATTGAAATCCAGGTTTTGGATACCAGACACTGATTTGAAGTGAGAAACTCAAGACCTTTGATGAACCAAAGCAAGCTGAAACATATTGTTTTTAATATCACTGTAAAATGTGCCTTGAATTTGAGGTTTGCAATAGGACAAGGGGCAATGGGTGCAAGCTGGAACATAAGAGATTCCAAAGAAATGTAAGAAAAAACCTCCTTCACTGTGAGGGCGAGGGAGTACTGGGATGGGCTGGAATGGTCGTGGAGTTTCCTTCTCTGGGGACATTCAAAACCCACCTGGACAAGTTCCTGTGTCACCTACTCTAGGTGGTCCTGCTCTGGCAGGGGCTCGGACTAGATGATCTTTTGAGGTCCCTTCCAACATTTAAGGTTCTATGGCTCTGTGATCGTGGGTTTTGAAGTGGAGCACACTTGTGTTGTTTCCTCTGAAGAGAAGATAACTTCTTATTTGCCAGTCATGCTTGACAACAATTGGAGACAGGAAGCATCTCCCCAGAGTAAAAGCGCGGCTCTTAAATATTTTAGAATTAACACACTGTAGCAGAAGATATCTGGGAAATCAACAGCAAGCTTGCTGATGCCTCTGATTATGTGTCTGAAACAGCAGGGCACCACATATGACCCTGAAGAGAGCTGTGTTTTTACAACAATAAATCTGTCTTCAGCTCCTCTTGATGATCTAACTTACGAAACTGTTGTTCACATTATATATTTGTGCTTAATATGGGCTAGAGGAAGCTGAGAAGCTCATAAAGCGAGCTTATCTTTTGTGTTACGGTGAAATGTGCTTTAAATTGTTTCAACCATGAACTCCATAGATAGTGTAGCTACCCATATGTGAAATTACATTCCATAAAAAAGGCAATTTCCCTCAAATCCATTAATGAATTTTCTAGCCTCCACGGGTTCCAGCATGGTTTTAATTTGGGTAGAGCATCTGCAGAGGAGGGGATGATTGTTATTTGAAAAATATCAATGTGTAGGGACAGATCATCTTGCTCTGTGGAGATGCCTGAGGTAAAGCTCTGGAGAAGTTAGCAGGATTGATCCTTCTGACTCCTTGATGAACTTTCACATATGAGGAAAGGGGATGGTGAAGGATGAGGGACTGAGCATCCTTTATGCTTTTGCTTCACTGGCTGCAGGAACAATAAGGCCAAGGAGTATATATAAATTAATTCTTTTTTGATACCCAGCCTACATATTCCTTTAAAAAAGTCATTGCTTTACTCCAGTAATTTTTAGTGTTATCAAAATTAACTACCCTTTCTCCGCTGTTTAAATATACTTCAAGGTCTGAACAGTCTTTGTGGCCTTCTGTTAACGTCATGTAGCAAAATTCTATGACTGTGGGAAAGAAATGTTAAAGCTCTGAAATAAATGATTGTAGAAATAAAGAGGATCAAGATTCTCTTTTAACTTCTTTTGCTCAGCACTTGACATGATTACAGGAATTGGTAAACAAAAGTCGCCTCCAGTACCACAACATCTTCAGCAGGTAGCAAATATTAAAATACCTTCTGAAATGAATGGCATATCCTGCTGGCATAGCACCATGGCAAACTTTCACTAGTCAAGACAGGCTTTCACTTTATGTGACAACTATGTGGCTTAACAAAAAAATAACGCACACATCCATAAATCCTGTTGGGAGTTTGAAGAAAGTGGTACTGATGGAGCTTGATGCTAGCTAGAGTCTTGACAAAATTTATAACCTGGTTCATGAAATAAAAGTCCTGGATCTGTCCATAAGTGGAAAATAATATATTTGGCTTGATGAGGTAAGCACATGTGTTTACTTGGGTGGTATGTTTATCCAGTACTTGTAGATTAAACGACTCATATTTTCCATATGTGTTTACATCCCAGGAAACTTGTTTAGGATGAGTCCATTTACTAGTGGAGGTTTACTCTGGGATCACTTAATATCGGAGCGCTACAGACTGCACAAGCTAGCAACTGACTTCTGAGTAGAGTTTAATATTGATTTCACATGTTTAGAGCCACTCTAGAGTCAGTCAAAGTAAACAGGAAGCCACTTGTTGTCTAGGAATTAGTTTTAAATCCCTAACTGATTTGGGTCTACCTTGCCTGAAGGCAGTTGATCTTTTCCTATCAAATACTCACAACTGAAGTTATCAGCATGACAAAGCTTTTTTTGATGTAAAAGACAGACAGATATAAGTAAGGGATTTTATGAGAAGCATTTCTCATTCTGGACCATTTTTCTTTCTGCCATGACCACCAGAGCTCAGGTTTACTAATCTCTCCATAAATGCTGTAAATACTTTTTACAGAATTCAGGTGTTTGAGAAGAGTCTGGAGCAAGGTTGAGAGGGGTTGTTGCTTGCAAGCTATAATGACGTCACAGGGTCAGACCAAGTTGTGACTCTACAGGCTGGCAGTGACCTTGTGAGAGGTTCATCTCCTTTAACTAAAGATATATATGTAAGTATAACATTTTGCCCAGAGTGGTTTGTTTTGAATGTGTGCCTAAAGAAACAGTGAAGAAATTCCCTGTACAGCTGCCTCTCTTTTAAATGAGTATGAAAAATAAGAACACATAGCTCACACTTTACATCCAGCTCACACTTGATGTCTTGAGATATATTTCCTGTCTTTAAATTTAAATATCATTGGTAATACTCACCATCTAGTGAATTCCTGCTCTTCTATTTGGTAATTGAAATACAATAATTAACAATGTGCCATGTATAAGTGCAAAAAAGGAGTCCCTTGTAAAAATCCTTTTTGGGACTTTACATCGAGCTCCTATCTTTGTCTTGTTTTTGAATGTCTTAAAGGGGAGAAGTAAAACAGGACAGATAGAACCACTCTAGATTTCAGAACACACAGAATCAAATTGGAGGCCTGGGGCCAGTGGAGTTCCACGGGGATTGGTTCTGAGGCCAGTCTTGTTCAACATCTTCATCAACAACCTGGATGAGGGGCCAGAGTGTACCCTCAGCAAGTTTGCTGATGACACCAAACTGGGAGGACTGGCTGATAACCCAGAAGGCTGTGCTGCCATTCAATGGGATCTCGGCTGGCTTGAGAGCTGGGCAGAGAGGAACCTCATGAGGTTCAACAAGGACAAGTGCAGAGTCCTGCACCTGGGGAGGAACAACCACATGCACCAGTACAGGCTGGGGGTTGACCTGCTGGAGAGCAGCTCTGCAGAGAGAAATCTGGGAGTTCTGATTGACAATAAACTAACCATAAGCCAGCAATGTGCCCTCGTGGCCAAGAAGGCCAATGGCATCCTGGGATGCATCAAGAAGAGTGTGGTCAGCAGGTGGAGGAAAGTTCTTCTCCCTCTCTACTCTGCCTTGGTGAGGCCTCATCTGGAGTCCTGTGTCCAGTTCTGGCCTCTTCAGCTCAAGAGGGACAGAAAACCTCTGGAGAGAGTTCAGCACAGGGCCACCAAGGCAATCAGGGGACTGGTTCATCTTCCTTATGAGGAAAGGCTGCAGGAACTGGAGCTGTTTAGTCTAGAGAAGAGGATCTCATTAATATTTACAGATATCTAAATAGTGAGTGTCAGGAGGTTGGAACATCACTTTTTTTCTGTTGTATCTAGTGACAGGACAAGGGGTAATGGAAAGATGCTGGAACACAAAAAGTTCCATTTAAATGTAAGAAAACACTATTTTACTGTGAGGGTGAGGGAGCCCTGGCACAGGCTGCCCAGGTAAGATGTGCAGTCTCCTTCTCTGGAGGTCTTCAAGATCTACCTGGATGTGTTCCTATGTGACCTGATCAAGATGGACCTACTTCTGCAGGGGGACTGAACTAGATGATCTCTAAAGGTCCCTTCCAACCCCTACCATTCTATGATTCTATGGTTCTATGATCTGTATCTTCAGCTCACTGTTTTTTTTTTTTCTCCTTTTCCTCTTTCTTGCTCTCTTTTATGATTAATTGACAGACCTGAGATTTGATTTTCCATTTCCTCTCAGTCAGACTGAACAAGAACACAGTGCGTGGATCAGTGTCTGAATATTTCCTTATAGATCAGCAGTCTTGTTGGCTCCCATGCATGGAGAAGTTTGAATTTCCCAGTGGTTTAATGCTGTGATTTTTCACATTTGTAGTTCTTCCTCTAAGTCCTAATGGGCCCAGTCAGGCTTGCAGCTAAAGACTAGCACACCAGGAGATGAACAGCAAAGCTGTTGCTTTTGAAAGAGAGTCTTCGACACTTTATTCTACAGGGCTCTAAGTGTTGGTGAGATACTCTAAAAATCCACTACAGAGAAGTCTGAAGGTGCTGTCACATACCCAATACCATCTCTCTAGCATAGAAGTTGGACAGCAGCAGTTTGACTTTTGAATAAAAGGAACCAAACCAACACAGCAATTTACAACAAGCAGAAACTCACAGGCATTAACTGAGAAATAAAAAGGTCAAGAAAAGAGATTTTTGTTACATGCATCTAGCTTGCTTCCTAATTCCTGTCAGTCTTTTTTGTCTTCCAAAAAGTCATAATTTCTGTCAGACTTCACGGTCTCATAGTGTTACAATGACTTTTTTTTTAAAGACAGCTCCCTTTGGAACATTTTTGTGTGTGGTGTCTTTGTTTGGTGAGCAGAATGTGCTTGCCAGTGAGAGAGAATCTCATTTAGTTACAAAATACACTGGTTCTCGTAATGAAGTTGTGGATCTGTTCTGCAGAGAAAGCACAAATGAGGGTCTCCTCATCTTCTCTCTATAGGACAATTATGATTCGCTTTAAAAGCACAAAGATTCTCTGAGACACCTTCATTTTTTTATCTGATTTTATTGAATTATATATAACAAAGTTTTCACAAATTGGCACTGCATTCCATTCTGAAAGAAGTGCTTCAGTTTTTTTAGGAACACTTTTTAGACATCCTTTATCACATTACTACTCTGCAGGAATTTATCTAAGCAACAAGAATTGAATTGTGCCACTTGAGCATGCATTTTAAATCAAGATGGGGTCACTTCTCTTCTGTGTTCAATAATTATCAGTTGCTTGAAGCGTACAAGAACATGTCAGACAGGTAGGCCTGGGCTTTCTGGCAATGGAAACTGGACAGATCTTAAAACTTGTTAGGTCACACAATTAAACACTTGTTATCTCTTTCTTTTTTTATGTCCTGTAGGTGTAATCTTTATGCAGCATGACTCTTCCTATAAGACAAATCTGGCAACTATTCACAGAAGCATTTATCCTTGCTTTCTCAAATTATTTCTGTTCCTTTCTCTGATCATTTCAGATTAAAAAATATTTGAACTATTTAACTGCTTCTGCTGCTCATTCTAGCCACACTGGTGATTTCTTATCATTGTATGTGTACTCCATCAGGCCTTTGCAAAGCTAAAGGTAGTCTAGAGTGGCAGAATTTCTCATCTTGTAACATCCACATTACATATTTACTTTGTCTGTTTGAAAAAACAAACTCTTTTTGACTCTTTTAATATATTCTCCTTCTTCTTAGAAATACAGCTGCTGTTGTTTTTATTCTGTTGCAGGAGTGCCTATAGGACCCAGATGAGACTAGCAGACAGCTGAGCTAAGCCCTGAGTTTACATAATATGTCAATCTCTGCCCTGGAAACCTGGTGAGCCAAATAAATAGCACCAAGAGCAGGAGGAAAGAAGTGACAAGCCAAGGTCATGCAGCAGGCATTGGTGACAGTAGTAGGACCAGAATGGAGGTTTCCTCACTCCTAGGACAGTATACTGTTGTATCAAGGAGGGAGTGTTTTACAGAGAGGATCCTTAGGCTCTCAGAATTCAATTATTTTTTTGTTCCCTTCCCTCTGTCCCCCTTACATGTGACCGGTGGCAGCTGTGGTTCTGGCTATTGCCAAAGTAGTAAACAGAGTCTTCTATCTCTACTGAAAGGAGAGTGAATGATGTAATTTGGCTCCTTTTCACTCCTACTGGCTGCCAAGACATTATTTCTATATCAGTGCACATGGCCATTTGGCATCGAACGAGACCCCTCTCTTTGTGTAAGTGGAGGCAGGATGTTAATTCTTTTTGATGTATCAGTAATATATCTGGAGCAGTGCAGCAGCATTCCTTTCAGGAGGCAACTGATTCTCAGTGTTCCCTAATGAAAAAAGGAGTGTGAGCTCTTTTCATTGTATATGGAGCAGCTGGAGAGGTAACTACATACCTCCTTCAGTGCAACCATGCTAAGCAGAGGTCAATTTCGTTGTGTACTTTTAATTTCAATGGAATAGCAAGGCTGTTTGTTTTTGGTTATTGTGGTAGTTCTGCTTCAGAGCACCTCTTCCTTGATTCATTAAACTTCTTTGTTCCACAAAATTTAAACTTGAGCAATATCCGTTTTAAAGGCTGGAAGAAGGGTTCAGATTCTGTGTAACGTACAAAGCCATATGACACCCACAAGGCCATATTTCTGCCTACTTTGCCTCTGTCTTCTGACCATATGAAAATATGACTCCAGTGGCTTTGCAACAGATCGTTAACTTTGGCTTATTGCCTGTGATGACACTTCTGTGAGTTTTGCTTCTTGATTTTTGTGAACAGGAATAATTTGCAGGAAAGGGAGGGTAAGGAGAGCAATCACCTTCTAATGCCAGTCCAGATTTATGTGTTTACCTTTCTGTCTAGGACATGGAATTACTGTGTTTCTTCCTTGAGACCTCCTGCACCTCACACTTCTGAATGGAGTGATAGTATTAGAAAATGTTTTTTTGTTCTCTCTTGGGAAAATTAATGAGAGTCCTGGACAAGCAATCAATGCCAGAAGAGGTGCTAGAACCAGCAGGTAGGTGATTGTCTGTCTCTATAAGGAAAGAAAGAGGCTGCTTTCATTCAGGTAGGACAGACCTACTAAAGTCACTCAGTCTGCAGTCTCAGGTTAATAAAAAAGTGCTTGCTTAGTGTCTACCACAGAAGACATAGAAGTTCACAATGAGAGTACAAGCTGGTTTTGAGACTCTCTCCAGGGCTGTTCCTGTAAACAGTACAGCATCAACAAGAAGTAATTTGTATAAATTACGCTTTAATTATCAGTTTGACAGTTCCCCTTCATGTTTACTGTATTTTTGAGTTGGCTTACCTAAGTAACCAGAGGTAGGCTCACATGTCTGTTAGCAGGCATGTTGTTAATAAACATGCCTTTAAGATTTTCATTGCCTTTGTGAGTTGACACAGAGATTCATTCCTTTGCTGTTTGACAGTCAATGCAAAGTAGACAGACTAGGCATGTCTACATCTGTAGCATCCAGATTCTTTAGTAGTTATGTTTAACACTCCACATTCAAGAGTAAATCCAGTGAATACTTATCATCCATAAGTGGTGGAATCAGAGAGCAGGGATAACTGAGAGGGTACCAGTTTCAGACTTTGTATGTGGATGAACCTGGTCAAAGCTCTGGGTCTGATGTTCAGAGGCAATCCAGTCACCAAAACAGACTCTATGGGGCATGAGTCTCTGTCCCATCTTGATAGGATATGAGATTGCTCCTTGTGCCAACACTCCGTCCTCACCACACCAGTGCCATCGGACTCATCTGCAGAGGTGCACAGAGAGTAATACAGTGGAGTCTCAACCTTTTCTTGTGCTGCAGTATGAAACCTGTTCAGGCAAAAGGAGGGCTTTGTTCCTTCATGCATGGAGAGAAACAGTTTCCTACTTCTCTCTCCAATTAAATAACCCCCTCAAAAACCCGCATTTGATTGCATCAGGTATATTCATTTCTCACATTAGTCTTTTATTCCCTGAGTGATTTCTCTTTCCTTCTCCCACTTCCACTGGGAAAATGCTTTGTTACAGGTTTTTTCTCAAGAGAAGAGATGTGTGTCTATAAGACAAGCATGCGTGTGTACCTTTCCAGTAACAGGTTTACTGCAGCCAGTGATTGATCTGATATAAGCCAGGGTTGATCTAAGAGGGCTCAGACTCACCTTGGAATAAGCACTTGGCCCAGGATGAGTGTAGAGTTTTGACACTTGGAGATGAATCTGCTCTCTCTGTGGAAAAAGAGCAGAGTTCATGGAATAGGCACAAAGGACTGGACTTTTGCTACTGATGTTTCTGGGGGAAGGTGAAAGAGTGCCGATGATGTGAGCTGCTGTCTCATCTTATTTTGCTGCCACTCTGGATGTTAATATCTTCTTTGGAAGTTATTTAGACAGCAATGGGGGGAATCAGTGGTAGTCACTGGTGCCTTCAGACACTGCCTGCTTTGTGGGTGACTAGACCTTAGCACACGTGGGAAAGCAAAACAGCTGCAGAAAGCCTGCCCCAAAGCTTGTTCTCTGCTTTCATCAAAAATGCTTTTGGCAAGTATGGCACTACCAGATTGTCAAGTGTCCATCTCTGACTGCATGTGCACAGAGCCCAGCATTTCAGTTTGTTGCTGGCCTCTCATTCCTGTCTGCCTCTTCAGTTTTGTGTCTCTGGCTGTATGCCTTTCTCATAAGGTTGCCTGTGGTAATCACTCAGCCAAGTTTTCTGCTGATTTGTCTAAATAAGTTTTCATTCTGTCAAAAATGCATGGTTATTCTGTTCATTTGAGAATTTGCTCAGGCAGAATCTTATGCATTAACATTCATAATGGCCATTTTCCTTAACTTCCTTTGCTGCATGCCGAGACCTGTGAACAACAACTGTGGACCTAAATGCTCCTTTCCTTAGAAATGAAAATGAAGCTCAGCTAACTCTTGTATTAGATTCAGCAGTGGCATTAATGGCAAGAGCTAGAGGCTGTGGAAAGGGTCCTTACAACCAACTCAAAGTTTCATTGAGGAGAAAACCAAATTTTAGATTGGGAGCTAACATAAATTTTGGAAGACTGAGGGTCAGTTGGTCCAAATAATACACTTATAGAACTGTCCTCAGTTTCTGAACTGGAAATCTGGAATCTTGTCACTGTTTAAAATGAAAGCTAAGCCTGCTAAGAATGAAAGCTAAGATGTGCCTGGAAACCCCTGAGTTATGAATCCAAAGAGGGAGGATTACATCTACAGTTCAGAACTGGACCCAGATATAACTTGTGGCATGGAGCTTTTCCCACTACAAGAAGATTTAGATGCACTAAGCTACTGAGCTACTTGATACTGAGAAGTGAATAATAGGCAATATTCCTTTTCAGGAGTTAGCTAACTCCCCCTGCTAATGTTTGTGTGGGAGAGATAATGACCTGTTCTCAGTCCTGCCTATTTCTGTATTTACGAGATGCATAGTCTATGCTCTGTCCCTTGTGTCAAAGACAGGATGTCCTCAGTCACTCGTTAATGGGGAAGACCTCCCTCTCTGGTCTGTGCCTGTGTACATATCTGCATGTATGTGTGTGTATGTGACCAATACCTTAGCTCTGAAAATCTCTGGGGTTTACAGGAAGGATTCAAAACCCCTGCCTTCATGTCTGACCACTTGGGTCTATCTTCACTAGCAACCTATATAAAAAAAAATCTCACAGCCTAATGGATATTCTAGACGGAGTTTTGCTTCCCACTTGTCTGTCATAGCCAGAGATAAACCTGAGTACATCAGTACAGAACTGTAACAAATGGTACAATTATTCTTGCATAAGGCACCATTTCAAAGTCACTTATTTTATCAGACAGTGCATTTCAATGGGATTTATTTCCCCTCTTCAGTTATTCATTTACGTCTCTTGTTTTCATTGCATTAAAACTCTGAACAGAGGGGGGGAAATCTGGATGTCAGTTTGAAATGTTGTAGTAAATAGTTCACAGTAATGTAAGAAGAAATTGCTTTTTGTTGACTACAGCTCATGCAGAGTGTTGTATGCAGTTCAGCCCTGATATACATGGCCAGTTCCAGATACACAGATTTAATGTCTGTCTGTCATCTGTTTCAACCCTGGCTGATGTCACATAGGTATATTAAGACTAGTGCCAGGTATCAATCAGAGTAGAGTAATGTATGGTCTAGCTGTCTGAGGTAAACACAGGACAGTTATTTCTTTCATCTTAGCCCCTTTCTTCATTGCTCTGTCACTGAGAAAAAGAAAATAGAGTGAGTGAAACACGAAGCCTTCCAGTTGCCTACATCTGTTAACCTATTATTTTTTTTTAAGGTAGAGGAAGTGGGAGGGTAAGAAAGGTGAAGGCAGGAGTATGTCTTAATCTACAGAAGATCTAGGTCGGCAAATAAATGTATCATTCTAAGAGTTAGTAAGATCTATCTCAGCCACGTTAACCTGTTGAACTGATGACCCATGGCTCCCACCTTGATTATGGCTGGGAATATTGGTTTTAACAGTGCCCAAGACTGCAGATAGAGCATAGCCTGCCTGATGCTGCAAACAGTGATTGAAAACTATCTGGACTATGGAAACTAAAACCAACCAAATACATTGGGAAAACAGCAAACTCTGTCTCTGCAGCTGGTTGACAGAACATTGATTCAGATACTATTCAAAACATTAATCTTTGCTTAGTTTCCAAATCTGAGCTGAAGCAGACAGGCTAGAGTTACTGGTCTTAGTATCATAATGTGCTTTTTAAAGTTGCTTTAAATCTTTTTGATCCATGACAGTGTGAAATATTGGGGTCTGACAGAGCTGGCAACTCAGCAATTGATAATCTGGCTTGTAAATGTATTGTCTCGGATTACCATGTGGGTCAAGGGGAAAAAAGGATTGGTAAAGAGGGGTTCAGGCTATTAATTACATTCAATGTAACGGTCTGCTGAATACAGTGGTTGCACAACAGTGAGGAGGAATGGGAAAGAATCTTTCTGCTCATATTCCATACTTCTTAAATGATAGGGCACAATTTTTCATGCAGCAGCATACATTCTTTGTGGTTATTATTGTTTTGATAGCTAGCCTGGCAAAGTAGGTCTCATGAGTGCAAATGATTTGAAAATAATGACTCTGACATTATATGACCTTTAGGTACATTGGCAGGCACACCAGATTACATGCTATTTCATGACTAAAAGAGGATTTTTTTCGGGCTGGAGTTTTGTTTTTTTTTTTTTTCATCTGGAAGAGGTTTAAATGTAATAAAGCCAGAGTTACAGTTAAAGTGTCAGTCCTTGTTGTGGAACTCGCCGTAGGGGACATGAGATGATTTCTGTGCATGATAATGCATTTGTTTTTAAATGCCATCACTAGATTGATAATTATAGAAGTCTTCATATTGTGCCTGGCAGGGAGTCAAGGATGAATCTTCCTAGTCGGTAAGAGTGTAAGATAGCATGCTGTAAACCAGAAGAATTTAGTCAGTTTGTGCATGCAGCTGCTAAATGTATTTAAGATGTTACAGGAGATAGAGTTTAGTCTTTTCAGAGTCAGCATAAAGCCTGATGATGCTTTATTAGCACTCACTGCATTGACAGGAAAGCTCTTAAGACCTCTTTGTTGCAAACGATCCATAAGCAACCACCACCCAAAGCCTGTCTTTTCCCAGTTTGGTTAGGCACATAGTAATTAGTTTAGTTCCTTGTATCCAGCTTTTACTGCTGTGGTTTTTAGATGAAGAGGAATGTTTGAAAATCCTTTCATTTCAGTTTCAAAATACAGGGAAACACAGTGAGGAGGACGGAGCATCTGGAGCAGCATGAAGATACTCAGTATTTGTAGCAGGCGGAGGATGGAAACCAGCAGTGACTCTGCTGCTCATGCTTTCCTACCAACTTCCTCAGTCAACATTCTGAATAAAATAAGAGGTGGAAATTTTAAGAACACTGTGGCCCAGGAACTGAAAAATGAAACAAAAAAAGACATGAAGTTGTAATTACGTTTTATGTATTGGGTACACTGAAAATCATTGTTGCAATTGCTCAGATACAATCAATGTCATCAGCACAGACCCATCTGCTGATTGCAAATACTCAGTGCATTTGCTGCTGTGTGCCACACTTCCCATCCAGTGTGGTTGAAGTCCTGTGAATTCTGCTGGTGACTGAGTGGGATTTTTAAAGAGCCTTAGTGATTTAAATATGCCAGTGTTGACTCACAGTGGGATATCTGCTTTTAAAAAGGTAAAGAGTAAATTAATAAAAAAATGAAAGCCCTTTTTGAGGACAAACTGTCTGTGAAACCTTGGATAAATACGAAGAATTGTTTTAGTATAGAAAAAAAAAAGATAAATTCTTTTAAGCAAATAAAGATATTTTATCTGGCCTTTTGAAACACATTATTTTTATATTCTTTCATTTCAAGATGGATTTTTTAAAATTTAAAAATTGTCCTGAATATTTAAAGGGAGTCTAAATAGTAATCACAGCACATCATTTCCTTTTGTATAAAATAAACCATTTCCACATTCATTTTCTTTCTCATTCACCACCCACAGTGTTTTGGAACTAAACAAAAACTACATTATTCATCCAGCCCTTTTTGAAATCCCATCTATGATCATCCAAAAACCCTTAAAAGGGTAGACTACACTGAAGGTATGTGAGAAACTTCCTTCCCACTTTGCTGAGGAGATGACACTCATAATGTGAAGCCCAGATTCTTACGTCTAAGTTATTGGCTGCAGAGGCAACAAATGTCGGAAAGAGAAGATGGCAACTTTCCTGAGCCTTCTCTAGAGTTGGTGAGAACTAGCAATGAAAAGAGCATGTGCACCCCGCATTTCTCAGCAGCAAACGCAACAGACCAGGAGAAATTAATGAAGATGAATCCAAAACTCAGATGAAAAAAAATGAGAAGAATTAGAAATGGAGCAAAATCTCTCCATCCTCACACAGAAAGCAGAAGGGAAAGGGGCACAATGAGAGAAAGACATCATCAAAACAATCTATTGACACTGTGTGAAAGTGTAGAAAGCCTAAAACATGGATAGCAGGTAGCTTCACAACAGCATCTATAGCATGAGATGTCACATGTGGGCACAGCTGGAAAGTCATGATGGAAAATCTGCCTGACTAATAAAGATCAATTCCCTTAAACAGTATTATTTTTTCTGTGCAAGAAATCTTTGAGGCCACCTGGACAGCCTTAATGGAGAGCCACACTGCAGAAAATGTTTTGGTCCTCTATGAAAACAGAATGCAATAAATGCACCACAGTTGCATTTATGTGCTAAGAAGCCCATTTGTTTATCCTACCATGTTAATGGGCTTTATAGCTATATATTCAGATTTATCTGCTCATGAGGAAAACATGCTTACTGTGAAATGTGTCCTTTTCTAGTTATAATTTAAAAATTCTTCTCTTAGGAAGATCCCTCTGTGTTGCGCAGGTGTGTGGGGAATTTTGAGTGTTTTAATGACTCTACATCTTCTTATTTTAGTTAGAGAGATCTGAAGCAAAATTTCTAAATCCAGACAAAAAATTTAAAAAATGACATGATTTTCAAGAGCTCTGAATTCTAGAGGTATGCAAATGACTTTGATTCAATTCCCTAGCAAGTGTAAAACATACCATTTCCAGATGATGATATTTTTAGCAAATATTTTTTTTGTTTTGTTTTGTTTTGTTTTATTTTTTGCTAGGCTTTAAAAGAAACTAGCAATTTTGAACTTAAAACCTATTTAGAAGCTCCAACAAATACATGTCTTTCTTTCCAAATCAGAAGCTATTCATAACATGAACACAAAAAATATTTTGTTTTAAAATATTAAAATGGAATATTTAGACCTCGTTGTGGAGTGAAATATTTTAATGAAAGTGACATGGATGTAGAAACATTTCAGTGTCACAGAATCTGCATTCTTTGCACTTAAAGAAAAATTTGTTGAAAAGTATTAGCTTTATCAAGCTCCTTTCTGCTTTCAACTGATGTGACTGATAAATGTTTATTAAAGCAAGTCAACTATTCTGTACATAAATCTGGAATTTGCAATATAACATCAGTTTCTGGTTTTGAAAGACAGAAGTTGTGCACTGTAGTTTATTATATAAGTAGCAAGAGTGAAGTCAAGATATATATCAAACAAGAGAATACAGCAGAGTTAAGTTTTAGTTACTGCAGGTTTGCTGACTGTCATCATCACAATTACATCAGTAACTTACTGAACTAGTTCAGCCTATGTTGCTTGGCTTTCCTTAAAACACATGTTGATCTGATCAGGTACTGAACTGTTCAGTTTATCTTGATTCTCTTATTATCCACATTCCTATAATACTTATTTGGCTTCACAGGCAATTTTATTTTCATATGTCAGGACTTTTTTTCTTTCATATTGTTTTTTGAATGGATATTAAACTGCTAAATCAGGAGTACAGACTGCTAGCTATCTCTGCCTGTAGGATATGTAGAGCTGAACTGTTTACACCAAGGACTTTGAACAATTATCACCATCAGACAAGATGGTCTGTAAGTGACCAAAGCCTTTTGTGACTGATGGTTGGATTCTCTGGTGTTTAATTTGTCACAATATCTGACTGAACATTACCCTACAGCTGAAGTTTTCATACCATCTGCTCCTCTATCCTTTGTTTCTCTCACTCTCTGATGTCTAACAAGGTGCTCTAGCATGTGCTCATGTTAAATGTGTACTCCATGGCAGCACTGTGAGATCTTGACCCTTCAGCAGCTGTCCTTTCACTCTAGTTCTGAAAGGACTGTGTTTTTGTCAAACCATAAACCTCTGACAAATTTTGTTGAAATCAACCAAGACTTTAAAAGAATTATTTGGCATGGGAAATGATCTGAGTGCCAGACACACGTTCCTACAGACACTCACATCCAAACATATGCAGCACGAAATAAGGCTAACACATCTCAGAGGCCCCACATTCCTTATAAATCAACACTTCTGGAGCTATTGAACATCTGTGTGAATACTGACAAATTTTAGGTTTCTAATGTCTTAGGAGTTTCCTTATTATAACCTCACTGTGATGCAGACAAGCATTAAAATCAATGAACAATGAATCAAACAGGAGGTGAGATGATCAAGATTTCTTATGGGATGGCTGTCAGTCGTGGAGTTAGAACTCAGAACCTTTTTATTTTCTTTATGTACTGACATGCCACTGGGAGAATCCCCTTCTTTATTTCTATATTTTACTATTCTGCAAGACCCACTTTTGTTCTTTATAGGCTACAGATTGCAGTTAAGTACCTCTAGGAGAGCCTGAGATTATTTGGATAGAAGCCTGGCCTTTGGGGAATATGTATGAATATAAACAGATCAAACGGTATTTACCACAACGTTGTGTATCACTTCTGAATTTTAGTTGAAGTCTCAAGAGGCAATCATCTGATATAACAGGGAAGGAACTGATAGTAGTGCTCCCAGGCCACTGAAAAATTTAAATTCCCCCTAATCCTCTAGAGAATTAGTTGGAAAATTTACAGTTATGGAAATGTTTTTGGGACTCTGGAAACAATTTTCTCTAGACCAGCTTACCTAAAAAACCGAAATGTGGTGAAATGCTTCACTTCAAAGACAGAGATAATCATTATCGTGTTTCTAGAAAATGATTGTGCTTTTAGTGCTGTGAGGGGCTTCAAACGACAAGGTTTCCACAACAGCTGTAGTAAAGTTACTTATCGAAAATAAGCTGCTTCCTAATGAAGAAAAGAAAAGGCACTGGAGTCTCAGACCAAAGCTGCAAATCAATGAATCTGTGATCCAAGTGCAGATTTTAGTCAATAGGAGTGGACCTATGTACATGAAAGCGAACGTGGCCTCTGGAGTCCACTGTAGGCACTTTTAAATTTTATTATAGCTTAAATACCTTTTTTCATTGGGAAATAAAAAGGTTTTTTGAACAGCAAGCCTCCTTGCTGGTGCTCTTTCTTAGTGTCAGGGGATACTGTGACAATAGGGAAGAGAAGATAGTTTCTGTGTGTTAATTATTTTATATTCAGTTACAACCAAATTGGTGCATACAGTACAAATGAGAAAAGATTTTTAAAGAAAAAAAAATTATAGTTGAACAAAAGAACATCATAACACTACACACTATTGAACGTCATCTACTTTTAATTTCCTAGAGCACTGCAATTGACCTCCTCAGAAGGAGGAAAGTCAGTGGGAGACAAAACAGTCGTTTCAGCACAACACAGGGGCTGAGAGACAGAAGGGAAGGAAGCAGCAGCCAGGCTTTGCGGGAAAGACACTAGAGACTCCATGGCCAAAAATCTCTTCTGTGTCACTTAGGCATGATTGGAGATTGATTTTTAAATGCAATAGTAAACAGCATAAATGGGTACTGAGTAATTTGAGTAATCAGGCAGTGGAAATGCCCTTGTGCCTTAATCCTTTTATTAAGTGCATGAATTAGGCTTTTCACTGTCAGTTATTTTGCCTGTGATGTACCCAAGATACTCAGGCAAAGTAGGATGAGACAAGGTCATATACATGGGTAAAGAGTCACAGGACAATCTTGGCTTTGTGGGACTGAATTAGATCATTTGTCTTGGAGCAAACAATATGGACCATATCTTGAAACATGTATACATAGAAGTGGGAGGACAATCCTAAGAATTTCTTACCTTTTTGGGATGAATTTTGAGATGTTCTTTTTAAGAACATGTGTATGTGTAGGTTGTGTATACAGAGAAAGACGTAGACAGTTGGTCCTAAGTTATATACAGATCGAGTCATATGGAGTGTTGCGGTTTTAAAATCAGGCTGTCATCTTGTATAAGTTTGCTTTAATATCACAGCAAGCATCAGACACAGAAGAACAGGAGAACCTTATTCACAGCTGCAGGAATCCTCTGACACGGTATTTTGCAAGGATCCTGTCGACTTAAGACATCATCTTGCATCCATCTGCATTATTAAAAGACAGACAGGCCTGTGCCTTCAGCTACTTAGTGCAAACATAATGAGACTGTAGAGTGAGTGTAGCCAGCAAAGCGGACATATCCCAGAAACTCAGAGCTAATTTAGGACTTTCTCCAGTTTCTTTTTACCTACTGACTAATTTTGTAGCACAACTGAATGGAGGGGTCATGGCTGGGGCATTTGTGTCCTCTTGAGACCTCACTCTCTGTCGGCAGCTGGCACAGGTTATTCTGACTTCTGCTATGGGACTGGACTAGCACACAGAGAGCTGAGGTCAGACCTTCCCCTTTTGGGGCTCGACTCTGTGCTGCTGCTCAATCACAGCTGAGAATCTGGGTCATGGTGTCAGGATGCAGTCCAGGACTGCACTTATTGAAGAGAGATTAATCTCTATGTATGATTGCATCTGCAAATCATGTCAAAAGTTCATGTCTAATAATACCCTGGCTCCACCAGATGTTTCCAGGAATTAATCAGCCTGTAAAGTGTCTGATTGTGACTTGATTTCTATAAGTATAAATGGAATGATGTGCAAGGGTAGATGGTTTAGACCAGGAAACGGGTAACAGTGGAGCAATGGCTTATATCTACGCCACACAAATCAGACATGGAAAACCACCCATCAAATATCTGTTCCCTGGTATCTATCATCTAAAGGTTGTCTACTAAAAAACAATACCCACAGCTTTTCTCAGTCTGTGCTTTAATTTGCATTTAATGTGATGTATTTGTTTATCTACATTAATTCCAAACATCCACCTTGACCATCAGTATCTTTCACAATGGATTGCAAGTATCATTAATCCTAAAAAACCAAAAAAAGCAATCAATGAGACCAAGAAAAAATAAATGAATTTAGGTCTCTTACTGTCCTAAAAGTTACCCCTCAGCAACATCTTCATTCTCTAAAACTTCCCAGCAGTAATTGATTTTGCAATACATCTCAGAACGCAGCAATTTTGTGTTATTTGTTATAAATGCCAAAGTCGATGCATTACTCACATTGGCAAACTCTATGCTTTTATACCAGACACGGGAGTTTCCATTGAACTTGGCTCTGGCAACACACACTTGAGGAGCTCTTCCTGCTCCTACCGGGGAAAACACACAATGACCCAGTGCTCTACAACTCCTTTGGCTCACAAAACCTTGATCAGACTCACACTCTACTGTTCAGCGGGGTCAACAATTCAGGTAGCTAGAGGCTTAAAGAAGCCAAATGAACTTCATGGCAGCCCTGACTACCCCTTGGCAGCCCCTTGGGCCTTCCCTACCTGCCCACTGCCCAAGATCTCATGTCAGCTCCTGGGGGCCATCAGCCCCTGCCCCAGTGACACCACAACAAGGCCAATCTCCCACACCCCACTGCCCTGCCTGAGCCATGCCCACCCTTGAGCCCACATCCTGGTCTGGTCTCTGACCCAGGGAGATGACAATGCCTGGGGCTGGAGCTGCCTTAGTGCCTCTGTCATAGGGATACCCCAATGGTCCCAGGCCCAGGGAGCTGCTGGCCTGCCTGCACCCTGATGATGGCTGGAAACGACAAGACTGTAAAGAAATATCAGTCAAGCAAGAATCTCAGACGAATGCCAGTCCTATGCTCCAGTGATGAGGCAGCCATGCCAGCCCCTGCAATAACAAGATTTAGGCTTTGCAACATGCCAAGAACCCCAGGAAAGGAATGTTTGCCTCCAAACGTGTCTGTAATTCCCTTCCTGTCATTATCATCTTCCAGTTAGTCCTTGACAGGTGATTACAAGCATCACCCTGAGTCTCTTTTGTGCAGTGGGGGCCTGGTGTGTCCCTGAGCTGGGCAGGGCTGCCCTCTGGCCCCAAGCCTATCCTGGTGCCCCTGCAAGCCCTGTTGTCCTTGCCTTGGTGCCTTGTTGCTGAGCAGGGAAAGGGCAGCACTTGAGCAGGGACATGAAGTTGACCTGATCCTGTGCTCCAGCAGTATGGATGGTGGATCTGCTCCCTCCCAGCCTGACCTCTGATAGATCCTCAATGGGGATGCATGGCCAGGCTCCTCCTTTGCCAGGGTATAATACATTACATTCTTAATGGAGGAAAAAAGTTAATTACTTTCCAGATGCATTAGGGGAGTAACTGTGAGTGCTTTCCTGTTCATCTTTTATTTATTATATATTACCTAACTGTTTAAAAATTTATTGTTGTAATGCCTATAATTGTCTGGGTTACAATAGACCACGCTTACTGTATGTTTTATTTTCAGATTGTCTACCATATACCTCACAAGACAGGAAACTCTGAGCCTGAACATCGTTTTTGTGAGCAAGAAAAATGCTTCCCTTTGCCAGTGAACATTTAGGGACAGATTCGTTCCTTGAACTACATTTTGGCATTGCTGTGTTATGAATTGATGGACAGAGCACATAAAGGTACTGATTTGCAAAGCCAGAGGAATCAATATTGTCCTGTTAACTGGCAAACTGTCACCTAAACAGATCTACTAAATGCCTGCATATAGTGAATGGTACAGTCAGCTACTCACTCCACAGGCACACTGGTATTTTTCTATACTGTTGATAAAAATGTACCTTGTGTCCTTTTCTAATTATTTGTTTATAATTATTTATCATAATTCATTTAAAATTAAATTATCTGGAGTCAGCTTCTCTTTCCCTTAGATCTATCAGTACCCTGTATTCTGTAAGATAATTTATGTGCCAGTGCACTATTCTGAGTAAATCCTTTTTTCTTAAAAAAACAAACCACAAACAAAAGTGACCCACTAACATAAATCTCATTTGTACTGCTTGTGAATTTTTTTCAGATATCAATTTCAGCCCATTTATAACACTGATGTAATTTTTTTACTGTATTAATTTCCCTCCTGTCTTCATTTTCATGCCTTTTAGTAGCACGGTTCTTCCATAGAACCTCACAATATCCTCAAATAGAAAAAATGATTTCTTAAAATAAAATCTGCTTCATCACCATCTTGTCATCCAGCCTACAAGACAGTGTTTCTCTAAGCTGTGGATAAAGCCCCATATGTCTTAATTACAATGCTTAGCATAAGCTCTTTGCACACAGTGCAGCTTTGTCACTGCATTGTGTTGTACTGTGCACCATTATTTGAAGGGTGTTGGTACCTGGATAACAGTTTTGACAAAGGCATCACTAGTCACGCAGTAAGAGGCGACCCTGGCCCAAAGAGCTTGCAAGCTATGCACGGAAGATGGGCAAATGTGGTGTGGGAGGGAGAGGCCTGGAGAAGGAAAGGAGATGAATGAGAGATTTAGAATAGAGCTACTGTGTTTCATAAAACCAGCTCACAAGATGATATTTTTGAGATCACTCCATTTTGAAAGTAAGTTGAGTCTATTGAAATGCTGTGACAGTGTAGATTCCTCTCCCAGGATCTTCTCTGAACGCCTTCTTTTTCCAAATCATTTCCTGACAAGTTTGACACAGGTTACTGAATGTTGGCTTTAACCATTTCTATTGGTGTTGCATGTTTTTGCAATAATTTGCTATCTGTCCAGGACCAAAGATTGACACTGCATTATATTTCATCTTTGTGATGATGTCTTGTTGTCCCTCTGTGTGGCTAAAGTACATTGTCTTTTTCAAACTCAGTACTGAGGTCAGCAGTGAGATTTTTTGAACCTGGAGACCTCAGCTGCTTCAGGTCTGCCTGCCAACGTTCCATGAATACCTTGGTTATTTCGATGCCAGCATTCACTTGCTGGGATTAACAGGAATTTGAATTCTTCCTGCCATTTCAGATAATGCTTTATTACCCTCATGTGTCACAGTGACTGTGGAGCAACCATCCTTTCTAAAAGCTGACATTTTATGACTGCAGGTTGCTGGTTTGTCATGGAACCCATAACCTCTTGAACTACTTTCTCTCTTACTCTCAATTTTGGACCAGTGTTCATGACTCTGCTAGGATTTCATGTTCTCAGAGCCACGAGACACATCTACTCCCTCACAGCTTCAAAAGGCAATAACTACAGCAGTTGAATCAACAACTGCTGACTTCTCTTGATTCTTCCCCCAGGAGTTCCTGGTATGCAGAAACATTTCTCAGGGCTAAGTTTCTTTTTTTCAGAAATCTATCCAGAAAGCCTCAATCAGATGTTTCACAATAGTAATGCTGGTGCTTTCAGTAAGCAAGACTTTAACAGCTCATATAACCTGAGGCTGCCTTAGGCATCATCTCATATCCTAGTCCCTAATGACCTGCTGTCAGGGGCCAGTTACAAAATCTAAACAGGTTCTACTCAGTTTAAGTCTCTGTGAGTATGGACTGACACATTCCCCTTTACTGACTTATAATACAAAAAAAACCAAGCAGAACTAACATCCAGTCATCCACGTGTCTGTCTGTTTCTCCTTTCCAGGCCATACCAGTCCAGGACTCTAACCAAATCTTTCTAAATAACTCCCAAAGCATCCTATATGTGAGAAAAGTGGAAGATTTTCTCTCTCTCTCTGACTCTTTTGCTGGAGACCATTTATGTGTTCCAGGCATAATGTCCTTGTCTTAGGAGAGTTCATAGCACTCATGCATAATTTCTTTCAGAGAGAGAAGCCAGATGGTCTGCCCAGGTCTTAAAGGTATTCACTATTTGAGTATGTCAGGGGTCATTAAAAAAAAAAAAAAGCTAATTTGATATTCAAGTTATCCTTGACACCTGTATCTCATTCATTTCCAGTTCCTCAATCCCTCGTGTCCAACCCTCATGATACAATAAGGACTCCCTGCCTTCAGCATAACATCTCTAGACTTCTTCTGCATGCAGATTTGTTTCTCCTTTCTCATGCTTCTGAGTTTGTGGGAACATTTTTGTTTCCTAGGAAATCCAAAGCCTGTGGCAGTCCAAGACCTGCCATGTCACCTGTTCATGCTGTTCTTGGGTATCATTTCATTCACCTCTTACTTATCTGCTCTCCTGGCTGTGAGTCTTCAGACAGCACATTGCAAACACCACATGCTGGGTAACAGTTAGAAATCACTCTGTGTTTATAAAACTAAAGTGTCTATTTCCTAAGCAAACTATTTATAAAAATGCTGCAACTGCAGACTGCCCAGTTAAAGCCTGTTCTGTATGTCTCCTGTCTTCCACCTTTCAGCTGCACGTCTCACAAAAATCCTAAGTGTTTGTACAGATCTCTGAGATGTTATGCTCTCCAGCAGATCTCTGCTCAAGAGCAAAGCTCATCTACTGAGACAGTTTCTTTTCTTTATTATTCTTTTTCTCCTCCTAATTCTGAAATCTTAGCTATTAAAAAACATGTTTACAAGGGTTTATTGCTTATGATGTTTCTTTCCTGGAATGCAAAGCAGTTAAAAAAGTAGTTTAGGATGCCTTCTGGAAACATCATATATGTTTTCCAGGAAATATTACAATAACTTGTGGTGCCATAGTGCTTACTTTCCATTAACTAATACTAATGGCTTGATGATACAATAACTCATGCTAAGACAAAATGCAGTATTTAACTAATGTTACAATAACATCTCACTGTAGTGTTATAAAGAACTCCTTACTGAACTAGATGCCAACATAGTTTATGCAAATGTAGTCTGTTCTGGATACGTGAACCTCATCTCCCAGCTACCTCTTCCCTCAGAAAATTTAGTTCATCTCCCATGAGAACCGACTCTGGTACTATGACTTCTTGGTCGTGTAATTCTCCTGTTGTATTAAGGTCAGTAATGACAGCATCATATCACTCTAGCAAAATGTAGCTAGCTGTGTAATACCATCACTGTAGCTACATCAGTGCAAACACAGCTCTGACAATCTCACTTTTGCTGAAGAAAGCAGCAGAAATTCTCTGCAGTGGCCATTGTTTTTTTCCTAAGTGTGATAACATGTTCTGTTTTTATGGATCACACTACACATCTTTACAGTTCAAGATATTTCAAGAAGCTAGCTAGTAATTACCAGGAGCCAACATACATTCTCCTTCCATTTAGAATAGAAAATAGCTGTGTCAACTATTGACCACTCAGAGTACGTAATTCAGTTATTTGCTGCTTTTGCTTATGCAGAAAGATCAGTCTAGAAGCATAAGAGTGATATTTCTTGGACTATAAGAAACATTTTAAAAAGGAAAGGGTTTTCTTATTTACTTCTTCATTGGGTTTGGGTAAAATAATTCTAAAAAACTTGCGAACTGTTACCCATAGAAACAATACTTAAAAATAAACATGATGCCTATCATTTGCCTCCCATAATAGTACTTTTCTCCTTTCCTACACACACACACACACATACACTTACACAAGTTTATTTTGTCATCTTGTACCTCCAGAACTGTCTTAAAAAGCAAAGAGCTATGTGTAATCAACATTCCTTTAAGTGAAGCCATAAGAGGTTACATAGTGTTTGATGGTCTTTTAAGCTGAGTCCTTCAATCCTAAGGTGCAGATTTATAATGGAATTATAACCCATTTGAAAAGATGGTTGTTGCAATAGGTTGTAGTGGGTGTGTTGAGAACCCTTGAATTACTAATCATCTGTGGGGATTTTTTTCTACTTTTTGTAGCATTCAAAAAGTACTTCAAAGTGTGTAAGTATTCATACAGAAGCAGCTACCAGTTCCATATAAAGGGTGGACCTCTGATGCTGAGGGGATTTTTAAAAAGCTCATGTCTTCACATATCCAGCTGAGATTCCAGTCTGGAGGAGAAGGAAATTGAGCCAACTCTATCTATCACTCCACATAGAGACATAGGAATACTGGCTAATAGATTTCCTTTAGTGTGATTTAGATTTATTTTATTCCTCAGGGAGGTTTGGCTAAAAATTATGAAGGGAGAGACTGGGTAAGAATTCAATTGAACTTCCATGTCAACTTGTGAATCAGGGAGAGCTTTCCACATGGTGATAAAATGAAGCAAGGAGCTGTTTTTCTAAGCAGTTCATCTAGAGGCAAGAGCTGCAGTTACTTGTTGTATTGCATTTTGAAAGCTTGAAGCAGTGGAAGGATAAGTATGGGATATGTTGGCAGGTTTCTTATAAGCCTTGGGGTGATTTTAATGGCCCTGCCTAGGAGTGAAGAGATGGACTGATGCCAGATTGAAAGGAGGAAATGGGAGGATTAAACAAATAGTTGTAATATTTGAATTAACACAGCGTACTGTGTCTGCCCTGGGATCTGAATACAATGGCTTTCAGTTAAATACATTTCTCTGCTGAGCTGGTTTTTGGGGTAGCTCATTGTAATGTCTTCCTAAAACATTGAATAAATAGAAAGATTGTCAGGGACTTGCTCCAACAGAGCTTTATTTCTTCCACTCTTAACACTCACTATGTTCCTTCCTTCCCATAGTAATTACTATGGGAGCCAATGGAGAGAAATCCCTACGATATAACAACATTTGTAACATCAACCATTGTCATGTGACTACAGCAAGAAATAAATGCATGCACTGCAGGGGTGTTTAGTTATCTTATATATTTCTTATGTCATGTCAGAACTGAACCAAGGAAATTGATCTACTTGGATAACTCCCTTTTGAAAAGTTTTGAGGCCTAGATATTTGCAGGGATAATCCTGGCATGAAGTGAAAGAACTGAATATACATCATACAAAAAGGAAAGGCAATGAAGGAATATAGAAGTAAATAAACCTCCTTTTACAGTTTAAGATGTTGTAAAACAAAGGCATTCAGACTAGATTTTGTGCAGTATATAATGTTCACAGTAAAAGCAGCTGTTCTAAAAAACTGGATTACTCCCAGGAAATGATGCAAAGGAATATGAAAGCAAATGTATCCACAAGAATAAAGGGCAGGATTCTGAATTTAGTAAAGAAACAGCGTTCTTTCTTGCATCCTCTAATACGTTTTCAAGCCTAGGTATTACAGCTGACCAGCTAAGAACATGTAATCCACTTTAATTGAACATTTTACTGCACTTTTCCTCGAGCCATGGAACAGTAATGTCTTCACGGGAAAGATAACAGCTGAGTCTGTACTCTCAGGGGCAGCCCTCGGGCTCTGCTCAACACCAGGCTTGTCTTCCTTGCATACTGGAAGCCTATTATTCTCATTAGGTATCAAAGGCAACTCACAACACAATGGGTTTAAACTGCTCCTGGAAAATGCAGGTTAAGTAACAATGAGAGTGCTTTAAAGGTAAGGAAATTTGGGGAGCTGAACACAGTATGCATCTGGATGATTAAACTTGGCCTTCATGACAGATATTTAAAGTTTAATCCTACTAGTATAAGTAATTTTTAGCAAGCAGCATCTGTGGGTGGTGTGTGTGTCAGAGTTTAACATATTCTCTGGCACAGAACCAACATTTTCTTGGTTAGCCTAATCTAGGGGAGGGATAGGGAAGGAGAAGATGTCCACTTTGCAAAATAAGTCAGGCATTCTCCTGATCTAGGTGTTCCTTGCTTTCACTGGTAAAACAGAAAAGCTCTCCAGTGAAAACATTAAAACCCCCCAATCTTCCAGAAATATCTATCCTTGCTCCTTGGAAAGAGCCCTTTAAGTTTGTTACCTGCATAAAATGTACCAGCTGTTCTTCTCTCGAAGAGGACTGTAGCTTGTTGAATTTTATGCTCTTCACCTCAGTGAATTTAACATGAAAATAATCATTAGGAAAAAAGGTTTTTTAGCTGTTTGAATGCTTTGCATGCAGTATTATTTAGTGGTAGGGAAAAAATAGGCCCAGTTGGGTATTTATTTTGCCTTAAAACCTGTTCCACTCAGTCTCTGCAAAGTTTGATTTTTTTTTTTTTTTTAGTTTACTTAATGGAAATAAGGGCAAGGAGGAGAATGGCAGCAAGAAAGAAGAGTAGTAAAGTGATTGAAAACGACAGCAAATAATGAAGAACATGTCTATTTTCATCTCCTTTACAGGAACTTTCTGCTATATCAAGAGTGATACAGCTTCAGTCATTTCAGGTTTGAACTCAACAGTATAAAAGCAATTAAAATACTCAACCCACTGATAGTACCTTTCACCAGGGGATCTCAGAGCACTCTATCTTTATCTTGCCCTGTTCTATAGTGTAGCTATTTGAGGAACTGAAGTCATCATTGCCTGCCTGTGCATTTTAGCAATCACACAGCATTTTTTTTTTTTTCTCCTTAAACTTTGCCTTAAGGCAATACTGAATGACTGAAGTTTTTGCCTCTCATCTTAGCCAAAATGGAATCTTGGATCCATTTCCAAAAAATGTTGGCATACCTTCACATTTCTGCATATATTATGCACTTATATTACAGGCCTGTTTGCTATCGTAAGATCACAGAGGGCAAGAGATATACTATCCAGCCTGCAGGTGAATTTAAGAAGTTATTTGAGCTGAGGTTGGTCAATTCAATAACTCCAGCTCTAGGGCTTCTGAGGCAAAATAAAAAAATGATGCAGCCATATAGTACAAGACACTGGTCCAGATAAAACTCTCTCTCCTGCTTCATATTTTCTTAAAAGATTAGTTTTATGGGTTAATATTGCAGTGGCAGTCTTTGGAAAAAAAAACAAAACAAAACCTAAAAAAATCCAGATAACATCTGTATCCTTACAGCTAGCATAAAATGAGCATATGTGCATTAGCACTTTACTCTATAGTTAATGGGGCAGACATTTCACAGCATACCCAAGCCTGATCTGGAAACATTCTGTAGTCCTGGAAAACCCAGGAAGTGCATAGATTCACTGTGATGACAGTAGGACTACAACACCGTAGTTTCAGAAAATATACGTATTGTTTTATAATTAGTGTAATATACCATTGTCAGGCCTTAACATCGATGACAGTATTCTGGAACAAAGATGACAAGCAATTGTTTAGTGTCCCTTAAACAGAGACTCGGGAAAAGCAAAACTGAATGGTTTAGGTTGGAAAAATCATGAATTGAATTCCATTGTTTTTAATACAAACAGATTTTTCCACCACATTTCACCATAAAACTCTGAAATAAATGTAATGGCATAATAAAGTACGTAAAATAAATATGTTTCTCTAGTCTAGTAGTTAAGATGATCAGTCCACTCACAAAAATCTCCATTATAAGAGGAGAAAATTGTATTAGATATAGTGAATGTTTCAATATATTTCAGTGATATCAAGATGTCTGATATTTACAGAAAATTGCTTGTGACTAGGAATTCTCTGCCCTCACTCAAACAATCTGAATATTTATTTCCTGATGATTTAAACAAAAGTAGGGCTAATACACAGTTGCACATCGATGCTTTCACTTACTTTGAAGCACTGTCTAACATAACAATAAATTTTGTCCTTGGGTGTGAAAAGATGTATGAAAGTAATGAGCCTGGAGAACAACAGAAAAGTAAAGTCACCAATACAGAAAGGGAAGTTGCACATATAGTGTACTAACGACCCTAGAACCAGGACCCACTTTCCCTATGGCAGAAATTCTCCCGTTTATCCATCTAGGCAAGCAGAAGGAATCCTGAAGCCCATGGAACTGGGAGGTACCAGCTTCATGCAATTATTTATTAACAGTGTTATATCACTATGGTATCTAGGCCTCAACTGTGAAATGGCTTGGTTGTGCTAAATGCCATACATACATGTTGCTACAGACAGCTGCTTGAGGGAACTGACAAGCCAAGGACAGAGAACACACAGCAACGGGAGGAAGGAAATATCTCTATTTTCTGAACAGGCAAAGGTTTTGAAGATAAAAGGCAATAGCAAATTGGAGTACTTTGAGCCTGAAGCATCTTGGAGCAGGATGGCAGTGCAGAGATTGCTCCTGGAGATGCTACCAGGTACTCTGCAGGGTTTAGATAGTAGGTAAGCATTAGCAAGCAGATAGCCACATGTACCTTTTCTTTCAATGACATAGGGTAAGACAGCCCTAGACATCAATGACTGGTAGGAAGTTCCCTCACAGTAGTGAGTTTGAGGCTAAGCAGTAGGAAAAAAATTAGCTTTTTTTCAATGCTGTCCTTGTGTCCTTTGCATCCAGAGAGGCTTTAAAAAGGATGGGCATGTGGCAGATTTGAAGTGAAAGGAAACAAGAATCTGTCAATGACGTTTTTTTTAGAAGAGTTGATGCTTGAGTAATGAAAACAACATTCTCCCCGCTGAGGGACAGCAAAAGAACAGCATTTATCCTTGATTCCTAGATTCTGATCTTGAGTTCTCTGTGCCTGACTTTCGGATCTCTCTATGCTTCGGTTTCCTAACTTGCAAGTGCAAACAGAAACAGCTTAATGCACAGGCAGCCTGCAAGCTTCAGGTAATTTTTTTGTCTGAAATATATTATGCATCTTTGTCATTGCTTGTATCATTAACATGTGGGAATGTGATGTATCAGAAACAGATCTTGTTTGGATCTAGATCTTCTCTGATTGAGTTCCAAGTTTTAAGACTGGGCCACCATATGATCTCATCTGTCACTAATGTAGGCTACTTTGTGGGACTTGTTAATAGGGTTGCATGCACATTATAACCTAGAAATTCTAGGTTATCACTGAGGCTTGCAGCTGTCATGGCAACAGAGTTGTTAGTCATCTCTCAAAGAGCTTTTTTTTTTTTTATTAAGGCCTCCTTGAAAGCATGAGATATTTATCATCCAGCATGCACAAGCAGGTTTATCTATGAAAACAGTCTGCCTACAAAATGATGATACCATCTCCCTTTAGTTTCTCTAGAGCTCATAATTTTTAGCTTTGTGTTCATGCTACTGCATTTAACAAGATTTTCATTAAAGCCCTTAATTTTGTGGCATATAACTAAGCTAGATTTTCAGGACTTTCCAGAGTTTGGATTTTAGCTTTGCAATTCTCCTTGATGTTACTGGGAGTTGCCAAGAGCAATTTTCCTTGAAGACTTTTGAAAATTTAAAATTCCCCATCTTTGTCTAGGAACAGTGAAAAAAAAAGTGAGCTAAATCAGTCGAAAAGTACAAGTCTGCCATTTTCAAATGAGTATACAACTACTCAGAATCCATCCACACAAAGTAATTATTTTGATTCTGTATAGCGCTAATATTTCACTCTGAGGTGCATTTGCAATGTGTCCTCTCCTAATGTCCCAGGAATTACCACTGTTTTCTGTGTCTTTGGCAGGTAGCAACTCTGGAGATGTGCTTAAAACACTAGCAAGGGCTAAGTAAACTAAGTAAACCACAATAAGGGCTGTACAGGCTCTGTAACTCTAGACTCCATCTAGCAGTCTCAAAGCCCCTCAAAATCATGAAAGCTTTAAGACAAGAGTACCAAAGAGTATCAAAGAGGGGTAAATTCTTGTTTGTCCTTCATTGCTGGAGAATGGAGGCACTGACAGGTTAAGCCATGTTAACTGACAATTACTAAGGAAGCCAATCTCCGACTCTGCCACTGATTGGAGGTTCCCCTTGAATCCATTTCTTGAGATTAATCGTAGGATTATCTTTCTTTTCCTCTTAACTATGCATTTCAAGGGCTGATACAGACAATGTGGAGTTGACAGTTTGGTCCAAGACTAGATTATATCTACATGCTTTTAGATAGGAAGCCTGCCATTTATTATCCTTTATTTGTGCTGCACTGCATTTTCAAGATCTGAGCTCCATTCTGATAAGTGATCACTTGCAAATCAATTGCAGATGCCTCTGTGGGAAAAGATGACACACATTCTCTCGAAAGGCGTGATTCATGGCACAGCAGAGGTGGAAAGTCTTGCTTTCTGCGCAGTTCTGAAACTTTCGCCAGTATTAAATCCTCAGTGGCAAGTCAGCTCCAGGAAGCATGCTTTTTAAAACTGAGTCTGGATATCTTCAGGGACAGAGGATTTGCCTTAAAGAAGTTTCATGTTTTTCATGAAAATAGCATTTTCACAAGATCAGAATTGAGTTGCTGAGTTATACAGTTCAAAGCACTGAGGCTACTCAGTAGACTCATAACACCCTTTCTGCTATGCCTGGGCCTCTTCATTTGCTCATGTGTTCCTTTGCTTCCCTTACACCTCACCTGCTTGACCTCTAAGAGTTGGTGGGGTCACAGTCAAGCTGGTCTGGCTATAGACCATCCTTTACAAAGAATTCAAACAGATTAGCAAAGAATGATGCTGTTTGAAGCCTTGTTTGTGTGTGAAACAATAAAGTTACACTTCAGACTGCCTACACAGTATTGTCAGCATAACACTTGGCTGCTTCTCTGACATGGAATTAGTACCTAAGATACATAGCTAAGGTAGGCACTAACTTGTGATTGCGATGATTTGCACGGAAAATTTTGAGTCAGATTCTCCTCAGGTCCGATTTGGTGTTGTCTCTTGAAGCCAATGAGGCACTCGCGGTTTGTAGCAGCTGAGGGCCTATTCCTTTGTTTTTAGGTTAGAGCTCTTACAAAGGAACTTGTTTTTCCATCCTCTTAAAACATAAACCACTATATGAAGTACATGGAGGAAGAGATCTTAAGTATTTTTCTGTTAGACCAAAAGTACAAAAGCCTTTTCAATAGAGCAGAATGTGACACTAACTTCCACAAAGCAATCTTCTCCTTCTCAGAAAAGGAGGAAAAAGGCAAACCAGACCATGAAAAATTAATTCCTTCATTTGGACAAAATTAAAATTGACTAACACTGGGTAAAAAACACAATCCTGCAGTCATTCATCCTCCATCCTTAGCTTTGTGACACCTGGTTTGGATCCAGGTCTGATTTCCTGTGAAAACACTGCCTGGGAAAGAGTCTGGGAGATTTCAGCGATTATCTGGCAATGGATTCTGCCCAACAGTGAGAACAGTAGCCCATCAGCCAGGCAGCATTTGCTGATGGATTCAGTACTATGACTGTTTGTGCCAAGACTGATTGCCTCTGGCCCTTGGCAAAGTCAGGTGAAAAATGTGACGTAGTCTGCTGTGAGTGCACTGTAAGAAGAAATAATAAAAAAATTATGAGGGGAATTGAGGTCAATGCAATAGAATGATGTACCTGAAATCAGGCTCAATTGTATTTGCTGCTTATGGAATGACTTTTTTTAAGAGAATAATTTGCCGAGAATGTTACCATTGTCTTACCTGTGGATGCCCTTGTTTATACTTCCTATATTAAACTTTTTTTAGCCTTCTAATAAATTTATTATACCTCTGTAAGCTTGGGATAGTTTAAAAGCTCTGTACATTCTACATTCATCCTCTGTATTTATTGGCAAAGAACAAAATACAGTCATGAAGGTAGCTCAGCATTTCTTGCTTTGATGGATTCTCAAAGATCCTTTTGCTGCCTGCTTCTCTTCCTTGTGCCTGGTAGATTGGTAAAATATAGCTTAAAATGCCTGAAACTCAGTAATATCTCAGTGATTCTCCTAATGAGGGCAAGTGATTTGGTGCAGCCTTTTCTAGAGCTGCACAGCATCCACAATAGGCTGGAAAACAGTAAGAGAGGCAGAAGCTGCTTGTGAATTTAGTTGTCTCTTTTGAAGCAGAATGTGGTGACTATCTGGTCTACAGTCAGTACTGCTTCACCGGAATAACTGTGAGCTACACAACAGCAAATATGAGTCTTCTCTACCACTAAAAGTTTTAATGTATTGTGTACTTTCTTATAAGACCAATGATACTTTCAGTGTCAAAAGCTAAGCAAGACTTGGTTGGTGTTGGAGAAGGTATCAGAAGTCCACAGCAGTTATTTTATCAGTCCCATCCTATCCTTTACACCACATCATGTAATGACAGAGCTGCTGGTTTCTGTTGAAGCAAGGCAAGGACTGACCAAAACTGCTTCTTAGAAGAGATAGGACATATCTTGAAATAATTTTCAGGAGAAGCTTGCCCCAGTGAGGCTATGAATGACCAAAGTGGAAATTTGTATTTGTGTTGTTCTATTATGAAATGAAAATCTCTTCTGAACACCTGATCTGACAGACAATCTGATCACATGGAGATCCTTATTGACCAGAAGTAAAAATCCCACTTAACTTTAGGCATGTATCTAAGGCTTAAAATTCCTTTAAAACAAGTAGAAAGAAAAAGTCTGCCCAAAATGCTGTTCAGATTATAGATGAAATAAATTACGCCCTGGAAATGCTACTATCTTCTGATTTGTGAATGACCTTCACAGAACCACAGAGTAATCAGAGTTGGAAGGCACCTCTAGAGATCATCCAGCTCCCTGCCAAAACAGGTTCACCTTGATGAGGTCACACAGGAATGTATTCAAGAGGGTTTTGGAAACCTCCAGAGGAGGAGACTCTACACCATCCCTGAGCAGCCTGTGCCAGGGCTCCCTCACCCTCACAGGAAAGAAGCTTTTCTTCATGTTCAAATGGAACGTGTGTTTCAGCACGTGTCTGTTACCCTTTGTCCTGTCACTGGGAACTACAAAAAAAACATTTGCCCCATCCTCTTGACATCTGCCCTTTAGGTGTTTATAAGTGTTGATAACATACCCTCTTAGTTTTCTCCAGGTTGAACAGCTCCAGGTCTTACATTAGTTGCAGTCCGAATACCATCCTGCCCTTCTTTTCACGTCCAAGATTCTAGAGCAAAAAAATGTTTCTCTCTCTCCTTTGTAATTGTCGGCAATATTAGGGTGCTCAGTGCTCCTAATTCCTCCACATATTATGACAGTATTTCTGTATCTAATGCAGGGAAAATACACAGTCTTGGGAAGCATTACATCAAAGCAAACACCAATAGAGGGCAAATTCCAGTGAGTGTTACTTGAGCTACAGTTTCTGCTCTGAGATGATCTTATGTTGGATTATTGTCTTTGCTGCTTCATACAGAGGTTTCCAGTTGCATTATTACAATGATAGATAAAGGCCTTGTGGCACAGATGAGGCAGCATGGAGAGGCTGCCTGCCTTGGCTATAGTTGAAAGATTCCCTAATCTTTGTCATTTGTTTCATCTGTCTGAGGAAAACTGTTGGTTTGCGTTTCCTCCTTGGGATCTCACTTATGTTAAAGAGCAGATGAATTATTCTCAAATATTAAGAGTTTTAAAATTCTTTGTATGAATGATGCAGTAAATGCAAATTTTGCAATCTTGCATTTTGTATGAGATATGCTTTTCATACACAAAAGCAAAGAATCGATGCAACGAACTTGCTCTTTCCCTTCATATTGTCACCACTGACAATTAAAAGTAAGTCTTTCTGCTTTATGCCAAACATATCAGAAGCCCACTGTGTTTTTTGTTTTTCTCCTCTATATTGAAAGTCTTGTGTTTTTTTTTCTTTCTCAAAAGTTGTGTGTAGGTATTTTGAGAATGGAACATTTTAAGTACTTTGAAAGTGTAGTATGTAACATGGAACATCATCTTTTAAAAAGCTTCAAGCACTGACAATAATATATGACTTTGTTTTGTGTGGTTTCTTTTTCTACTACTTCCCATTACTCTTCTCTGAGGTGAGTAACATTGGTCCTGAACTAACTAGCAGCATGACAGAAATAAAGGAAATGATAGCTTCCCGGCTGTGGTTTCAGCACAGCAGTGCTTGGCACAGAGCACAAAATGAGTAACGGTTGAGTATCCTGCCAGCTTTCTACTCCCTCACCCAATGCTAAGCCCAGAGCTGGTCTGGCTCAAAGCAGAGCTGGAGGCTGCTTTAACTTCTGTTGATTGTCACTGGCCCTAGAGGCTGCCAAGTGCACAGGGAGCTGCCTCCATTCCCAGGCTTAGTGTGTGTATTTCACTTAAAGAAATCTGCTGTGGCAGAGGTATACACAGAGGTATACATTGTGAAACATATTGACTTCCCAGGACAACAGACCTCCTTGGCCCATGGGTAAGCCCTCCATGTAGCCACTCCAGAAAAAGTCTGTCTGCTTTCCACTGTAAATTGATTTGTGCCTGGCTTTACCTGTTTCTGTGAGTTTGAAAGCAACTCTGCACTGCCAAGTCAGAAATGGTCAATTCAGCATTATGATGTTGGAAAATACAACAGTCAATCTGGCCGTGCCTCTCAAGCCCTTGAGATATGTTAAAGACACAGTGAGTGGGCTATCAGTGTCATAATGAAGTGGCAGTCAGGTGAGGTTTGGGAGGGAGGGAGGAGGAAGGCCCTCCACAATTCCTCTGATTTATGATTTCTTTGATAGCTACATGCAAGGAGCATCAGTTAGTGAATTATTCCAGATGGCCCAACTAGTGGAGGGAGTCTCTCTGCTGCCACAGGGCAGGATTTACAGCCTGTGCCTTTTAGTGCTAACAGTCATAGGTAAATCCAGGACCAGAGCTGCAAGTCTCTCTCCTAAACAACTACCTTCCCAGGCCCTGGATTAGCACATGCCACCCAGCCTCTGCAAACCTGAGTAGCCCATCAGTGATGCCCCATGTCTCAGCTTGTGCCCTTGCACATTTGCTCTTTTCCCCACTCCTTCGGCACAGCAGATTACAATGGATGCTTTAAATGGTTTCCCTCCATCTGTCTGAGAAGTGTGTGAATCGCAAAGCCAGGCATGCACTACCAGACAGGGAGAAAAGATAATAAATCACATCTTTCTTACAATGTGTCACAGCTAAGTCTAGAACGACACACCACATAGTGTTAAGAGCCCACTTTTTTTTTTTTTTCCCTTTTGTTAAAATATGTTAAACTGTGCCACGTTCTGTAGTTTATTGCACACTCATCATGTCCACCCAGAAGTGATTTTCTTGTGCTAGCAACAATTTTTTACCTGCTCATCAGGCACAGGGCTTTACTATGTCCAATGAATCAATGTTGTTCCCACTGAGAAGCAGGCAGGAAGCCTCTACTGCTGTTGGAGCACTCCCAGCCAGCTCAAGCCTTTCTAACTAAAGACTTTCTAACTACATTTGCATAAAATGATTTATTCCCTCTTATTTCTCCTTGGGTTATTTTTGTATTTCACTCCTAGATATAAATGACATCCAATAAGTACCAGGGAGCAGGCTTTCCACATCTTGGGAACAACTCTGGAAGCTCAAGGATAGCAAGCTTCCCCATTTCTGGTTGTCTTTAGCAAGTTTACCTGGCTGGTGCTATGAAAGTGAATGAGAAGCTTTAGTGAAAAAACAAGATTTTGGATGCAGGCATGCTTTGTGTTAAATAGGAGAAAACAGTTGTCAATACAGAGTTGTGTAAAAGTTTCATTGGAAAGTGTATCAAGAGAAAAGACATAGCACAAAGTAGCAAAGCTAAATGGCTGTCAAGTATGTGATGAATCCTAAAATGACACCAGCTAACAGCCACATCTGACCTAAAGGACCCATAGCTCGGATAGGGAAAGAATGTGGGTACTGATATGCAAAATTCCCACCTCACCATCTGCATGATCATGAAGTAGAGAGTTAAACTGCTTCTTCAGAGGGGCTGCCTTGCATGATGCATTCAGAGATGATGTGATCTGATAAGTTAGTGAGTGCTAGATCCCTCCCTCCTCTATTGACGGAGATTTTCTTCCTGCTTCTCAGTAGAGTCTGCATTGATTTGCTGAGCTCAGATGAACCCTGTGGGTGAGAGCTGTTGTGCTCTCATACACAGCATCTCTCTGAAACGTGTTTGTCCTAGATATTATTTTGAGAGAGAAAGTCCTTCCCACTCAGGCTGGAATCCAGTATGGGCAGAGGTGTCCTGGACTAGAAAACGGAAAGAAGAGGAACAAAGCGGGTCATAATGCAAAGATTCATAGAGCTAAACCATCAGAAAACTGTCAAGACATGTGAAGCTAACTGACAGTGTTACAGGGCACAGCATTCGACCTTTCAGGATCAGCATCAGGCAACTCTGACTAGTAAGTAACAAGGATTACATAGCCATAGTCATAGCACAGCATAGAGGTGGTGAACTGGCACATTGAATGAATAATGCACAAATTCCCCTTGCACCCCAGATGGCTGTTCTATAACAAGAGATTATTTCAGGCATCATTCAAGGATAGACCCTTTTCTCAGCTGCCCAGGCATCTAGGATATGTGTGTCTCAAAAAATAAGGCAGATTAACTGGGAAACACTTCTGCAGTCCCAACTCCACCTATTACCAAGAGTTTGATGATGATAGACAAAAATTAGAGTTGAGTGAAAATAATTTGGGTGTCAAAATACCACTTAAGGGGTTTGTCCCAAGACAGTGAGATATTTTCAGAAAAGAAAGCCTGCAATTTCTTCTTCTACAGCACATTGCCCTACCAGCCTAGAGTCGTGCAGATTTGTTCTTTTAATTTGTACTTATCAGTGTCAAATCATGAGGAGTACATTCAGAGAATATAATACAAGCAACTGTTTGTCTGAAAAATTGTAATCTCCAACTCTAGAAGAAAATTCTAGCTAAGCATCAAGTGTCATCAGGAAGACATGACGTGTGAAAATACCGTGTTGTGAGGGTCCATCTAGATAAAGCACTATGCTGCACTGGCCTGTGAAAAAACAGCTGCAAGTCCTGAGGACAAGCAGTGCATTGCTATATGAAAAGAAGGATAGACCACAGCACACAGTTTGAATGAACAACAAGTAAGCAGCATTCTAGCTAACCTTCACTTAATCTCTAAGGATTTCTTAAAATGTGTTTTGTTCTGTAGAGAGTTAACATGGATCTTGTGTGGAAAGAAGTGGGTAGAGTATGTGAACACAAGCATATGTGCATGGTGCTCATAGGTTGGGAGGTTGATAGCAGTGGGGTCGATTTGTCTGGGTACAAGGAAAATATGTTTCCTTTGCTCTCTTCAGGAGCAAATGAGCAGTGAGTGGGTGGGAGACATAGGGAGCGCATCTGTCTCTAATCATCTCTGTGCTGGATGGCTGAGGAAGTATGCGGAGAGGGATGCTGCTGCTTCTGCAGCCCAGCATGTTTGTGTTGTGCTGCACTTGTGAGGCAAAGTGTCCCATCTGCATCTCCTGCTGTGGCTTGTCCATTTTTCCTAGGCTGGATGTGGGTGAAATGCATGGTCCAGGCACCTACATCATCAGAAGGATTGTAATGACACAGACTCAAAAGCAGAAGTATGCAAGAAGCCAACAACCTGACATACTTTTTCATAATTTGTTACTAAACCTGTCTTACTGTTGCACTCTAACAGACACTACTGATGCTCTAACCTACACTCTCAAATCTACAGCATTCTTTCACTCCCAAATTAATAAACTCTTTTAAAATTTAGTATGGACTTCAGCAGCACTGATGGACAACTGACGGTGAAACTACCTCTGTAGGGAAACTGTCCTATATGTCTTGTAATCCATATAGACAGGGTCCATTGCTTGCAGCAATCTGAATACTTGAGTGTGGTGGTTTATCCCTGTCTAGGTACCAGGTGTCCACTAACTCATTCTATCACTCCCCCTCCTAAACTAGACAGGGGAGAGAGAAATATAACAAGAGGTTTGTGAGTCAAGGATGGGGAGATCACTCAGCAATTAGTGTCATGGGCAAAAGACTCAACTTGGGGACAATTGGTTTAATTTATTAATGAACAATCAGAGCAGGGCAAGGAAATAAGAAATGAAACCGAATCTTAAAACACCTTCTCCCACTCCTCCTTCTTCCCAGGACTCTCCCTCCTTCTCCCCCAGTGGCACAGGGGATGGGGATTATGGTCAGTTCATTACAGATGGACTTTGCTGCTGCTTCTTCTCAGGGGCTACAGTGTGGGGTCCCTCACATGAGTGATAGTCCTCCACAAACTGCTCCAGCATGGATCCTTCCCTTGGGCTACAGTTCTTCGTGAGCTGCCCCGACACGAGTCCTTCCCATGGGGGCAGCTCCTCACATCCTGCCCCAATGTGGGTCACCCACCGCGAGAACAGTCCTTCAGGGACAGATGGCTCCAGCCTGGGTCCCTCACAGGATCACAAGTCCTGACAGTAAGCCTGTTCTGGGGTGGGCTCCTCTCTCCCCACAGACTCCCAGATCCTGCCAGGAACTTGCTCCAGGGTGAGCTTCTCACAGAGTCACAGCCTCCCTCAGGCATCAAGCCACTCCGGCATGGGGTCCTCCATGGGCTGTGAGTGGATCTCTGCTCCCTGGTAGCCTCCATGGACTGTTGACGCACAGCTGCCTCACGATGAGCAGCACCACAGGTCACATGGGCATCTCTCAGTGCATGGACACCTCCTCCCTCTCCTCCACTGACCTTGGTGTCTGCAGAGATGTTTTCACATTTATTTAGCAACTGCGAAGTAACTTCTTCCTCTTCTCCAATATATTAATCACAGAGGCATTATTTACATCACTAATAGGCATGGCTTTGGTCATCTGTAGGTCCATCTTTGAATTGACTGGCATTAGCACTATCAGCTACAGGGGAAGCTCCTAGCAACTCTTTGTTTAAAGAAGCCATCCTTGTAGACCCTGTTACCAAAACCTGGGCCAGACAAAACCACCACAATGAGACAGCAAAAGACAACCTTGAAAGAAGAGAATAGGCAAAAAGAAGGAGCAATATACCTGAATAAGCAAGGATAGCTAGGCAAAATGCAGCACAGGGAAACTCCCAAATGTATGTATGTACAGAGAAAGGAAGATTAATTTTGCTTAGGCAAATACAAAGTCTTCAGCTAGAGCAATTCATACTGAAGGAAAAAGATCAAAGAAAACCAGTGAAATTAGTCAGCTGAATTTTAATATGCTACTGAATAGAGACTAAGGAAACTCTTACAGATGACAGTAGAAACATTTTATAGAGATCAAAGTTTAGCTAGAGATAAAAGACAGAACAACAAACTAACGTTTTGTAATTTCCTCCCCACCCTGATAAAGTTCTCCATACATTATTTATAAAGAGATCAGTAGGCCTTTTTTGGGGGGGAGAACATCTTAGATGCATCTTTGAAGGGACTCTTTCCATTTCAGAAAACATTTCAGTTGCAGTGGACCCTGGAAAGTTTGCTATGAGTTTAAATGGCATCAGAATTGGGTACATGGTAAATTTAACAATGAAAATAAACCAGACACTTTTAGTTCCTTATGGTGTGTCCCAAATAGCTTATAAAACACAAATGCTTCCTCAGTCATTAGGGATGAACAGGTCCCCTGGCATCCTAAATAGAATGCAAAGTGTAGATCAAAATGGGTAATAAATTGAATTAATGTGGCAAAGACATAGGCTGATGTCAAACTGATGTTAAGGGACTAACTTATATTGAACTTCTCCTTGGAGACAGCAACATAGAGAAATGGTTAGTGCTTCATTTCTAGCACCAAGCAGTCTGTTGCCATGCTACTGTATCTAGGTGGCATCTAACTGGTACACGCAAAGGAAAATCCTAGTTCTCTCGTAGTAAGTCCATATCTGAGATGCTAGCAGAAGGCTTGAGTACATCAGCTGAGTGAGCTATCTCCCTCCAGTTGCTACCTGGATGAGAGGAAGGTGTAGACATGCCACACTGATATCTCTCCCTCACCCTGGCACACTCCTGTGATGACCCCTTCATTCTCTGCATTTGCATTGTGGGTGAGAGCATGGTGCTGAGCCTTGTGCTAGATGCCTTTCACATCCCTCTGTGTCTGAACTCTCATTTTCTGTGGCAGAATTGTACCCATTTAGCATATAAATGTGCCTCTGGAGAAACAAAATGAAGGATGGAATTTGCCAGATGAAATTTCACAATTGAAAGGACGATAGGAAATCTTTTGAAAGTAAAGGTCGTAAACAGCTGAAAACAGAAAAAACACAATGTGGAAACAAACTGTAGAGACAGAAAACAAAAATAAATAAATGATTGGGTGAGTGAAAGTTAAGAAATTGTTCCCCATGAGTTAGACGAAAGGAATGGAAGCAGTCAATAGACTCTCCCTCATCTGGAATTCACCATTTTCACTCTATTTCCCTAAACCAGGCAAAACGTTGTACAAGACCCAGTGCTAGAGATATTCAAGGTTGGTGGCATATCTCCTGGCACAACAAGAACCAGGCCCAGGTCTGTAGTGAATTTTAATACTTTCAAATCTCAAAAGTCTAAAACCTGCTGGCTTTAGCAGTTACTCTTCATGCTGAAGCAATTATACAAAATGCTGCAGATACTGAGCATCTCACAGGTTAGGCTGCACATCCAAATGCCCACATACTTTCTAGCCTCAGTGTTTTGAGTGTAGTGTTGTGGCTGAATGCAACATTGCAGTGCACTTAACGCCAGCACTTGCCTAAAAATTATAATGGTGCCTTTCTATGGGCTTTGTGACTATTATGGTAAATAGTCTTTACCATCAGCCTCTATCTGACGTTTCTTAGGTCAGCTTGGGCTCAGCCTGAGTGATATCAATGCTAAACCCCCCTTGGAGTTTGCTCAAAGTTGACAGTGTAGCACATACTGTCCAACACAGAGAGAAGAAACACCATAGTAAGGTAATCTATAAAAGGAAAAATAAACTTGGCTTGTATCCTTACACTGCACAACACAGTTCTCCCCTTGCTATGCACTAGTTGATATTTGCAGTCAGAGACCTACTCTCAGGGAGGCGTGAGAAGAGCAGTGAGCCCAGCATGGCAAAAGCTTTTGGGTCTGAAGTCTTTGCCCTGCCTGAAGAAAGTAAGCCAGAGGCGGAGCCCAAATTCTGTCATTCTAGGTGCTTTTGCAGGAGCTAAAAACCACTGACCCCATAAAACATCATCAACTGCATGTGACAGTTACTGCTGCCTCTTCTCACCTTCCCTGTAATGTAATGCCCTGGAGTGACAAGCCAACTAGACAAAAGATCCAGAAAGGAGCTCTTTCTGAGCATTTAGAAAAGTCTGACACCTCACCTTTATCATCACAATAAAATGCTGCAGAAAACAAAAAATAATGACAAAGTCCCCAGAACCTCCGTCTACTTTATTAAACAACCGGAGGAGAAGTTCTCAAGCCCCAGAGGGTGCCAGGGCTGAGGAGTGAGGGTGGCTGTGCAGCTATCATGCAGCACAGCTCCCCTCTGGGGAAACGTCAGCAGCTCTATAGTCCTGTTTTACATAATCTTTACAAAATCCAGGGAGAGAGAGGATGGCGGGATCTGAGGCCAGCGCTAAGGTGCTGCTGGCAGAGGTAGGGATGGCTCACAGGATGAGGCCATTGAGGCGTCCTGAAGATCTTACTACTTTTCTGCTACCAGATCCTGGCCTGCAGTACCATCATCTTGGATCTGGCACTGGCCACGAGAGCCACATAAATGTCTTTTTTATTGCACTCATGGATACAGTCTCAGACAAATTATTAGGTGTCATCCTAGACAAAAGACATCAGCTACTTTCAGTCAGTCGGTACTGGCTCAGAGAGCTTGGACAGAAGCAGTGCAGTCCATCTGGCTGGCCACATAGAGGCAAAGCAAGCTGTTACGATGGAGGCTCTGGCCCCTCTCTGTAGGGCTGGCAAGAGCAGAAGTGATGGTCTAATGGCAAATTACTGACAAGCACACAACTTCTCATAAATACATTATCTAACCTACAGGAAATATATTGCAGCTGTGGGAGCATTAAAATCTTTTTATGTTTACCTGTACATCTTTTAAAAATGTGTTGAAAATAATACATAAGAGTGAAAGTTACAGTATCGTTAAGAGGGAATGAGTCTACATTTCAACTGGGAAAGAGCCCTTGGGAAAATCTTGGAGAAGAAAGTAATTCTGATCTTGCCAACCTGCAGCAACAAAGTACAGTGCAGATCCAGCCAGGAACATGACAATAAAGACCTTCACCCCACAGTGGGCTGAGGACAGCTGACATGGATTGATTTGAGTAATATGCCATTAAAAACCTTTCTGAATGATTGCAAGCTGTTATGTGGCTTCAGTCTTAAGCACTTAGGCATATTGTTTAATTGACATAGCATTATACTTCCTTTCTAGCCATTACTGTTGCTCATATTGTGACAATCTGAATACATAACTGTCATTATGCTAGTACCTATGCACAGACACCCATACGAGAAAAGGAACTAAGAGGCTACCATTCATGGCACAGAAATGGCATCTCAGCCTTAGTGATACCAGTACAATTTGTGCTGCATCACTACATGTCATCTTAATCCATAGCCGAGTGACTACAGGGATGTGCATTCCTAGCATGACATTAATAGCAATTCTTACCACTTCTAGGAATGTACTGGTCCTGTACCACTGCATGTATCAATGCAATGGCTACAATCCGCTTCTGTACTTCCCACCCGCTTTCTCTAATCATTCTAGCTAGTTGGCTGTAGCAACTGTGAAAGTAGAGGACATCAGAGGACATACTACTACTATGTTATGACCCACTGAAGAGAGGAAGGCACATCTATATTTAAATCAATGTTCCATAGAGAGTGTTCTGCATTAGGAAATAAGTCCTTATACATTTACCTGCCATAACATTGCCATATATTAACATGGTAATGGTGATACATTTCAGCATTTTTTTTTCTTCCTTTGTTGATCACATATCTCTAATTCTGTTTTTTAGCTTGATTCTCCTTAGTGTCCAAGTTATAATTTGCAAACTTAAAATACAAATTCTGTTTATGAAGATAAGATTTTGTAAATATATCTCTCCCGGAATAGGAGGAAATTGGTTTGTGTTCTCTTAAACAAATTATTTAGATAATATCAAGTCTGCTTCAGGTAAAAAGTTTTGAGATGGAAACACGTTTTAATATGCCATCCTTATACTAACTATATTATAAACATTTGTGCTATTGTAGGTATAAGTCGGTATATTTCAACAATACAGTATAAGACATATTGCAACTAAAAAAGCAATACTAGATCACAGAAAAGAAGAAGTTTCAAAAATCTAAACATCTTAAATACAGATATTCAGACTGCATCTATCCTAAAGGGCACGTGTGCTGAGAGTGATCCCATCCTGTCCTCAAGCTACCCAGCTCAGAGGACTCACTGCAACACACCCTGCCCATTCAGGGCAATTACCTTCAATGGAAAGCAAACAACCAGACATAGCGCAGAAAAAGGAATGATGTCCATACGTCATACTTACATCTCAGGGTGGTTTGCTGCCAGGATGTGGTGAAGACACGCACTCAGGCAGACCAGACTCTAGGTACTGGGAAGTGGTCTCAGGTTGAACTGTTCTGAATGTTAAGTGTGCGTCTTCCATGCTAGGCAGCTTGATGACAGACACGGAGAATACCAAGCACTGAACCACTGTGTGTGTTTCAACTATCAGAAAATAGGATGAAGGAAAGAGTGAAGGAATACTTCTGAAGAAGAGGAAAATGTGTAGAAGTATAGCTCTGATAATGTCAAGAAGGAACAAAAATAGGAAGGTTTAGAGCTAGACAAGAAAACAAACTCCAGCTAAGAGGATTGGGAAATTTCTAGAAGATAGTAGACTGCCACTGAGCTCCATAGGATCTTGGAGCCAAGAGCAGCTGCTTTCATGTGGATAAAAGCCCATCACAGCAAGACATGGGGAATCCTTGATTGCTGGCTTCTGGGAGTTCTGGTAGACAGCAAACTATAAACATAAGCCAGCAATGTGCCCTTGTGGGCACATTGTACTCTTGTAGTCAAGTACACTTGTTTGGAGTACTGTGTCCAGTTCTGGGCTCCCCAGTTCAAGAGGGACACGGAACTTCTGGAGAGAGTCCATCAGAAGGCTATAAGTTGATCAGGGGTTTGGAACATCTTTCTTATAAAAAAAGGCTGTGAGATCTGCAAATGTTCAGCCTGGGGATGAGAAGAATGAGGGGGAATCTCATTAATACTTAGAAGTATTTGAAAGGTGTATGTCGGGAGGATGGAGCAACACTTTTTTCTACAGTGTCCAGTGATAGGACTAGGGGTAATGGACCAAAACTGGAACACAAATGGTTCCACTTAAACTTAAGGAAAAACTTCTTTGCTTTGAGGGTGAGGGAGCCCTGGCACAGGCTGCCCAGAGAGGGTGTAGACTCTCCTTCTCTAGAGGTTTTCAAAACCCACATGGACATGTTCCTGTGTGATCTGATCAAGGTGAACCTGCTTCAACACGGGGTTGGACTAGATGATTTTTAGAGGTCCCTTCCAACCCTTACCATTCTATGGGATTCTGTGATTCTGTGATCTCCTGCAAGAGCATTTCCCTGCCATGATGAGAAGCAGCAGCTTTACTGAGCTCCTATCTCAGCTGGAACAAGAAAGTCAGGGCTGTCTGGCTCCCACAGTGCTGAGATATTGCCAGTCAGCTGGTTGGCAGTGTCTTACTTTGCTGAGAGCCAAAAGTTTTTGGATCACGGTCCTCCGTGAGTTCCAAGAAAGATGTTGTCCTCCTGAGCACCAGCATCTCACAGTTACTGCTAAGCCCTAACTCAGGAGGAGCTTCCATCTAGGAAGTCCTAGTTTTTGCTGGAATGAAATTGCTGGGATTAAAGCTGCCTTGCAAATGTAAGAGTGTACTGAGTGAGCTGGGCTATGTGCACTATTTTGGACTTGGTGTATTATTGCCATGGAGTAGATCACTGCATTAGCCAGTGTAGTTGTAAGTAGTCATGAGTCTGACCTGGCTGCAAAGTGATGTTGAAGTAGGTGCAAAGGGGGCAGAAATACACTGAATATACATATAGAGAAAAAATACAGAAATACAGAGCCAGCAGTGAGATCAATGTAGGTTGCAGTACAGTCACAGTCTAAAGGTGTATGGATGAGAGCCCTTTCCTTGGCTGAGTGGATGTTCCCATTTTTAAAGCTAAGGTAAGGATATGGGTAAGCACTGCCTAAAGATTTTGCTAGAGCACTACTGCCCAATTTCTGTTTGAGAATGAAGAGGAAACCTGGAAAAGTGAATATTTCTGGAGAAAAGACAAGCCAGTAAACAGCTTGATCAAAAACATTGGGATGGGTCATGACCTATGTTAAAGAAACATAGATTTCAGGGGCTATTAGATTATTTCCATTCTGTGTAATGGGGAAGCTTTGTGCTCTGGGGTGGCAGTCCACAGTGCTTGCAGTTTCTGAGACACTTCCAATCAGAAAAATAATTTCTTCTGAATATGTCTGCCTAACACTGCTCTGAGTGGTAGTGCCCATTTTAAAGAGACTTTTGTTGGAAATTCACTATGTGTTTGCAATAAGGAGTGATTCCAAAATAATAAAAGTAATTAGTGCATGATATGAACTAATCATCTGTAAAAGGACCTGCAATACTAACTTTAATGAAGACTGAATTTGTATGGTTATGTTGCATAAATCTTGCAAACAGAAGTTTATATGCTGGAAATGTTGACAAGCCCTGAACTACAGTGCTATGACCAGTTAATTGAATCCATATTGCCCTGCATCCAGAGAATCAATAATTCTTAGAAGCAAAGGGCACTGCCTTAAAAGCAAAATGAGACCTTCATGCAAGGAGGAGTTGTTGTGGTGAAAATGCAGCTGTGAAACATTGTAGGAGCATGTGGCAAGTATGGGCAAGAGAATCATGTTTAAAATAGTATACAGAAGACATGCAGAGGCAAGCCCTAAGCAAACACAATTGTTTACAGTATTTTCCTGATTTAGTATGATAACAATCCTAATGTTCCAGTCTCAAAAACTGATGGATCCAGAGACCTTAAGCTGAACCAAACAATACTATTGGACATTAGTATCTTAACTGGGATGTGAACATGACAGGGAGTGACTGGGAGGGCAGAAGTTAGTTATAGCAGCAGCAGGCTGTTACACTCTGGTGTAACAAGACTGACTAATGACTTCTTACTCTTGCATGAAAAAGACATCTTATGTTACATAGGTCTGTAATAACCCCAGCACCCCTTGTCATGGGAGCTATATTCACCATGACACAGTGGCTGCTCCCACTTCTCAGCTGGGATCCAAGTGCCTTGCAGCCAGGCTGCCTGAAGGGACGTGGCCTCAGGTGTGCCATCAGAGAAGCTTGTGCTGGATCTGTGTTAAACACAGTTACTTGCATGTCCGAGAGGAAGTTACATTAATTCTTAACAAAAGGCTACTGAGGTTGTTTTCACATCACTTTGTTTGGGCTTTTTGGTAGCTAAATGATGTCCCATATCGCTTCTAGTTCTGGGGTCAGATCAGGACACTGAGATTCTCTATGTCTTTACTGCTGGCAGAGGAAGGGAGAGAAGGAGAAGCAGGAATAAGAAAATATAACCATCAGTTAAAGACCATGAGTGCTCTAGGAATCCTAGAGAAAAGAATTTGTGCCTCCTGCTCATTTTAGTGTTTGCAGCTACCTTCTATAAAACACTAAATCTTGCTCACATTTACATAGTGGACCCAGCATAGTACTTAAGCACATGCATAACTGCAAGCATATGAAAGTTTCCATTACAGCTACTCACATTCACATAATAAGGATGTTCTCATAAGATTTATTGGATGGCAATCTAGGAGAGGAAGGAGCTTTAAAAGCCCTTATGGGTCACTCCCTTCACAATTACCTGGTGTGTGCTGCTGGGCCATTTTTGAGGGTATAGTGCTTTATCTGTGTCTGCTCTCCTTGCTTGTGACAGTTCATTTGAGCTGCCCTACTGAAGAGTTTTGTGCCTCCAGTTTGATTGTAATCACTTTGCTTAGGTTGCTCATTGTTTGTTTGATGTCTGTGTCAAACAAAAGCAAAATCACTTTATTATTCTTTTTTAAATGTTCTCTGCCAGGTGGCTGAATGGTGTAAAAAACTAAAAAATATAAGCCCTGTATATTTCTGGTATTTTTTTTTTTTTAAATTCACTTTTTTTTTTAAAAATCTCAGTCTTATCCCCCCTCTGCCCTGTCAGGCCAAAATAAACTAGACAAACAAATCCTCTCGTGATAAACTAAGTGATAAGTTTAGGATTAGCTGATGTGTCTACTAGCATGCAGTAGCCAGAAGACTATATGAGACTAAAACCTGAAGAGAATCCTAAAGTATTCAGACTAGGAGAATTCATTTGGACAGCTCCAATGGGGTACAAAGTAAGCAGCTGCCTCTAGCAGCAGACCTAGGGAGCTTCAAACTCTCATGGTTTTTCCCTGTCTGTGGCACAGCTATGCAAATTCAGCCTGCTGCTGAGAGAGTGTGAGGATTCAAGATGCCTGAGGACACCAGCAGTACTGGGAGAGGCACAGGGCAGCAGTGCTGACCTCATGTCTCCCCTGGCAACAGGAAGGAGACTGACCCTGCAGGGCTTCCTCTTGCTTCCTGAGCCAGCTCCATCTGATCTCCTATCCCTCTGGCCTCCCACTCCCATTTCCTCCTACAGTAACTTTGTTTCTCTTCCCCAGGAATCCCTGCAGATAAAAGACAACACAATCTTTCTCTTTGGGATTCATCCTGCCTTCATCACAGACTTTACCCAGAGCCAGACCCTTGGAATTTGCTAACCCATGTAGTCTTTGCAGGACAGAGTAGGAAGATGACAAGGTTTATCCACTCCTTCCAGGCTAATCAGAAGTAAAACAAGAGACAGAAACATAAACTCTTAATTGGATGTGTTTTTGTCTGCAGTGTTTCTGAAGAAAGAGGAGAGCTAGAGGGGAAGGAGGGATAAGGGCCGAGGAGGGAGGAGAGAAATAAAAGGAGAAAATTTGGCATGTTATTGTGCCAAAACATGTGGTACAGATGGGAAGACACAGATGGAGCATTTCTACTGGCAGTCAAGAAATCAAACATGCAGAAAGTTGCTGCAATTTTTTTGTATCCCTGTATTGTAACGTTCTGTAGCAGCAGTTCTTAAAGAAACAGACTGTCACTTCAGCAATGCTTTGGGAGCCTGCACATGAATACAGTCAGCCTAAAAATGTGCTGCAGCATCTCTTGCCTGGCACAATGAGTTGAGATATTTTGTTTCAGCTCACATTATGTATACTGGCCCATTTGAAGCACATAGGAACTAAATTATGCTCCTTATCTTACCAAGCTGCACTTGTCCATGGCACAGGTGGAAAACAGCAGATGTGTAGAAGTAGATCTTTCTTCCTTTGTGCTCAGGTGCAGCAGATACCTGAAAATGAGAGTAAATGTTGCATGTAATAGTGACATTGGCATGTAAGCAGGGAGGAAAGAAAGGGATCCAGAGAAATACCAAGAAGAATTCTGCAGGTGTTATGTCAGGTCCCCTTATTAGAGGCACTGAAATGACTGCAGCACCATTCCTGTAAAGACCCGCCAAGAGTTTCCAGTGTAATTAGCCTTTCAAAGAGTCAGCAGGAGGCCTTTACACCCTCCGTGTTGTGAAGAGATCTGTTACTGGATATTCCTCTGTCTCTGAGGGAAAGTAGATGCTTCCACTCCCAGTCTCTTGGCTTCTATAGTCACAGCCCTTGTATGACTTCTGTAGCTGATAGCAGGGCAGGGAAGGCTGGAACAGTGTTCTGGTCATGACAACATTTCTCTGTGTCCCCAAGCTTACCCAATGAAGGAGGTTAATGTGTCTAGGAGCCTCCTCTAAGAGCAACGAAGCAGAGACATGTGGAAAGTCCTTCAGTATTTCCCTCCCCATCTCTCAAGAGGATCTTGAGGAAATTTATTGCATTACTTTGTCCTATTCTGTCTCTCCTCTCTTACTATGGGACCCCTGACTTAAGAGTATTAAGATATATGTTGAGTTCAGCTCATAACAAAAGTATTCCCTATCCATCTGTCCATCTGTGTTTTTCTGAGGACAGCTATCACCATCCTATCTAAGAAGAAAAACAGCTTTTGAAAATAACTTCTTTTTCATATTTTGTGAGTCCCAGGACAGTCATATTCTTACCTCACACATTCTGATTTTTATGCTGCTGCAGTAAGCAAATGGGAGTTGAAGAAGTCATTAATTGTTAATTTAGACTGGCAATTAGGCAAAATCTAATGGGCTGCTCTCAGGTTTAGAATCTAGTATTGCTAGTTGTAGGCTCTAATCCTGACATTGGTTTTTTTCTGTGTCAAGGATGAATTCCCTTCCTTTGTCTAAATTGAAGAATTGCTATTCTTTATGAAACTACATGCTATTTGGATCCTTGCTTAGGCTTCACAAAATATTTTGAAAATGAAAGGTAGGAAACATTATTTTGATATTTTAGTATGTGTCTGAATATCCTTTAAGCCCCTATTCTGATATCTTCAAAATCCCTGTCTTGGGTAAGAGAATTCCTGATCTTGGCAGACTCACACTATAAATTCAGTAATAGCATTGGTCCAAAAGACACCTTGCTCAATGGAATAGATTAACATAACAGTATTATGCAGTTACAGTTTGTCCAACTGGAGAGATTGCTGCGGTAGAAAAGGTGGCAGTGGTCACCACCTCTGTCAAACATAATTTTGCACTCATTCTGTGAGTATTTGGAATCCAACACCATGTGCTATGTGGTATATTTTGATATGCAATGTTAGTGGAAGTCTTTCTGGTTTTTTATTCTTGCATTGTCATCATCTGCAAGAGTGAGGTTAAACCAAAATTAAGAAAGACCCTTGAAAAATACCCTTTTTAAGAGTTTGCAAGCACAAAAAATCTTCTCTCAAATAAATGAAAGACTCATAACATAAATATTTACTTAAAAGCTGCTGCTGAAGCTCAGTCCCTTGATTGAATCTCTCTTCATGAGAAATTAATCTTTAAGGAAATGAAATAGGAGGAGTGATCCTTGCTTTTCTCTCCCTCTGGGCTGAACAGTGATCTGATCTCTACTTTGAGATCAAGAGAAGATAAAACCTTCAAGCTTACCATCTTCATTTAGTACCGTGACACTAGCTCCAGGGAGACAGCTCTCCCTGGGCTCAACTTCAGAAATCAGTTCTGAGGCATGGTAAATGAAGGTGATGTCAATATAGGCACTGTATGCCAGTCTACAGTGCCAGTCTCACCAACAGTTTTTGGTCACTGAGTCGCCCCTATGGCTTAGTTGGCTTTGGCCCTCAGCGCTTTTATTGTCAGGAAGAGATATAGCCTGGCTTAAAAAATAAGACTAAGCTGAAGACTGGAGAAGAAGCACTAGAAATTCAGCAGGAAGGTAAATGTTCGCTTGTCCTGTTTGGTGATCCCGGGGAAAAATGAAGACGCTGTGTCACATATAAAGACAATAGATGACAAATCCTATGGCTTTGTTAAAGTCTGTTCTTATAGAGGCAGATATGAGCATTCAAGCCTGTCTGGAAGGACTGTTAAACATCTGACTTGAGTCTAACATGTGCTTTTAAGAAACTGAAGTGAAATCAGAAATTTTGAAATTAATGTCCATTTTCCTATTTACAATTTGTTGCCTGAGACATTAATGCTCATTGTCCACAGAGACCCCGAGAGGTGAGGAAGAGCTGGGCTACCTGGGTTGATTCTTGGCCCAGTGCAGAAGTTCAGAGGTTTTAATGCTGCAGGAGTCACCAAGAATAATGGCAAATGATTGGTGTAACACCAATCAGTAGTTCTACCAAAAAACTTCCTGTATTAACCCTGTGAGTTAGCCGTTTTCACCTAGCATTCAGGGAGAAGTAGGAACAATGGTGAAGTAATTTATTTGAGTGTGATGCTGGTAAGAGATACTGCCTGAGATGATATGAGTTTACATTTCACATCTCAGCCCAAAGCTGTGGCAGTATAGGCGACTTTTATGGCAAGATTTCATTCCTGATGCATATTCTGAACAAGAAAGCACGGAAAAATTAAAACTGACAGAATATGGAAATATTTGGGCCTTGTTTTCATCTGCTGATTTCTATTTTTTTAATACCACTGGGGAATTATTTTATATGTAATACTGTATAAGAGAATTACTTGTTTGGGCTAATTACATAGTCCTGTGATCACTGGCTTGTTCAACATTTTAAATTCTCTATTTCAAAGTCTTCCTTCTTCAGTAGCTTAATGCAGCTAAGCAGATATGTGAAAGATATTTATAAGAAGCATGAAAGTGAATAAAACAGGAGAAGCCACATAAATTAGGAGTCTGGGGATGTTTGCATCGGCTGTTGAAGAGAGTTCTGCTATCTGAGGAGTTTACTGCCTGGTAGTTTATTTCTAGTTTGTTTACCCCCACACCATTGACTATTAACCATGATTAGCCTTTACTATGGGTAGGTTTATAACCATACTAGGTGAAGATTTACTTCAGAAAGTATATCTTCTACATATTTTAGGTAGATTACTTATACTGTTGGTAAGAGAAGTCATTTTAGGCAACACATGAATATTCAAGTCACTTTAAAACTGAATTCCTCTGTATACCACATTTTTACTCTTTTGAAGATGGGAAAACAAATTCAAAAGTCTTTGTATCATTGTCTCTCTAAAATAATCAGATATAGAGATCAATGGTTTAAGGAATAGACTATTAATTGCATTGCTTTAGGCTCTTCTAGGAGACAAGGATGGTGAGATAAGAAGTTAAATATAAGAAAATCTGGTTTCAAGGACAATCATACAAAATCCAATTTATAAGCTGTTAAACATATGAAGAGGAAGCTGGAAGAATTCTCAGGAAAATTCAAGGGCGCCAGCCCCTAAGCTAATGGCTTTTGTTCTTTGTTAAAGCTTTGAAGGAAAGATATTTTCCTGGTTAATACTCATAGATTGCTGTTTACAGCCCCGAAAAGCACACACAGCATTATGATGGAGATAAACACATCTCATAGATTTTATAAACAGTACAGATGTCACTTTTGCTCCTAGGAATCACACTCTATAAACCATTGTTGGACCACATGATCTGGCAGTCGATGTTATCCAGCCCTCGGTTTCTAATAGCATAGTCACAACTATTTATAAAGTACAATAGAATTTTGCCCTACATCCTTGATATAAATGTCAAGTGCCCTGCAGTATTGTGTACTGTTCCTAGAGAAATGATCCATTAAATCCATCCAAAGGAGACAGTGAGTATTCACAACACTCCAGAAAGAAATTATATTCTCATAGAATAATAGGGAAAATTGGCTAGCTTGCATAGACTGTATTGACAAGCAGCAAAGCTAGCCTCTTCATTACCTGCCTCCCCATGCTAGAACTAAGGACATCCTGTCTACAAGAGGAGCGTTAAGGCTTCATTTAGCTTTCTGCTTTTGACCCTTCATTACAAGTAAGCAAGGCTATGCAGGTGAACAAAAAGAAAATATGTAGACTGCATCAATGACAAGGAATAAAGACCAATAAAGAGGTGCAAGAATTTAAAAAAAAAAAAAAGTTTGGCAGATGCAAATCCTGTAGCTGATTCTCAGGTTGCATGAAGGCATGGAGAAGTTCTTTTTCATTCTTTGAGAACAAATGTAGTAGTGCACATGGACAAATGAGGGTCTTTTACAGTCAGGTTTATACTGTGAAGGTGACAAATGCCTAACAGTTATGGATAGATATTTCAGCTTTAAGGACTCTGGGGTATTTACAGTAAAAATTTGTTTTAGTCTCTTGCTATCCTTACTGCAAGCATATCCTCAATACTCCTCAAAGTCCCCTCCTCAGAGGGACTAGGCATCCTTCTTCTAAAGATGGTTCTTCCAGGACAGGGCAAGCAGAGGACCACAAAGGAGCTCTCTCTTTTTCTCTTCTTCCTTTCTCTGTGCCAGTCCTGCTTTGGACTGTTGCCTATGCTTCCTAGGCTTGACAGTCTCAGAGCCTCAAGACTAGAAGTGCATTTTTAACCTCTTCTCTTCCAGATATAGACAAAATCTGTGCAATCTTTGTGTAACAATCAAAACTTGTTATTCATGTGGAACAAATATACCCTGGCATTTCTCATATTTGAGTATTTGAAAGTGTATTTTTCTTTTTAATGTCCACATGAATTCACTGTGGTTTGCACAAATGTGGTCATCTATAGCAGTTATCTTACTGACCTATATCTCCTACTGATATCTCATGCCATCTTAATCCTGTTCATCTCTTTCCATTATTCCTGTCTGACATTTCCTTGTCAGTGAACAGTTATCTTTTTTTTTTCCTAGTATTTTAAGTGCATGTTTTCTAGGTCACAGACCGTGGTATTTATCTCTGTTTGTCCAGCACTTAGCATGTTGAAGTCTTAGTTTTAGGTTTCTTTCTAAGGACTGAATCAGTAGCAAGAAGAATACTCACTAGTGTAATAAACTGTGATTTATTTACCCCTATAGCTCACCGTGATATCTAGTTATAATAAAATTAATTCATACAAATCACAGTCAGTACCCACTATCCCTCTCTTTCATATGGCAAAGAAACCAACTCAACTCAAAACACTTTGCAACTGTACCACTGTTTATTGTGCTAACAGACTGTATGAATATCCAGATAGATTAAAAATATGTCTAAAATTCATAGCCTTTTCATAATATTGCATTGTAGATTTATAATCTTCCCTAAGGAAACTAAATTAATTTTCAGAGATACTTTTTTTTTTTTTCTAACCAAGTGAGACACAGATAATAAATAATCCTTTCTGGTACCTCTGGAGAAAATTTGAAGGAAAACTATAGGGCGATAATTGTTAACCAACTTGAGGTCACTCGACTGAACATTAGCACCACTGAGGCGTGTTTCTGAGTAACAAGAACATGCCCTTCAGACACAGATTAATTAAATGCAAAAGTTGAAATAGAAGAAGCTGAGTTCACAACACAGTGTACCTTTCAGAGGATTAGCAGTGTCAGTGTTTTAATGACAGAAATAAATTTCTAAATTGTCATACTTTAAGGGTTCCATGGTTTGCATGCAAATTTAGTAATCAAAGGATTTGTTTGAGAAGTTTTAAGGAAAGGAAAGTTATTTAAGTTCTTAAGTTCATCTTAAAATTAAAAAGAAACCACAGAAATAGGTGGTTACAATGAAAATATCTCACCAACCTGCAGTTTCAGTTTTATCAGGCTGTATTTCCAGGGGGAGAAGACTCCCTCACCCTTTTCAGCATGGCCTAGAGGATGATAACATCCACTGCTGAAACTTCTGCTGAATTCAACAGGACTTTGCCACTGGCTATAATGAGAATTTGATTGTGCCTTCTGTCAGTATGCTCCCAAAAGAGGGAAGATTACTGGGTGGTAAGAGGCTTGCCAAACAAGATATGGTGATTTGTTATATTGGCCTTAAAGGCAGTAGCAAAAGTCAAATTTAGTCTTATGAATTTCTTATAGGCAAGACACACCCAATGGCTGCTGCTTCTGCTTATTCTGTTCAGAGGCTGACTGAGGTCATGCAGAGACACAGCTGCTTTGCACGCTCAGTGCAAGGGACTATGCCCAAAGGAAACCTCCACTGATTCTTACCTCAGGAACAATGGAAATGATATCTCCTTTTAAGTTCACACTATATTAAAAGAATTTAAAGCACAGCATTCTCACTCATCCTGGGAGGACACGATTTCTGAAGCTCTTTTCCCTGTTGTTTTCTGACTTTAAAAGGACTCTAACTCACAGCCTTCAGCCATGGTAATAACAATAACTAATCTGGTTAGAAATAGTGTCAAGCAAGTCTCTAGAGGTAGGGATATTAGCTTCACAAATTTATTCAGCAGTAGGGCATTAACATGGCCTCAGATTGAAAAAAGAGACTCTCTTATCCTCCTGAAGATATCTTCCAGGTGCTCATACTGACCTTCCCCCATTTTCCTGCCCTGGTATTCTCTGTACACTCATTGTGGCCCTCCCTCTGCTCTACTTTCTTTTAAACTAAACTAGGGTGGAAACCAGGTTTGTTCTTGTTTCTTTACAAGTACTGTATCTTGGAAAGTCTCTTGCCTGAGTCTTATCTGAATCAATAAAAAGTCAGAAATGCCCACATAGCATCTGCAAATGTTGTCTGTCTTGATGATGGAGCAGGGTTTTGTTCCTCTTTTAAGGAGGCAAAAATGTGCCTTTCTTTCTTAGGTGCCTAAGATTCAGATGTCTGTGGTGAGCAGCCTGTATCCAGTGCCTACTTTCAGTTATTCTAAAGGCCAGAGAATGTGTGGCTGAAGGCAAAGATAAATGAATTGTAGCTTTTGCTTTCTCTACTGGGAGAGACACTCTTTGACTGAGAGATCTCTCCAAGCCTTGCCCATGCCAAAGAGATCAGTCAGGAGCAAGAACAGAAAACATAATCCCCCAAGGTCCATGCACAGAGAGCTGCTGCGGACCATAGAGACTTCCCATATAGGGTATAGAAGTGATATATGTAGTCCTGTTATACTGAGTGTGTTGTTTAAAACAGGCGTATGTATTCTGAACATAGGCAAGCCAGAGGCCAGACGCAACTGGAAGTCACATCTCCTTGGCATAATGATCTATCAGAAGTTAGCCTCAGATGTTTTTCCTCTGCAAGGAAACGTGACCCAGGTCTCAGCTTCAAAATCTCCAGACACATGTTCATGAAGGTATTAGAAGACCAAAGGGCAGTTTCCAAGATTCATTGCACCTTCTCAAATACCCAGGCTTCCTCATCCACTCAGAAGCTTATAAATCACTACACTTCAGAGAAAGGAAGAGATATTTTTTATTTTTTAAACTTACAACCACTTTTTGTCTTGCATTAAAGCTTCTTTTATTTTCAGAAACTTTTCACTTGAATTATGGAGCAGACTACAGGCCAAGAGAAAACCATTTCCAAAAGAAAAAGGCAACAAAATGGAACACAAATTAAAATATTTAAGCATAAAGAATCACGAGTGGTCTGGAACATAGCATGCACATAACTTTTAAAAATACAAAGTAGATGTGTGAGTTCTAACACCCGTGCTTTAAACATTGCAGTGCATTCTGGTATCTTCCAGATGTGGATTTCATTAGGGCTAAAGTTCGATGGATTACAATCTGCCTTTGAAAAGCTTTTCTTTGCACACAGACTGAAGAAAGTAAAGATTTACTGAAGCACAGGGAAAGGAAGGAGTTGAACCTTCCCGTGCCAAACACTCCACTAATAAATATGCGTATGTTACTGGCAATCAAGACAAGAGAGGAGTGGCTCTCATTTTATCTGGTTTCTTCATTTCATACTGAGGTTTGTAGAACTTCTCACAGGAAGGCTCTAGCACAGAAAATAGATGATTGTAATCTTCTCTTTCTACATGGAACCAACTGCTTTTTACAAGCAAGTGCACCTACCTAATAGCTTGTACCCAGATAAATAAATGCCAAGTTTACAACGAGCTCTGGCTTGAATCTTTGCAGATTCCTTGTGTAGAAATCTGTATGTCACCTGGAGCAGGAACAGGCAGAAATGTCACACAGTGATCTGTCCTGCAGCTACAAAAGTATCTCTTAACTTTTCAATCAAGGATTCCTAGAAGATGTTGTTGCCCTTCCATTGGAAAACCTCTAAGCTCTCTACCAAACTGAATTGTTCTGAAATCAGTGAAGGGTGCTGCCTTGCAAGACAGTTCTGTAAGCAGTACAGATCATATCTGAAAGCTACCTGTCTTCCCATGCTTCTTAAGCTCCTAAAGACATGCTCCACTTTGTGCTGGGCTCATCGTAAAACCAAGGTTCACTTTAAGAGCAAAGCCTTCCTTGGTTATTTCAGAGGCTGAGCTAGTTATCAAGCTGGGACATCCTCAGATCTCTCTCACAGATGCAAGGAGAGTTCCTCTTGTTGTCTGTCAAGGAGAAAGTTCAAAGGACCTTTGCTTTCCTTAAGGTAGAGGATGAGAGGAATCAGACACCAGACTTTCTCCTTGCTAAGCACAGAACATTTTTTAAAGGTAAATTTGAATAGAATTGTATCAGAAATCATTAGAGATGAACTCAGAAAAGCAACCATGCACGATTCCACCAAAGCCTCAGTCCTTGAGAGCTTCACTGAATTTCATGTGGTAGAAGAATCTTTCTGAATAATTATTGACAGCTCTAGGAAAATACCCTATTGTTCAGCATGCTTAGTATAGCATGCAAAAAATGCCCCTGAGTAGAAAAATGGCTCCTTTACTACTAACAATGGCCATATTCTGAATGAAATACTTACCTCCTTAGTAAAGACTAAAATGCTAACATTTTAAAGGTGCCAGATCCCCTTCCTGATACGGGAGGTGTCTTTGATATAAATGGGTTTTATGACATGCATTTGACATCATTAAAGAGCTGATGACATTACAAGTAGACAGTAGGAGGCACTTGGCTTTGTTCTCCATTATCAAAGGATCATCATGCACATCTCAAAAAAACTTTGAATTTTTTCTATAATATTCCAGCATCAGAAAGACTTTCACACTCTTCTGTATGGCAGATCATTGACCATGTTAAGTATACATAACAGCTTCTTACAGTTGTGTCCATTTACATCAGCTGAGAATGGCTGTATGTGAGCAAACAAAATGCTGATAGCCCTTGTGTCTGCATTAAGAATTTAGGATATGGATGAGTAAGCAAGCTGACGTCAGTTGTACAACATCTGGCAGAGGGGATTGGCCAAAGGCTGGTGAAAGGAAAATACTATACCTTTACTCTTCGGACATCTTTTAAGATTTAAAGTCATTGGGTAATATTCTTAGGATAATCTGAGCTAATGTGAGTGAGCTGCGTCTGACATTGCAGAGTGAAAAAACAAAATGCAGAAAGAATGGAATGGCTTGGAGTCAGAAAGCAAAATTTACAGTGAGATACCTACTCTGGTCCTGTCCAGAGCTGATGAGATCTTGGCAACCACTTAACTTCCAGCGTCACTTCTAAAATTGGTGGTGTAAAGAAGAACACGAACAGAGAGGTCCAGAAACTGTGGAAGGAAAGAAAGGCAAGAGAGACAACTAGACTAAGGTTGGAGTCAGTCTTAAATATTGTAACATTTTTGATAACAACTGTATCCAATTGCACATCTCTTGTCATAACTACACGTCCTTGCAAGAAAAATCTGTTCATGCTGAAATGGGGTATGAATAACTTACAAAGAACCAGTAAACCTTTAAAATGCAAAGATGGCTTGGAGCAACACAAGTGAAGATAAAACAAAGTGATCTTTAGATTGTAATGACAAATGGAAGGAAGCAAAGCTGTCTTCTGCACCTCCCCTGGTAAAATACAGAGATCAACAAGGAAATAACTGAAAGAAAGATGTAGATAATAAAGGATGTTAGAAGAAAAGCATGCACCAATATGCAACAGTACAGGTAGGAATGTCTGTGCAAAACTGCGCAGAAGCAGAAAGATTCCATTTATTACAGTTTAATTTGTTGGCTACTGACAATGTGCCCTGTTCAGAACAAATACAGTGCAGTCTCTGTCCCCAAAAGTGTTCAGTTTAGCTAGAAAAAAGATTAATTAAGATATCTCAGTTTGCCTTCAGTGTATTTGAAAGCAGAGATGTTGCCATCTCTGTTGCCATCTCACTCCTTCATTCACTGGTTTTTGTTGACTATTGCACATAAGGAAGGTGCTTATTAACATACGTGCCCTCCTGGTTTGTCCATTTTCCCTGCAATTTCTTTCTACTCTTCCTTCCCAGAGGGAAATCTGTAGGCATAGACTGCATTTTGGGATGGACCTGCTTCATTTGTGTCCTACACTAAGCCCTTTTCAAAGACAGTCCACTGTTGGGACATAGTATGGAGAAGAGAGCAGAGAAATCAGTGGAGGCTATGAGCTCAGGACATGCTTCCTGCTCTGCTCATCGTAGTGCAATCCTGCAGCCAAAGGTTCATGGCTATGGTTTTTGTACTAAATGTATGCCTCTCTGTGTATATATAATGTCATAGAACATTCTATCTTGCCCAAACTACAGCAACACAGGATGGAGAGGAAGAAAGTCATGTGTATTCATAAAATTGTAATGGCAAGTGAGGGGACTGTTTGAGACTTTTATGACCTTGAGCTGAAGGATGACCTGTAAAAGACTTTTAGTTCACTTACAGGAGGAAAAGAAGAATAGTACTCATCTCAGTTTATCTTGCTGCCCATTGCTGAAGCTCTTCTTCAAGAAATCTGCTTTCATGTAATGTGGGACACCTATTGCAGTCACCGTGGTTGAGAATGGAGCGTATTAATTGCACTTACTGCTCTCAAGATTGTATGATGGGGTCATGCAGGAAGACAAGTATGTCTAGAGGTGGATCTTTTTTCTATTCATTACCAAGTGGCTGAATTTCTGATAGAGAACACAACATAGTCATTCAAATGGCAGTAACTCAGGTTGTAACAAAGAACCTGAGACATACTAATAAAAGTCCCATTTCTATTTTATAAGTCGCATAATGGATGTCACATTCAGTGCTTCTTATGGTGAACAGACTACTTATTAAACATAGTTTATGACTTTATTTCATTTTAAAATTGCCTTCTTTTCCAATTATTCTAACTTTAAAGAATTTTCTCCCTTTTAAATCAGGATATTTTTAGCATGAACTACAAGATACAAACAACAGAAGTTGCTATAGAAACAGAAAAGTCACTTTGTAGAATGGAAATGCAGGAAAAAATATTGTTTGCTACTTCTCTGCTGCAGACAGTAAGAGTGAATGCATATAGGTGTATGTATCCACACATATGTATGGATACATAGGACTTTCCTTAGTGTATCTATGAACTCCTCACTACTCATCTTTGTATCCTCATGTTTAGTCAATTTTTGACACTTCTGCCCTAGCAGACTACTATCTGCAGCTACATACAACTGCCTTGTAGCTAGGTGCCCTGCAAGCATCTCTGTATTCAGTCACCCAAACCACTTTCAGTAAAACTGATGTGATACCGCAGCACAGCTAGAGGCAATTGCCTTGAATGGGGTGGTGGTGGAGAAAAGTTGTTCAGCAGTCTAAGTAATCTTCCACTATTTGACCCTCATTACACACCACATTGGTCGTTGCTAATAGAGGGGAATCATCAGTCCCTTCTCCACCCAACTTCAATCAGTTCCTACAGTCATTCTGATTTTTCTTTTAAAGCCTTTTGCTTGTTGTCTGTGTTGTAAAAATAAACTTCATGCTCTAGCAACTTTAAACTAAACAAAGGTAATTTCCAGTCACAGGATTTGTGTTATGTAAGTCTGTATCTTAAATACTGTGCAATCTCTTAGCCTTATCTATAAAAGGGCTAACTTTAAGCCGCTGGGAATCAGACTCAAAGCCTAGCATAATAGCATGTATTACTGAACCAGATTCATAGGAAAGAATACTGTATAGATTACACTTAATGTATTCATCAGATTATAACAAAAAACACTAAGTGTTTCATAGTCAAGATCCCTACAAAGTTTGGCCTGAACTATATTTCTTGCTTCTGCTCTTAAACCTTTTATTCAAATTCATTGTTCATTTCAACAATTGTATAGTTCAGGGTTATAATAATTCTGTGTTAAGAACAGATCCTTTCTGCTTCAGAATTCATATATAATGCTGACAAACCACTTAGGAACAGATGACTGAGCACTTAGGTGCGCCAAATAGAGGATGGTTGCTTACAGTGATTGCCAAGAGGAACTTGAAAATCGTTAGATGTTTTTCTGCATGTTAGTTGCCCAAATACCTTTGAGAAGCCATTTATTTCACAGATTGTCATCAACAGTGAGCTCCTGGTTTCCAAGTTGTCTGCCTAGCTGGGGCCTTGATGTCTGTTTTGCAGGAGAGCTGTGTACTTTCAGCTCCAACACAGGCTCGCAGAGCCATCCTGAGATATGTGGAGCTATGTGCAAGTCCAGTGACTCAAAAACAAACAAAAAGGTGGGTTAAGGTGGGGTGGGTATATTACATACCAGATATAACCAACTGGAAACCCAAAGGCAGGGTTTTTTACTTTTATTCAAGAAATGCTTGTAAAGTAAGCAACATCTATCTCAGTTACTGAATAAGGCAGGAGCCCTAGAGGAAAAAAAAAAAAAAAAGTAAATGGCTCTGCAATTAGAGACTTTATTCTAATGCACACTTTCCTAGGGACAGATAAAGTGTTCACAGGCAACCTGAAGTCTGACATTTCCAACTTTTAGATCTATATTTTGCTCTATTGGCCAGAGTGCGGAAAAGGTTAGTCCACATGTGCCTATTTATACATACTCTTAGACTTCAAATTGGTTCATCCTTAATTATTTATAAAAGCAAACTTGATTTCAGAATTCAGATCTGTATGAGCACTTTCACATTCCCTACCAGTAGAGGTGAAGTACACATGCATTGTTCAGCACACATTCTTGAATAAGGAAGGCTATTTTCATATCCGATAATATTCAAGCAGCATACTGCTTTTTAATATGCATGTCACTCCCTCTGACTCAAGCTCCTCAATTCTTGAATACATCCTTGTTAAAGAGAACAGATGGTTTCAGTTTCACTAGATGAACTCTCAAGGGTAACTTCAAACCTGGGCAATATCACCGTCAATTTGATTGAATTGTAGCTCAGTGTCTGTGCTATGTTGTTCTAACTCTGACTGGTTCTCTTACCCTTTCTGTCTTTCTTTAATTCTGGGTTCCCTTTGCAGCAACCATAAAAAACCAGTAACCTTCTCTAAAACACACTCTTGTCTCTAATATCCACTTACAATAGGTAGTCAGATAATTCCAATTCAATATTAATAGTCAGGTCATGAGAGGAAAGAATAGGTGGAAAATTAAAGCCAAATGTGATGAGCTCAGAATTTTTCAACAGCATCAAATATTTGGAGATGTCTCTTCTATTAACAACCTGCCCATGTGGTGCTCCCTCCTCTGTTGAATTACAGCTTTCAATCAGCATCAGTACTAAGTGAAACTGAAGAGGGGTCCAGCCTTTGGAAGCCATGTTGCTACTTCACCCTCACAGCAAAGAAGTTTCTTGTCATGTTCAAGTGAAACTTCCTGTGTTCCTGCTTGTGCCTGTTACCCCTTGTCCTGTCACAAGTCACCACGGAAAAAAGACTTACCCCATCCTCTCAACATCTGCCCTTTAGGTACTTATAGTTGTTAATGAGGTTCCCCTTCAGTCTTCTCCAGGGTGAATAGCCCCCGAACTCCCAGCCTTTCCTCATAAGAAAGATGTTCCAATCCCCTCAATATCTCAGTAGCCCTCCACTGGACTGTCTCCAGCAATTCCCTGTCTTTTTTGAACTGGAGATCCTAGAACTGGACACAGTACTCCAGATGTGGCCATGCCAGGGCCAGAGTGGAGGAGGAGCAGAACCTCCCTCGACCTGCTGTACACACTGTCTTTGATTTGTCCCAGGATGCCATTGGCCTTCTCGGCCACGAGGGCACGTTGCTGGCTCATGTTTAGTTTATTCTCAACCAGGACTCCCAGGTCTCTCTCTGCAGAACTGCTCTCCAGCAGGTCACCCTGAGCCTGTCCTGGTGCGTGGGATTGCTCTTCCCCAAGTATGGGACTCTGCACTTGCCCTTGTTGAACCTCATGAGGTTCCTCTCTGCCCAACTCTCAAGCCGGTTGAGATCCCGCTGAATGGCAGCACAGCCTTCTGGGGAATCAGCCAGTCCTCCCAGTTTGGTGCCATCAGCCAATTTCCTGAGGGTACTCTCTGTCCCCTCATCCAGGTCATTGATGAAGATGTTGAACAAGACTGGCCCCAGAATGGATCCCTGTGGAACTCCACTGCCCACAGGCCTCTAGCTTGACTCAGCATTATTGATCACCATCCTCTGGGCTCAGCCAGTTCTCCATCCACCTCACCATCCACTCATCTAACTCACAAAGGGAATTCCCAGGAAAAGGAAAATGAGATAAGGTTGAATGATGTTATCATTTTCCAAAATCCTTTCAAAACCTGTGTCATATCTAAGAGTAATGTCAAAACAAAAGTGGGCTTTTAGGACTATATAGGTATTTAGTGATAATTTTACTGAAATTTTGTCCTTTGGGACATGGATGCTGAGACCTTTCCTCTCACCTCCCCACTAGGACAGTGACAATAGAACTAGCAGTATTATCATCCTATTCTGCCTGAAAATACCCCTGACTTTTTCTCTAATAATATCCCAGCTGGATTGTTATTTCCTATAAAAACTTTATTGACTCACAGCGGGCCATTTCCAAATGATAGATTAACTCTAACCTCATTAATTTACAAAGCATTGTTAAAAGGGAGAGCTGGAAAGAATTACAATGGACTAGATCTATTTCCTAAACAGAAATATACACAGTGGGTGAAATCAATGATCGATGTTCAGCTCAGCAGCCTGGGCAAGTGCATCTGTGTCTTTTGTATGACATGAGTAAAATACTCATGAACCAGTTGGTATATATGGTCTCAGAATAAATTTTCTCTAGAAATTACTTAGGTATGCAGAGGTGGAGAAAAAATCTCAGAGACCAAAGAAAGTGCTTAATATGAGCAACTTGTTCAAAGTATTTTGGCTATGATGTTCTGATTGTGATGGATGAAAGAGCTCCTTGGGGTAGGAGAGAGATTGATAGCTGTTTTGAGAGTTTAACCCTATCTATACCTGCCATTGTTTCATTGAACTGTGCATTAGATTATGTTTTAGCACTTTTTCACAAGTCAGCTCTTCATGGCACCGTGTCAGCTCTCATTGTCTTGCACAGATTGGGGAGGAGAGCAGCAAGTGGCCAAGAATAGGTCTAGGAAAAATGAGGGGAGAACAGAGACTGCAGCAGGCTCTCATAGAATCATAGAATGGTAAGGTTTGGAAGGGACCTTTAGAGATATCCAGTACAACTCCACTGCTGAAGCAGGTTCACCTAGATCAGGTCTCAGAGGAATGCATCCAGGTAGGTTTTGAAGACCTCCAGAGGAGACTCCACACCCGTCCTGGGCAGCCTGTGCCAGGGCTCCCTCACCCTCACAGTAAAATAGTTTTTTCTTATGTTTAAATGGAACTTCTTGTGTTCCATTTTTTTCCCATTACCTCTTGTCCTGTCACTGGATACAATAGAAAAAAGGGATGCCCCAACCTCCTGACATCCACCATTTATATACTTGTAAATATTAATGAGATCCCCCCTCAGTCTCCTCTTCTCCAGACTAAACAGCCCCAGTTCCCTCAGCCCTTCCTCATAAGGAAGATGTCCCTGTCCCTCGATCATCTTGGTGGCCCTGTGTTGGACTCTCTCCAGAAGTTTGCTGTCCCTCTTGAGCTGGGGAGCCCAGAACTGGATACAGGACTCCAAATGAGGCCTCACCAAGGCAGAGTAGAGAGGGAGAAGAACTTCCCTCCACCTACTGGCCACACTGTCCTTGATGCATCCCAGAATGCCATTGGCCTTCTTGGCCATGAGAGCACATTGCTGGCTCATGTTTAGTTTATTCTCAATCAGGACTCCCAAGTCTCTCTCTGCAGAGCTGCTCTCCAGCAGGTCAACTCCCAGCCTGTCCTGGTGCATGGGATTGCTCCTCCCCAGATGCAGGACTCTGCACTTGTCCTTGTTGAACCTCATGAGGTTCCTCTCTGCCCAACTTTTAAGCTGGTTGAGATCCCGCTGAATGGCAGCACAGCCTTCTGGGGAATCAGACAGTTCTCCCAGTTTGGTGTCATCAGCAAACTTGCTGAGGGTACACTCTGTAATGATCATGCTGTATGAAGGGCTGTGTGCAATCAAGGGCAACTTGGAAAGCCTACAACCTGCAACAGAGTTTTGCAAGTGCAGCCTACTGTGGTAGGAGGAAATATCAGAGTCATTTAGTGTTTCTGCTAGAGGCTCTTGCAATAACCTGTGTCCTGGCATAGGTCTTAGCTGTCTTTCTGACCCCAGTGAGATCTTTATGAATGATTCATGACTTATTATTCAGATTCTATGTAAATTTCTCCCTCTATAGAGGCAGTTTCTGTTTTCCTACTATTTCAATGGGACTTGCTATAAAGCAGTTTGCCTACCAACTGGGATTGCCACTTGCAAATCATCCTTTTGTGGCTGGGAGCCAACACAGTAATCAGGTGTCTGCTGATTTAACAATAGGAACCACAAAGCTAATGAGAAAACAATTTTAACTTAGAATTGTTCCTCTAAAATGTGATAGTAAGTACAATCTCGAGCACAATAACAAAATGCACTAGCTAGATCCTTTCCAGTATTTCCTGTACCACTCTGTAGTATCAGACATCCCATTCCTTACCTTTGTCAAACAAGAGTATTTCCCTCCTTCTACTCTTTCTGATACCCTCTAAATTATGAAACAAATCTCAGTTCAGGTCTTTCAACAGAGCACTGCTAAAGGTCTCTAAATCTGGACCTAGTTATCTTTTCCAGGACAGTGTCCTCTCTGAAATTGTCATTTCTGTTCATGTTCTCAAATGTTGTACCTTGCATCTGACTGCATTAAATTAAATATTCTCCAGTAGTTCCTGATTCTTTAACCAAAGAAATTTGGCTAGATCTTGCCAATGATCTGCTTTCATTATTAAATATTGCATCCATTCTGATGTTTTTCACAAATCTTACAAGCAAAGATTTAATGTTGTCCTACTCAGAGGTCTTAAACCTGTAGGTCTGTGTACTTCTTCTGAAGGGCCAAACAAACATATCTGAGAAAGGCAGTCCTACTGCCAGCCAGCTTTAGCTTTCTATGTGTGTGAGAGTCACGGTCTGAAAAAATCTAAAGAAATGTTTGAGCTAAGTCATTGATGACAATATTAAGCAATGTTAGACCATTTTTTTTTCCCCTGGGACATTGCAGAAAACAGTCTCACTTGCTGATATCTCAGCCTTAGTAACTACTTTCTGAGATATGTCACAGGCTAATTCTTAAGACATCTAACATATATTCTGTTAACTCCAGATAACATAAGCTTTTTGACCAAAATGTCATGTCTTACTAAATCAATTGTCTTGGAGCAATTTAAAGGTATTACATCAACACAATTGTTTATATCAACCAAACCTGTAATCCTTTTTTCAAGAAGAGATCATGGCTTTATTTCATAGAATCATTGCATTATTTGCGTTGGTAAAGATCTTTAAGATCACTGGGTCTAACCCAGCACTGCCACATCCACCACTAGATCATGTCCCTCAGCACCCCACCTACACAGCTCTTAAATATCTCTGGGGACGGTGACTCCAACTCTTCTTTGGGCAGTCTGTGTCAATGTCTAACAATGCTCTCAGTGTAGAATTTCTTTCTAATCTCCAACCTAAACCTCCCCTGGTGCAACCTGAGTCCATTTCCTCTTGTCCTATCACTCGTTACTTGGAAGAAGAGACTAACATCCACCTTGCTACAATCTCCTTTCAGGCAGTTTTAGAGAGCAATAAGGTCTCCCCTGAGCATCCTCTTCTCCAAACTAAACCACCCCAACTCCCTCAGCGACCGTTCATAAGGCTTGCACCCCAGACCCTTCTCCAGCTTTGTTATCCATCTCTGGACAGGATCCAGCACCTCATTGTCTCTCATGTAGTGGATTGTCAGTGTGAGGTTAGTGGTTGGACTTGATGATCTTAAAGGTCTTTTCCAACCAAACAAATTCTATGATTCTCTGATTCCTTTTTTGTCTCTGTTCTGGGGACAGTGTCAGCTGTGATACAGTTACTCTGTGTGCAAGGTTTTGAAAAGCGGGCAGTGATAATCTGGTGTAATTTTTTTTTGGTGTAATAATTTTCTGTATCATGTTCTACAGAGTTATCATCTAATCTAAACCTGGGTTTTTACACAACCTACTATTTTTGTTTCTTAGTTTTTGAGTCTTAATATACAGTTCTATTAATTAATAAATATTTAATTGATTCTTTTGTCCACCGTTATCATTCTACATTGTTAAATTTGCAAAATATATTCATGACCATTTGCTTCTATTTTCCCTCCTATTTCACATTTATTAATTAGATGTCTCATTGCTGTTTTCCTGTCTTCTTGTAGCTGGGATGAATTCTATGTCTATGCTGTGTTGGATTCTTGGCAGGATATTGACTTGACTGTTCACAAAAGATTCTTAGTATACATTAATATTTTGTTTATTTATTGTTTATTTGTTTATATGTTTGTTTGACTAGTAAGATGTTTAAACTTGGGAAAATGGTCTTTTTCAAGTTACGGATAGATAAGGTAAAAGTGTCAGATATATTTTAATAAAAAAACCACAGATCCTGCTGGCTAGTGCATCATAACAGCCCCTTTTTAGATTTACAATTAACTACTGTATTGCATCCTCATTCAATGAATTTCACATATTCAGTCTGTGATGTTCAGACTCTCAGATGTTAAAACACTGTCAGTTAGAAAGAATTATCCAGGAATTTCAATACTAGTCTTTTGAGTGGAACAGCAAGTATCTTCTAGTTATTTAAATGGCAGATTGTTCTTTTTTTTTTTTTGCTGTTGTCCATAGATTAAATTTCTCGTTTCTTGACCTCATACAATATACATAACTTTGTACAGTCTTCAGAGAGTATGAGTTTTGATGGTCTGTGTTGTTTAGTGTGAGGATAGAGAAGAAGGTGCAGAGACCTTCTTTATTAAGAAAATGAGGACATCCAGAATGACTGGATGTTTTGGATATAAAGACTAGCTCACTGCAGGAGCCAGACAGAGTTTGGAGGAAGTGAACAACTTTAGCTGAAGAAACCTCAGGCAAACAGACTGATCTTATTCTTTGTATGTCATGGCATAGTTTGTATATATAATAAGTCTTCCATAATTTTCACATTAAAGCAATGTCTGAGGCAAAATGTATTTATCTGACAGTTGAAAAAATATCTGATGTGCCATAGCTATACAATTCCTAGGAATTTAATTGTCTTTGGGACAGTAAAATTAGAAACAAAATGATTTTAGGAAAAAATCAATCCTAGATAAATTAAGCTCATAGGCTGACACACTGTGTGATCTGAGGAAAGTTATTCAAGTGGGCAGAAACTCCGAGTTTTTTGTAGAGGGTCTACAAAGCCTTTGGAATCACTGGGTATGGGAAAAAAAAATCCCATGAAATCGATTTTAAAATCTTAGTGTCACTGTTATATCAGTGCTTTACTTTTTATTTTCTGCTGTGGAGATAACAATATATTTGTCTCATCTATCATATTTGGAGGTCCATAAAGAAGACTCAAATTCTGTAATGCAAAATCAAAGCTATACAAAAATTAGTAGGATGTAGCTCTCTACCCAAACACACACACAAGACAATTCTCATCAGCTTTGTTTTCTCTCTCAAAGAGAGAGGAAAAGACAGTAGTAGGGAGTAGGTCCTAAGATCTTTCAAATCCAGAATAGCACTCAATTGTGCTGTGCAAATGTCTTCTCTCATTCCATGTCTTTTCTTATCTCTTCCTTCTTCCCTCCTTTGAATTAACTTCATCCTAGGTGCAAAGAGTTTCTTGCTGACACCTCAAAAGTCTAGCTTTTTTGTATTTGTGTATGAAAATCTGTATTTTTATTTGGTTTGTATGTAAGATGCATTTATCTGTTTCAGAACTAATTATCACCGGCTGCCAAAAAGAAGAGACAAATGAAAGAAAGAAGGAACAAAAATATTTAAGATGTTCCAATCAATGGAAAACTGATTTAGAAGAAGCATTGTGGGATTCCACTTGGTCAGTAAAACCTTGACAGACAATAAGAGGGAGAAAGAGCACACACTGTTTCCTACAGAGTGAGAAAGAACACGTACTGTTTCATGCACCACACAGGATTTGTGTGGAAGTTCAGCTGGAGAGATTCAACACAGTGGTAGTTTGCCAATGTTCTTATTTAGTGGAAATGCAGAAACACATCACAGGAAGGTCTGACTCTACTAATCAACAAAAAATCTATCCCAGAGAGTGTTGGTAACACTGAATACAGATGTTATAATGACAAAATATCCGATACTGAAACAGTGAAAACCATATTCACATCTTGCACAGAATATCAGTAACTGAAATAGTTTATTTGGAAAGAGTAATAATGACAGCAATAATAATCATCTTCATTAAAATGTGTATATTGCAAAAAGAAGTAAGAGTTTGATGATGTAAATATGGTGAATTCCCTCATTAATATTAATACCCGTGGGCATCTTCCCTATCTGATTGTGTGTAGCTTGGGTGATTTTTTTTTTCCTTTCCTTCTTTCTATTTTTTGTACTGCTTCCACTATTTTTTGCATTGCTTTAAGAAGACATGGGAATTTCTCAGCATTCAGACACCACAGAGGCAATTAAAAACCAAGTGGATGTACTTTGCTGGTTTTGTAAGAGTAGTTGCTTTCTGGATCCGGTGCTCTTAACTTGTCATCATACACAAAGTCTGAGTAGCATCTGGGATAATGGTTGAATCTTTGCACCAGCCTCGGTGATGGGTGCTGGGGAGGAAGACAGCTGCTAAACCCATTCATGGCCTCCTTCATTCCTGAGTGCTGGCCAGGTCATTGCAGAGTTGGTGCTGCATTTTCAAGACCATGAGTGAGTCATGAACTTAATTCCTTCTCCAGTTGATGGGGATCTGGCATCTCAACCACTTGAGAGGTTCTGAAAACCTTGCCCCAACAGTAGCTATACTCAGCGCAGGACTACTCTGCAAAGAATGAATGCAGAATTTCTCTGGAGGCTTGGAGGGTTTCCTCTTCACTGTTACAGCCTTCATGATGAACCTTCTTTGATATAAACATGACATTGTCAGTGCCATGAAGGCACTAACCACCATTCCTGACTGGTCCCTGCTCAGTCCTCAGGACTCCTTCATCTATCCACTGCCCAGAACCCCATATCAGCTCCACTGGGACTGTCAAGACCCACAACAGGTCCAGTCTCCAGTTCCTCACAGTCCTTCACTCTCCCACCATGAATGTTGTTGAGTCAGACCCAGATACAGACCCATGTCCTGGCCCCACCTTGGGCCATCCCCAGCCCTAGGGAGATAGTCCGTGTCCAGGACTGGGGTTGCTTGATGCAACTTCCCAGGCTGGGAGGTGGGATGGACTCAGGCTGCCAGGTCCTGAACTATTGCCCCTGTCATAGACTGCCCCCGTGGCACCTCAATGCAGCTGTCTGATGAGACTGAGGGGTCAGCTACCATCTCCAGTGGATCATGATCTCTACCTCCATTCTTTGACATATCAGATTCCACAGCCAAGTGCAATCACTCCTGCTCCGACATCCCTGTGCAATGAGGATGGGACTCTATGCACCCCCTCAGAGATACCTCCTGTCTTGCTTTGGTTGTACAGTTATACAAATACAATATAAAGTTATATTGTAGACAAAACAAAACGACAAACATTGTCATACAAGGTTTTACCCCAGTGATTCTTTGTGGTGTAGTAAGAAGATACAGCAACAGTTCCTGCAGAAGTGAGCATTTTCTCTTGCCTTGCATTGCCATGTCCCATGTAAGAAACCACAAAAATGGTAGAAAGGGGTGGTATAAATTGGCTGACTGGCAAGCGTACTATGCCTTGGCACTCTGTAGCAGACCACAGCAATATGACATCTCCTAGACAAGTAAGCAAGAAATGTTATTTGAGAAATTCTGAAACGATCATGAAATATGCTTAGTAAGACTTTCCCACGTCAATACTTGGCAGTTTACAAACATCATTAACATTATTTCCTCTTAAAATTGAATGAGCTGTCATTTTTATTGGATATATTGTTTCCCTAAAGTGGAAAAATGGATTGATTTGCAACTATTTATTTCAGATATTGGGTATTTTGATACACAGTCTGATATTCTTCCAGTGATTGAATTGTTTGTCTGTTTATATTACAGATCAATTCAAAATTATGCAAAATCCAGAAATAACTGTTTTTAACCAGATTGGTCTTGGCTGAATCCACACATACCCAGAGAACTCCAAAACTGTTCTTCTCTGTTTTTCCCTGATTGAATACTGTGTCCACCCCGCCCCCTCCCATCTTTTTGTATTGTTCTGATAATGAATAACTGATACTGCTCTCATTTGGTACAGAACTGTTCTCTTACACTTTCATTACTTCATTACACACATGCAATACACACATCCATCTACTGCAAAATATTCTCTTCAGATGCCCTTCTACTAAAGCGTTTTAGATCTGCTACAGCTCAGGTGTGAAATCACAAGCAGAGTCCAAGACTCTAGTCATTAATGACATTACATAAGACAGTATTATATTCACTGGGATGAGCTTTCTCACCTTTGCACAGGGCATACCTTAACATCAGACATTAAAGCCTCATTGTGAAGGAGAGTGTTTCAAACCCAAGTGCAGTATGAGAATAGGTCAAGAGATATAACCATAGTATATCTCAGTCAATGTGGAAGTTAGTTATCAATAAAAGTGCTCTTGGGCCACATTAAAAAATAAGAGAGGGAAAACAGGTAAAACCTCTGGCTTTTAATTAACTGGTTGTAGATGCTAAAATTAATCTCATCAGCATGCAAACAAGCAGGGATGGAGATTTCAATTACCTAATAACATATTGGAACTACTTTAACCGGTTTCTGCATCTTTATGCCCTCAGAAATGAAATATTGGCTGGAGTTACTTTGCCTTTAATATCATGCCTGAGCTTCAGGCACATTGCATCTGACAACAGATGTGAATTTATTGGCCTCATTGTGCTAAGCTATACTTGTAGAGGATGTAAGATTGTAAACAATTTCACAGAATTAAGAAATAGCAAGAAAATCCAGCCATTCAAAACCTTCAATGTCTGAAAACGGGAGGAGCAAAGTTCTGGTATGAAGGCTTGAATTTCCACCAGCTTGGTAAACATGATATTCCTCACTAGCATCCAACAGACATTTTCTGAAGCACCTTCAAGTTCACATGTTAGTGTACATACAAACATCTGTGTCTTGCAATTGCTCTGTTAATTTTGACAAGCAGTAGTAAGGCTTCAGTCTATGAAGATAATTCAAACAATAAGCCAAATAATCATCAAGGAGCAACTAGTTCCACCACAGCAAAGCCTTGAGAATAGGATTAAAAACTTGAAAATCATAAGAATCACTGCTGACTATGCAGAGGAGAACTGTACTATACAGACATCTATTGTATAAGCTGCAAGTATTTGTCTGGCAGGTTGTACAATCATTGCCTAGCAGAGATGAAAAAACTTCATCCTGTGTGTGAAAATAATGAAAATCATGCTAGTCTGCCTCAACAAGCCAAAGTAATGACCTTTCTGAGCTTTCCTTCTAAGAGTTGTTAGGACTCTGGCCTGAAATACAATAAGTAGAGTTCTGAGGAGCAAAGAGGTAACAAAAGTATTTCACCTAGTTGTGGTGATGTGACAAGACTTTTTCTACAAAAATGAAGCACAGTATAGTGAATCTCCACTTTTTAAAACTGATTTACAGAGTGCAGATTGTATTTTATTTCTTTTCTATAAGGAGAAAGCTATGTGAAAATAGCATACAGTAGCCATAGACAGGTGATCAAGGTATTATTGTTTTCTGAAAGCTATGTTTTCTGGACTCAACAAGTTGACATAAATAATAGAAATTTTCTTTAACAAGTTTTGGTTCTAAATTTCAGATTTGGAAAGGCTTCTGACACTTTTTCATTTTTAATATATAATCTTAAGCAAATTAAATAGATGTGATTTTGAATACAACTGAAAAGATATTTTATTACTTAGAGGTGATGTTCCCACTCTTCATATTTTACTGTTTTCATTTATACCATTATAAATTAAGAAATATTTTTACATTATTCAAGAACATTTTGTGTCTGTGTGTGTATTGTAGAACATGTTTGGCTATGAAAAAGCCATCGATACTAAAAAAAAATCTTCTAAATGTTACTGGGTAGTTTTACATTTACATTCCAAGAAAAATATTGATTGTATTTGATTAATTTCTTGATTTTCACTAACACATTTTAACTTATTTCTCTATAAAGATTCTTAAAAATATAATGGAGAGGAACTTCTAAGCTATGCAGGATGCATATATTAAAAAAGTGGGAAACTGTAGATATACCTGGTCAAACTGAGTAATTAAATGCAGTGATAACCTTGATTTGACAGTTAATTTCATCTGAGTCTTTGCCAGGACATGTCAAGATCTGCTTTTTATGTCTATAATTTCTTCACCTATTCGTCTATCTATAATAAATAGTATAGTTTGTTTATATATGGCATTCCCTATTTCCATTCCCTTTCATTGCTTGGTATCAGATAATTTTTAATTAAACTTCTCTAAGGAAAAGCCATCAGATATTTTTAGAAACAAAAATGATCAGATATTTTTGGGAATAAAATCCTTGTAATCCATACTAATTTTTTTTCTGATCACTTAGCACTCCTTACACTCATAGATTTTTTCTCCCCTCTTTTTTACTGTCTCTCTGACTTGTCCTATGCTCATTATATAGATGGCTAAATTAAAGTGAAAAAGCTCCAGAAACAACTAAATCTCCATGGTGACAAAGCCAAAATGTCTCATTTGTGTCCCAGGATTCTGAAGCCAATCTTTTCAGCTCTTCCTGTGGTGTGGATTTTGTGTGTGTGTGTATGTTTGTGTGTGTGTTTTCCTAACCTGAGTCTGACTTTCTTAATGCCATCACATTAACTACAATAATTTCAAACTATATTGCACACAGGCATGTAGTATTCTAAGAAGGTCATAGTTTTCCCAAACCTTTTCAAGGAAAAAGTCTTCAGCATTTTTGTAGACTGACAGCACAGAAAATTGAAATATTTTCTTTCCTCAGAAACTGAGGTAACAGGACACACAATTTCTCCCCAGCATTTATCCCATAAGACAGTTTGACCTGGAAGGAAAAAATAGCCTGTGTTCTGTCTTCTTCATCAGCAATGTGGAAAAGGTCCCCAGTTGCTGTAATCTGACAGGTTGATGAGGTGCTTTTATTGGCTTTTTGTTAATGAGACTCTGTCCATAAGGGAATAGACAGCAGATCCAGAACAGAGAGTAAATAGCACAATATGGGGACAGGACAGATGGGTACTCGTCCAACATGGACTCTTCAAGTTGGTAACAGAAAATGAACTTTAAATTTTTAATTTTAAAATACAAAACCCTCTTAGTGGAATTTGAACGAAAAAAATAATTAAAATGCATTCCTACTCTAATCAGTTTTGTTGTCATATTTTCCCTTTACATTTCAGTCAAAATATGTTATTGAACATGGCATCTACATCAGGAAAGATGGAAAAAGAAGAATTTAATTGTGTAAAGCTTGACAGATGTGACCAGTTCACCTTAGTCCAGAGAATTCTAACTGATCTGCCATCAGTGAATCGGTTACAACACGTTATAGAAGACCTGAGACCAAAAAGTGTTCCTGTGATTAACACACTTAGCAAGTCTGTCCTTTCTTGAGGAAGCCTGATTGCTAAAAACTCTCATCTGTTATGCAGTCCACAGATAAGGTATCCTGTCACATAGTTTTTAATCGCTATCACTTCATTCAATTTACATTTGCTTCTCAAATCTGACTCAATATTTTTAAGTTTGCAAGAAGTATGGGTAGTGGTCAAATAGATACACTGTTCAGATTCTTGCAAGGTTATTGCTTGACTAGATGAGAAGACTTTTCAGTTTCTTAATGATTTTTAAGCTGACCTTTGAATAAAATTTAGCAAACTATAGGAACAAGAAAGTTAAGCTAAAGCTTGTGGTCCAAATAAGCAGGTGAATTTAAATGTCCATGAATGTGTAGATAAAAGTAGCTTGTGTTTATCTAACAAATGTTGAAGGCCTAACTTTGTCTACAATTTGAACATCATTGATAAGTTCAGAATATTTTAAAAATATATTGTCAGGATAGAATTTGTATTTTAGCCAAAAGAGACATCAGTCAATTTCCTATTATAAGAATTCAAGTGAATAGGTGCAGGGGAATGGATAGATGAGTGCACATTTGCACAACCAACCAGAATAAAGGCGGAGATGTAATACAGGACAAAGACTTCTGAAGCATGCAGTTAAAGGCTTGAGCACCTCCTCCTAAACACAAATGTATGTGGGAATTGCCAGTGCAGGCTCTGAGAGTGATATACAGTCACAAGGAAGTTGTAAGTCCTGGTGTAGAGGACCTCTTCCAGTATGAAAGTGAAACCTCAGCAATAAATAGGATAGATTTAAACCAACAGAAAGTTTATTCCAAGAGCAGAAATACTAAGTTTCATAGCATAGGCTTTTTCAGATAAGAGGTCAAAGATGTCAGTCAGAAAAGGACCCAGGAGTGTTAATCAACAGCTGACTGAACATGACCCAGTACTATGCACAGGTGGCCAAGAAGGCCAATAGCATCCTGGCTTGTATCAGAAAAGTGTGGCCAGCAGGACCAGGGAAGTGATTGTACCCTTGTACTCGGTGCTGGTGAGGTCACAGCTTGAATACTGTGTTCAGTTCTGGGCCTCTCACTACACGAAAGACATTGCGCATGTCCAGAGAAAGACAATGAAGATGGGGAAGGGTCTGGAGAACAAGTCTGATGAAGACTAGCTGAGGGGACTGAGGATGTTTAGTCTGGAGAAAAAGCTGAGAGCAGATGTGATCACTCTCTACAGCTACCTGAAAGAACTGAGGTGGGAGTTGATCTCTTTTTCATTCATTCATCCAGTAATGAATGATAGCATAACGGGAAATGGGTTCAAGTTTCACCAGGGGAAGTTTAGATTGGAGATTAGGAAGAACTTTTTCATCAAGAGGGTTATTAAGCACCAGAATGGGCTGCCCAGGGAGATGATGGAGTCACCATCCCTGGGGATATTTAAAGGATACATAGATGAGGTACTGAGGGACACGGTTTAGTGATGGACTTGGCAGTGTTAGGTTAGTGGTTGGACTCAATGATCTTAGAGGTCTTTTCAAACAGTAATGATTCTAGGTCATTCATGCCTAAGCTTCAGAATATGCATTGCAATTATTTCACCTAAAAAACACTCTTGCATTCATACCACCAGAAAACCCCAATACAACTCACTAATGAGAATGACAGCCACTCTAATGTCAACAGTCAGAATGTACCAAACACAAAATCAGCTTGAAAAATCCAGGGAAGAGTAAGTGTGTTACTAAGTAGAACCAGTAGAACCATTCAATACTTTCATCATTGTGCAAGGATATCCTAAAATCAGATTATCTCAAGCCCTTGGAAGGAGGTACTAGATAAATAGGAATCAAAACTACTTGTGACTTTGGGGGAAATCATCTTTCTGAGTAGACTTCCTGTGCTAAGTGGATAATGCTGAGCAGAGAGGACTCAATGCCCTTCTTTGATGGCAGTAACACAGGTGAGAGAATAGTGTCTGAGAGACACAGAACTGCTGGGGTTTGACTCTTCTGAGTGTCCTTGGGAGTGGACTTAGATGATGGAAGAGTGCTTGGTCTCTGTCTTGCCCTGCAATCTTCTTGTCTATCTCTCTCTTACTGGCCAGAGACTGACCGGATTTCCTTTCTGACACCTAAATTTTCTTTTCTGTCTTCCCTAACTTTGACAAATGGGTAGGTTTTTTATCCTTTTTATAGGCCTTGTCAGACTGTCAGAGAAATGCATTTTCTAGCACTTTAACACTATCCTGGTGACAGACCCCAAATGTTATAACCTCTGGTTCAATGGTAGATGCTAGAACATTCAATTGTTGAGTTGAGCAGAGGAAATAGAGAGGGATGCTAGTCTTTGTCTTCAGGATAATGCTTCTCTAACAACACATTGGGTATTTTTGTATATATTGACAGGAATCTAGAAGTTTCATATATACCACTCAATTCACCTTCCTTGAAGCCTACATCATATTTTGCTTAAAACAAAGCATGCAGATAAACAGATGAAATTTGTGGTGTCATTAATCACAAAACTAAATGTGGAAAGTTTATCCATGTCATGCTCCCTAACATCAAGTTTCCACTGACGTAGTAACAGTGATCTCCATGTACTTGTTCATGATTTACACAAAATTACAGAAAAAATCAGTTACTTCTACCATATCACATCATATGACCTGTTTCATCCCTTGACTAAAAGTGTTGTAAATGTCTTGATTATAGTTGACAGTGTTCATCTCCCTCTAAATATGTGTTTTCACCATCTTCTAGAGCTGTCTCCTGAGAAGTAAGCATTCTATTTTGCTGAGTAGAGGCTATTTAGGTATTGTAGAAATTTATGTCATTTATAGCTTCACTCTCATTATAAAATGCTATTTACTTCCAAATTTCCCTCTTCCTTCCCTCCCCTCTCCAGAATATACACAGCAATGAGCTGAATGGTCTCTGTTTTTCTTGCCTGTATGGCATCAATCAGCACTTGCAAAGGATAGTGTATCCTTGGCTCTACTTGGTTGAGATCTGCAGTTTCTTGTTTACATAATTAATATACACATCCATATTTAATCTTTGCAGATGAAGATGAAGTCATGACTACTTAAACATCACAGAGCTTGGTAAGCTTCCCATGTTGGTAGAAGCTATGTTCTCATGCTTTCCTATGGGTGGAATTACAATTATTTAGCCAGTGCTGTGACATATGTACCAAACCTCTCTACTTTTCAGAAGGGAGAGAGTGATACACAGTAGTAAAGCAATCCTCAGATGCTCCCTTGCACACTCCCATAATGTTCCAATTACTTGAATAAGCATTTGTTTCACTTCCTCCTCTCCTCTCTGCTCCCACTTATACATAAGCAGAGACTGTTGATTTTGATCATGCCAGTTGGAGCTGATATCATAAAGGCCTTTATATGTTTCTGTATGTTTTCCATAGTAGGAGTTACAGAAGTAAAGTGGAAGCATCGCGTTCAGCACTAATATTTCTGTGCTACTGCAATAGGGACCAGGAGAAGCAGGGTCCTAACAACATAGGAGCTTGCATTACACCGTAGCATTTTCTCGACAGCTCTAAATAAAGGAGCTTGGATTCCCTCTCTTCTTCTTCTTAACTTTATGTATCTGACAACAGTCTCTTCCTTCTGCTCAATGTGTTCCCAGATCCTCCGTGTGAGTCAGTAGGTTCAGTGAAATGTCTTAAAGTGAAGCGAGGTGAATTCAGGACTAAGACAGGAACAGGACTGGTCAGAAAAGAGTCACTATCTTTTGTGAAATAAAAGTAAGCCTTTATCTGCATTTCTGTTTCTGTCTGAAGTAAGAATAAGATAGATTTTTTTTTTTTTAATTAGAAATGGACAAGTGGCTGACAAAAACAGGATGATCCAGTGTATCCAGGGAATTGAGAGTAACTGGACATCTTGGTGTCCTGTCTTCTCCCACATCCCAGTGGAGATTTGGATCAACAAAAACAGCCCTAAGTAATTACTTTGTTAATTTTGTGCCATATGTGGTACCCCAAGGAGCTCTGTTCTTGCCAGCAGCTATGAACTCAATATAATCTATATACAATCACAGAATCACAGAATCTTAAGAGTTGAAGGCATTTCAAAGATCATCTAGTCCAATCCCTCTGCTACAGCAGGACCACCTAGAGTAGGCACACAGGAGCTTATCCGTGTGGGTTTTGAATGTCCCCAGAGAAGGAGACTGCACAACCCATCTGGGCAGCTTGTTCCAGTGCTCCATCACCCTCACGGTGAAATTCTTCCTTGTATTTCTTTGGAATCTGTTATGTTCCAGCTTGTACCCATTGCCCGTTGTCCTATCATTGAACATCACTGAGAACAGCCTGGCTCCATCCTCCTGACAACTGCCATTTATGTATTTGTAAACATTAATGAGATCACCCCTCAATCTCCTCTTCTCTAAGCTAAAGAGTCCCAGCTTCCTCAGCCTTTCATCGTAAGAGAGATGCCCCACTCCTTCATCTAGGTGGCCCTGTGCTGAACTCTCTCCAGCAGCTCCCTGTCCTCTTTGAACTGAGGGTCCCAGAACTGGACACAATATTCCAGATGTGATTTCATGACAGCAGAGTAGAGAGGAGGAGAATCTCTCTTCACCTACTAACCACAGCCCTTCTCATACACCCCAGGATGCCATTGGCCTTCTCAGTACTATATTTTGTAAGGAACAATTTTGAATGGGATAGGAACAAGGTTAATAGGCTGACTAAGAATGACTAAAGTCTATTTTAAAAAATAGTTTAGATCTGGATACCAGAAAGAGCTGGCTATTATTTAGGAGAACACTTACATAGTTTGTATTTCCCTTGACTGTTTAAAGAGAAATAATTGCTTAGCATCATAAAAACTAGAAAATAGCCATACAAATGCATTCTAATAACGTAAGAGAAAAGGGTGAGAGTATTTCTGCAAGACTTCAGCCATCTTTGATCCCTGAAATCCAAAGATAGCAAGATTCCTCGGGAAGAGTGGCTAGCTAGCAAAAAAAGACTTAAAATTTGAAGCTAGAATGATAATATTTCTTGTTTATTTCACCAGTTGCTTTATCTGTTTTTCACAATCTTATCTGTAAAAGTGTGACATTGGATCTAGTTTAATTTTTTTCTCTTTGTGCATCATTAAGCTTTTCTACTGTTTGAGTCCCAGGAAACAACAAATTTATCACACATTGAAATCACAAATTAACATATCTCCAGAAATCAATGCTTGAAATCATCCTAAAGGACTTATCCTTCAGGATGTGTTTTGGGAACACTAGGAATTTGGAAATTTCCTGCTAGACTATGGAGAACTAGTGAGGAAAATGTTGCTTGATATCTTGCTTTTTAAAGAAGTTCCTTTCAACAGATAAAACTCACCAGCAGAAGACTGGTGAGTTGTTTTCCACTACTCCAGGGAAACAAGGAACCACCAAAGCAAGACTTCGGCTGTTCTAGGGTGTGTAATTATCTCCAAACAGAAATTCGATAATGATCATATCTGAAATGGGAAAAAAAAATCTTCTCAGAAGTTGTCTATGAGTTAACAAGCCAATTATGATGAGGAAGTCACATTAAATAATAGAATTGTTCCAAGGTTTATACTTATCATTACCAAGCCTTGGGGCTGTAAGCCTTCTCCTAGAAAATTACCACACATATGCATTTCTATCAGCTTAAATCAAGAAACTCAGTTCAGAGGGGTAGAGTTTGCCTGCCAGAATGTACATTCTTAGCAGAATAAACATGTCCAAACTGGGATAACAGATTTTGTTTATTGTTACATTAATACAATAGTACCAATAAATTGAGTGGTCTAATACTCTTCCTTTGAGGTAGGCTAAGCATAGCACTATCATTTCAACTCAATTATTTCCTTCTTTAAAAGATATATTTCCAATGGTTCCACACAGGAACACAATTAGTAGTTCCAGTAATCTGGAATAATTCAGAAACAACATTGTTTTCTCTCCTACAGGCAATATCTGAGCTGGCATCAGAACTGACTTTTTCACTCTAGAGACTCTTCAGAGGGGTTTGGTGTTCTCTGTAGGGATGATAGCACCAAGGGGTAGGACAGGATCTCTGTCCTGCTGTTCAGAACAGATGAACCATGTTTGGCTCCCCTGGATAATAAAGCAGAAGAGCCAGGAATAAGCTGTTCCCTGTTTTCTGGCAGCACTAAAACCAAAAACATCTTTCTTTGATTACAGCACCAATGTTTTGCATATATTTCTCAATACTTGTATTTTGTTCAGAATAACAAACAAGAAAACTGTACTTTAGTTTCTGACAGTAATTATAGTTCTTAATCTAGCAAGACATGTTGGAATTATTTCAGTATATATATGATATAAATCTCAAATGTTGTATTTTCCTAATATGGTCTCACATCAAACATCTTAAAATCTTCAGCCTAATACAAGCCTTTTCCTTTTGCTCAGCCTTCTTCTGATGGTGATATTGAATGACACATTGGAAAGTTAAAGGGTTACTTATTCAAGAATACAGCACAGTCTCCTCAAAATCATCCAGAAGTAAAACAGTTCTAACTTAAGGAACCAGGGCAATTAGACCAATTCACACTCCCTGAAAATTGGCAACATGGATTAAAATTTTGTTTCCATTTGACTGGGGGTCTGGATCATGATCTCACAAGCTCAATAGGGCTGTATCTATTCTGCAGGTTAAAAAAACTGAAGACTGAGGAACATTGAAGCAAAACAGGAAATTATATTAACAACTCAAAGTTTACAATTCTTTAACTCAGCACTACATATTCAGTACATGAGCTCTGGTGATACAACTCTATTAATGAAGTAGCTTAGAGTCTGTCATGCAATGGGAGATATTCTATAGATTAAGTGCTAGTTGTAATTGTACTTCCTTATTCAGATTCCAAGGTCTCTAGGGAAAAGAATATGCATACCTCTCTTCTCTAAAGCAGTATGTTTATTTATGGTGCTATCTAAATTCCTCAATGTAATGATAATGTCAACTTGTATTTCTATTGAGATTGTAAATTGGCTGAGGATTGGGTCACACAAATACACAAGGTCCCAAAGTGCAGCTCTATCATGACCTCTCCAGGCTGAAGGATGCAGTTTGTTTTATCTATATCTTCTCACCAACACACAGCTTAAAATGAAGTGGCATTGACAAGTGACTTTACTTTGACAAACGATATTGCAGAAGTGACTCCTTAGGGTTTGATGTTAATTCTACCTCAGTGACTTTCCCTTTAGTTGGTTGAGTGTATAACTGAGTTGTAGCTGTGTCATGGTTTGACATGGAGCCATTTCTGATAATGGCGAAGGGGTTGTAAAGATGGCTCCTGTAAGAAGTTGCTTGCAACTCTCCCCAGCTCTGAGTCAGACCCACTTCTGGGGCTGAGCCAATTAGATGCCTCCACCATCACTTTTTAAGAAGAAGCTGGAAGAGGAGGCTTCTTCCTCCTTCTTCTTCCTGTTTCTTCCTTCTTCTGTCCTTCTCTGGCTGGTGGTGGTGCAAGGAGTAGGAAGAGTGAGAGAAACAACCATGGGGACTCCAAGGTCAGTGATAAAAGAGAGGAGGTGTGCTGGAGCAGAGACTCCCCTGCATTCTACAAAGAGGACTGGTGAAGCTGAGATTTGTTTACACTTTGTAAAAGATCCCGCATCAGAGGCAGTGACTATGGCCAGAGGAGGCCATGTCCCATGAGAGACCCCATATTCACAGAAGCTGTAGCTGCTGGGAACAATCCACACCAGAGAAGTTCATTAAGGACTGTGTCTTGGGGGAGAGACCCTGTATTGGAGCAGGGGAAGAATGCCAGGAGTCGTCCTCCTCTGAGATGAGAAAAGCAGCAGAGCCTATCTGTGAGAAACTGACCACATCCCCCCCCTGCCTGAACCGTTGAGGGGGAAGCAGGTAGAGATATCCAGAGCAGTGAGCTGGGCCTGGGAAGAAAGGAGGGATGAGGGAGGGAGATCTTAAAGTGCTGGTTGCATTTTTCTCGTCATCCTGCTCTCTGTTTTGCTTTTTGTTCTTTTCTGATTCTTGTAGGTAGTAGAATAAACTTTCCTCCTTTCTTCTCTAAGTCGAGTACTGGAGTCTGTTTTGCCCAAAACCCTAATTGGCAGCAAGCCCTCCCTGCCCTTATCTTAACCCACAACAATCTTGCTTATCTTTTTTCCTACCATTTTGTTGGGGTCTCCACCATCCTAAAGAGGATGAGGGTGAATGGGGGCCAGTGAGAAAGAAACTGTCGTGGTGCTTCTGCTGGCTGGGCAAACCCATGACAAGCTGTATTACTTTCCTGGTAACTTACCTGTGATTCTGAGAATCAATTTTGTCATTTTCTGCTCTAGATATATGGCATCATCACCCACTGAAATCACAGAGAAGACACAGGGGCAAAATAAGGCTAGTGCAGAAACAGACCTGACCTTTAGTGGAGCATCCTGCTTCTGCAGGGGGGCTGGACCAGATGATCTATAAAGGTACCTTCCAACCCCTACCATTCTATGATTCTGTGATTTGCCTGACATATAGTGGAAATGGACAAGATATTCACACAGGTAAATGTTAGACATCTGAGTGTCTCAGCAGCCAAGGGCTTTTAGAGGTCTCTGATGACACCATCCAAGGTAGGAATCCAGCTCTCTCCATGGCCAGGCAATCAGCTCAAGCAGAAGGCCCATTGAGTAGAAGAGACAGTTTTATCATGGTCAGTGTTGCACGACATGCAGTAATTGAACTTTTAATACTTAAGACACCAGACATATGCTAGTTGAGACCTTTCAGAGGGTATGTGCACAGGTGAAGGAGACCATAGTCTGCTCCTGGACCATACTTACTTGATAACCAACACTCTGCTTATGAGTGTTTACATGGAAAGGAGACAATTTTCCCTCTTTTGGACATTAAGAAGCAATGAACTTTCACTTCACAGCTTCATCTTATAATCACCCTAATTAATCATTGCCCCATCAAGGAAGTAAAAGTTAGAAATCAGTAAAACTCAGTGATTTTAGGTGCCTGATCCACAAAATCTCCAGACAGACAAAGACTGCTTTCAAGAGGACCATAGAAAATAAGTAAAAGCCATGACATTGACAAAGGATTTATGATCATTACAGAAGAGCCTGGAAATATCTAGGGAACATTTTAGAGTTCAGTTAAAAAAAAAACCAAACAAACAAACAAAAAAATCAACCTTAAAAAAATTGGAAATTACTGTCCCAGCAAAGTGGTTACAAATAAACGGGGTAAGGACAGTTCTGGCAGTGCGTTTTACTGTAAAAACAGTTTAGTAAAGCTTTCAAGAGTGGTTACTAGTTGGATTATTCAGGAGAGGTTACTTCAAAACAGGGGAAAGGAGGAATACAACAAGTACTGAAGAACAGAACACAACCTGCATTTCCTGGTCTTGGTGGCAAATATTTCTTGGCTGATGTCTTGCGTATGAAGAACTAATCTGAGTCAGGAAGAACAATAGCTTTGTAGGATAACTAGGATTTGATATAACAATGGAATGGTTTTAGTGACCCAGGTTTTTTTCTGTAGTGTTAGACTCTAAAGTAGTTAGAGGTGTGTGAATTTTCACATCCTGATGCTAACAACCCAGAAAATTTCCTCCTAGCTAGCTCCACAGTCTGTTTTACAGGCATGATAAGTCCTTTAGTCCTTATCTTCCAGGAACAATAAGATGCCACCTGTTCCTCATGGTGACTTGTGGTGGAAGATGTTCTGTGCTTGTAAAAAAAAAAAAAAAGGCATTTCCTGCAGAAAAAGTGTCATTTACGTTTAAAGATTGTATCTTTAAAAAATACATCCTATTATATAACTGCATAGGTTTCTTGTTGTCTCTTGTAAGACATAGTTATTCCTAGATGAAACAGTGGCTCCACAAAAATCAATGTCGATTTCTACTTCTGTACAGAGGCAATTCCTTTCTAGTGTTACTTCTTACATCTCCCACAGATGAAGCTTCCTTTGCTCCATACAATGCTGCATCTACTACTTATAATGATGCATCCCTACTATTCTACGATTCTATGATATGACTTCTTGTGAGGCTTTTCCACCACAGCAAACCAAAAAATACTATGTGTATCCAAACATATAGATGCAATAATTCCCTTGGCCCCTTGGATCTTTTAGAGTAGGCAGAAAACAGAAAATAATCTCCTGCAGTGGTAACTTACAGCTTTCTCCATACTCTCTGTGAAGTCCCATCAGCAATCTCTAGTTTATCCAGAATGGTGTCATCAGATTTGTCTCAGTGGCTCATTGTCCCCTCTCATTGTCTGCTGTACACAGAGACAGCTTTAACTGCCTGTCCTCACATTTCAAGCTCTGCTGTGGGCTGCTAAAACATCTTTCTCATGAGGGCACCCCTTAACAGGATTAAGCAACTGTATTAAATCCAAATTGAATTGTGGACTCATTGTACTTGCATTTGATTCTATTACAGATTGTATTTGTTTCATTTCATTATTTATTACTGGAGAATGAATAACCGTCTTTTAGCAGCAGGTGTCAGAACTAACGGAGCTGAGGCACAACCAGTCTAAAAGGAGCCAAACTGCAGACTCTAGAAATAATATCAGGTATATAAACAATCATTTATGTAAGAAGCTGATAAAACATTTTAACATGCTTGAAGTACAGGTCAGGGGATGAAACTGATGATAGAAAAACTAGACAAAGATTTTGGTTATATTTTAATTTAGTAAAATCAATATCTACTTTGTATGTCTGGAAGGAGAAGTCAAAGAGTAATGAGATTGACACAATACATTTTCTGTAACATTATCGAGGTATGAATTGGAAAGAAGATCGCTGGAAATGTCTATTACTAATACAGAGCATACATGAATTCCCTCATCTGCTTTTACTGACATTTATTGCAGAAATCAGTACAATGAACAAATACTTCCACTGTTCTTCATGCCATTCCCAGTAGTGTCTCAGTGACATTAGTGAAACCTGAGTGAAAACCTCAAAAACATTGTAAACCTGCAAAAAGCAACACATATTTAACCTGGGAACAACATGCCAGATGATTTTAAATGTGCAATATTTACTATAAGTGAACACTATGAAAAATGGTAACTTGACCCAACATAAACTAAAATCTAAACCAAATCGTTGTTGGTTTTACCAGGAGGTTTGATCACGTTCTAGCTTCAAATAGGTTATTGTACCTAAAATGGTTTACTTGCAGCTACTATCAAGGAACTGATGCATCACAGCAAACCAACACATAGCATAGGCCAGGAGTCTTCTTGTTGGTAAGAACTAATGCTCAGAAAGGAAAAGAGAGAAGAAAATACCTAGCTCATTTTTTTTCCTTCACTGATAGTTTTGGAGTGGCAACTTCTTGTCTCTAGGACAGGAAAAACTGCAAGAGATAGGAGACCGTTTGAAAATCACAAATAAAAAGGAAAACTGTGTGTTTCTTAGTTTTGTTGTTGCTCAAAGTTTGGTCTGGAGGTCCCAAAAAATTACATTGTGTCAGGGAGGCTGCTATAGGTCGTTTATTGTCTTTTGCAAAGAAAATTTTGTCTAATCCAAAGTCAAATCTCCATTTTGGTTTCTGTTCTGCCTCTGAGAAATTATCACCTTTCTTTTTATCCCTAGTTAATTCCCGTCCTCCTCCTCATCTGCCAATCTGACTCTGGTGTGTGCTGACTCTCTGGTGTGTGCCTTCAGATGAGGAAGCTGCCTTCCCACAAAATGACTGTTCTTCACAGCCTGGAGTTTGGAGTGCGATAAAAATATTCATGTCCTTAAAATTGCGTGTGAATGTGGTTTTGTGCTGTGTGCTGTTAATGTAAATGAAAGCAGGGGCTTTTCCTTTGTCTGATGTCTTGCTGCAGTACTCCCTGCCTCATTGCTTTGGAACTCTCTGCCATGGACTACAGCCTACTGTCACCCTTACCCACATGCCACAGAAATGTATGCTCTCACATCTGCAAAACAAGCTCTGATAAATCACAGAATCACAGAATCTTAAGAGTTGAAGGCATCTCGAAAGATCATCTAGTCCAACTCCCCCCTGCCAGAGCAGGGCCACCTAGAGTAGATCACACAGGAACTCATCCAGGTGGGTTTTGAATGTCCCCAGAGAAAGAGACTCCACAACCCATCTGGGCAGCCTGTTCCAGTGCTCCCTCACCCTCAAGTGAAGAAATTATTCCTTGTATTTTTTTGGAACTTCTTACATTCAAGCTTGTACACATTGTTCCTCATCCTATCATTGGACACCACTGAGAAGAGGCTGGCTCCATCCTCCTGACATCTGCCTTTTATGTATTTGTAAACATTAATAGATCAATCTCCTCTCCTCCAAGCTGAAGAGCCCCAGCTCCCTCAGCCTTTCATCATAAGGGAGATGCTCCACTCCATCATCTTTATGACCCTGTGCTGAACTCTCTCCAGTAGCTCCCTGTCCTTCTTGAACTGGGGAGCCTAGAACTGGACACAATATTCCAGATGTGGTCTCACAAGGGCAGAGTAGAGTGGGAGGAGAACCTCTCTTGACCTACTGCTCACAACCCTTCTAATACACCCCAGGATGCCATTGGCCTTCTAGGCCATGAGGGCACATTGCTGGCTCATGCTCATTCTCCTGTCCACCAGGACCCCCAGGTCAGTGTGAGGTTTTGATTGCAATAAGATTTGCAAACAGATATTCACAGGCATTAATAGTCTATATCACCGTATGATTCAAATTTTATGATTTTTTTTCAAAATTTAAGGAATCAACCAGTAGTCAAAAGGGAGGAGACATTGAAGTGAATAGCCAGCTCACTCAAATAAAGAACATCTTCATCTTCATGACTGATGGAGCAATGGGTGGAGAGGTTAACAAGTCATCGGTTGCAAGGCTAAAAGTAAGGATAACTATTCTTGGTGGCATATATTAATGCCCAAAAGGGGCCTTATTCCATAAATACATGTTTCCTGATGCCAGAATGTCACATAAAAGCTATTTGAAAAACTCACTGCATGAGCGGTTTGTTCACATCAGAGCTGGGAAGTGTTGGGCAATAAAAACAAAGATTACTTCAGACTCCAGAATTTGTACCAAGAAATGTGACAGACCACTCATCACATGAGCAGGGTGGAGACAACTTTGTCTCACAGGCTTCCAAGAGGCATACAGAGCCCAGTATCTTCCAGGGGGTATGGTTGCAGAGCCTGTGAGGCCAGTTGAGCCTCACAGGTAGGGACAGACTTGCTCCATACTGATAAAACCTCTCAAGCTCATAAAAAAAAAGGTAACTGCCTTCAAACTGCTTGCTGAGAGTAGTTCTAGACCTCTGTGAGCTCCCAGATCTCACTGGGAGACCCTTTAGGAGTATGCTGGCTGGCATAGAACAAAAGTGCTCCAGGAAGTTTAGCTCGACAAGATGTTGTTTCAATGCCTGAAAGATTTTCTGAGATGAAGGCAGCTGGAAGGTCCCAAATCCTTCACTAGAGACAGCAGAGATGCCTTGCCTGCCTGTAGTCCCCTGTTGCCACTGAGCATTAGCAGTGACAGCCCCACAGCTGTGAGCAACTTAGAATTGCTAGTGTGGCTGTAATCTTGCTGCCTCACTCAGAAACATCACAGGCACTGGGAGCTGGAAGAGATATCCAAGGGATGAAGTATCTGGGGAGCGCATACTGTATGGGACAGGGACAGAGTTTTAGGGGAGTGAGCAAAGCAGAGTTGAGACTGCCACCCTCCATGCCTAGGGCAGGACTAACATTGCTGCTGCTTCTTTTAAAACTGCTTTTTCTCTCTCAATGGTGAGGGTCACACGGTTACATCTCAGCCCTCAAAGACTTCATGCCTTTGCCTGCTTACTCCAAAAAAAAGTCATGAACTTCCTTCACAGGAAAAGTTCTTACTCAGATATAAAACTGCATGGCTCTTCCCTTGCTGGGTCTAGTAAATAAGCAGGTTGACTAGCCCAACATCTTGCTGCTTAAAAGGAAGAAAGAAGGAGAAAAAAGTTTGAGAAAAAGCTTCCCACCCACAGCCCAACATAAACATCTCTTTTTACATATGCTAGAGAAAAAAAATAATGTTGTTTTCTGTAGAATGCCTTGTAAGATTTTAAATGGATGTGGGCAATTTTGAACTCAGTCTTGATTTGTGAAAGCTGTCTTAACAGATAATAATGATATAAACTGTATAGTGTTCCTTACAGCTCAATGTCATGGATGTGGGTTGTTAACAAACACTGATAAGGGAGTTGGAAGCAGGAAAACTGCAGTTTTCACTGTTTAGAACATTGTTTCTGTGTACTCCATCTCAGCAGCAAGGTCACAGCCCAGGATTACACCATTGAGATCTTTTTTCCAGTTCTGTTCCTAGGTAACTAATTTCTTTGTCTGAAGAAGAAACTTATGAGCTTGAATAGGAGACTGAAAATTTTATATAGTTGCTATCTTAGCAATAAAACCTCCGCTGAGTGGATGGGGAGAACAATGTGTGAATCATTAGCATCCCCCCAGATATATCTGTGAAGAATCTCCGCTATTTGCTCATGTTCATTTCAACTAAAAGCTGTTGAAAATCCATCCATATGCATTTATGTGAATTAACACCATGGGTTTGAGTCAATGCCCTTTTTATTCACTTTTCAAAATTCCACCCAATTGCTTGAAGAACATTAGAAACAACAATATTGTCAATAACCTTTACGTTTTGTTTTGCTGTACAACTTTGTAGAAGGCTTCAGCTTAAAAAATCACAGTAGATTTGGGACTCATCTATCAGGAGGAAGTATGAGACTGACCTGTGTATTACTTCCACAGTGGAGTGCAGAATTTGCAACTTAAACCAGTACCTCTGATAACCATCTCTGAGTGAATCAATAACCAAGTCCTTTGTGGAAACAAGCTGCTGCACAATGGTATCTCTGCAAATTTTTACGACTGGTAAGGCAATGCACCTATGAAAAGCATAGACAAGAATCATATTTCAAGTAATTTCAAACAATAAGCACATGAATAAAAATCAAACTCTTCTAGACAGCTCACAAAGAGTGAAATTCATCCCCGGGCACAGGGGCTGGCGTAAAGATATTCCACTTCCCTAAGCTTCAAAACAGCTTTAAAAGCAATTCAGCATTGCACAGATTTTGGGTTGGCCTTCTGCTCAGCAGTGAATTTCATCCATTGTGAATTATATGTGAGAGAACTTTGATTTTTCACCTAAGAAAAGGGCTGAATAAGTAGGATGCATGACTCATTTCAACTAGATATCCTACTTGCAATCAGCAGTTATTGTCTCTGGTGATTGTAAAGGACAAAGCAGGGTTGTCCTGGACTCCCAGAAGGAGCTATGGGCATTTGTACATAAAAAGTGAAAAACAAGAAGAAGAGATTAGGGGAGTGAGTTTTTCAGTAAGCTATTTTTTTTTCCAGTGTAATGACAAGAAGAAGGCCTATTACTGAAACAGCAGGTAGCAAAATGGTTCTGTTGTATGCTTCAACAGGAGTTATGGAGTCACAGCTATGAAGGAAGCACTCCAACAAAATTCCATGTGAGTGGTATTATACCCCATAAATAAATAAAGGTTATTTTGCTGTACTGAGACTTGAGAAATATTAATATTATATACTGTTACTGGTAAAATTGCTTAGAGGTTTGAAATTGAAAAGGTGTTATGAAGGAAAATCTTAAATACTCTAGAGGTTTTGATTTTGAGTTATGAGGAGGGATTAGCCTGTGTTGGCCTCTGTTGCCTGAGGAAGAAATGAGGCAAAATGAGAGCTTGTCAGAGAGGTAAACAAAATCCTGAGACGAACAGATTGAAGGCAGTAAGCTGTTTAAGATAGCAGCTAATTTGAAAACAAGATGCCATGGACTAAAATTGGAATGAGATGGGTGGGTGCACAGGCAATCCAAACAAAATTACTTCATAGAGAAGAGTCTGCAATTTGGCATGGATCGGAAAAGTCAGCTTTTGAAGCATGTGTGTCAGGGATAGAGTGAAAACCCACTGTGAAAAAGAACAAGATGTATTTTTGGACAAGGATAAAACTCAAGGTTGCAGCCACTAATTGGATTTTTGAGGATATGCTGATATTAGCTACTTGTAGATTGGCGGTGTATTCTGGGTTTGTGAGGACAGACGTTAACAGACTGATGTTTTCTCCTAACAGTCAATTTTGTGGAGTTAAATCATATCATAGAATGGTTTGAGTTGGAAGAGACCTTCAAGACCATTGAATCCTAACCTCCCTACTATGAGCAGAGACATCTTCCACTACACTAGATTACTCCAAGCTGCTTCTAATCTTGCCTTGAACACTTCTAGGGATGGGGCGCATACAGCCTCTCTAGGCAACCTATTCCAGTGTCTCATCACCCTCACAGTAATGAACTTCTTCCTAGTATCAAATCTAAATCCATCCTCTTTCAGTTTAAAGCCATAGCCCCTTGTCCTGTTGCGACATGCCCTTGTAAAAAGTCCCCCTCTGGCTTTCTTTTTGTCTCCTTTAGGTACTGGAAGGCTGCTATAAGGTCTCTCCAGAGTCTTCTCTTCTCCAAGGTAAACAACTCCAAGTCTCTCAGCCTGGAGAGTACTCCAGCTCTCTCATCTGCAGTATTGTGTTCTGGGGCCCCCAACATGAGGACATTGACCTATTCGAGAAAGTCCAGGTGAGGTCTCATGAGAGTGAAGCAGGAGAGAATCGTCTCCTTCAAGCTGCTGGCCACACTGCTTTCGATGTGTCCCAGGATACAGTTAGCTTTCTGGGCTGCAAATAAACATTGCTGAGTTGTGTTGAGCTTCTTGTCAATCACTCTGAAGTTGTTCTCTGCAGCACTGTTCTCAATTGATTCATTTCCCAGCCTGTATTTGTTCCTGGAGTTGCCCCCATCCATGTGCAAGACCTTGCACTTGGCCTTGTTGAACTTCATAAGTTTTGCATGGACCCAGCTCTGTAGCCTGTCAGGGTCCCCTGGGATCACTCACTTTTCCTTCAACGTGTCAACTGCAACACGTAGATTGGTGTTGTTGGCAAATTTGCTGTGTGCAATCCCACTACCCATGTCCCCAACAGAAATGTTAAACAGCACCAGTCCCAACGCTGACCCCCAAGGAATGCCACTTCTCATTGCTCTCCACTTAAACTCTGAACCATTGACTGCAAATCTTTGAGTGTGTCCATCCAGTCAGTTCCTTATCCACCAAATGGCCCATCTGTTGAATCCATGTCTCTCCAATTTAGAGACAAAGATCTTGTGTGGGACAGTCTCAAATGGTTTACACAAGTCCTGGTAGAAAATTAACACATTCCAGGAACCTCCCAGATTGCTTATGCCCTGCTGTGTTGTCCCACCAGTAGATATTAGGGTGCTTGAAGTCTCTCATGAGGACCAGAGCTTGTGAAAGCAAGACTGCTCCTACCTGTCTGTCCAGGATCTCACTCACTCAGTCTTCCTGATCGGGTGGCCTGTAGCAGTGTCCACTATAATGTCACCTGTCGCTGCCTTCCCTTTAATCCTGACACACAAGCTCTTGGTTAGCAACACGTTTATCTCCAGACACAGCTCCAGCTGGTCATTGACACAGAGAGTGATACTCTTTCCTCATGTCCCCTGCTTGTGCTTCCTAATGAGCCTATATCCTTCCATCCAACATTGTAGTTATATAATCTGTCCCACTACATCTCCATGATGCCATGGATCATAGCCCTGCAGGTGTATGAGCATCTCTATCTCCTCTTCTTCTTTCCTCCTGCTATGCGTATTTGCATAGAGGCATTTAAGCTGGCCTCTCAGTGAAGCTGATTTCTCGTTTGGAGTGATTGGAATTCCTTTGTGCTCTCCTACTGACCTATGATCCTTCTCCAGCCTCCGGGCATCTATTGCTGGCACTGGCATCAAACTAGTAAGAATGGGATAGATTTAGGCTCTCCTCTTAGCAACTGTAATTTAAAGCCCTCTGCATCAGCTTGGCAAGCCTACAACAAAAGATGCTCTTCCCCTCCTTTGACAGAGGGATTTCAGCAGCCTTCAGTAGACCAGGTTTCTCAAAGCAAGTCCTATAGTTTAAGTAGTTGAACCCCTGGCTGTGGCACCAGTCACATAAGCATTTGTTATGCTTATTCTTTAAGCCTTTTCTCCTCTGAGTTCTGAGTGCCCTTGGAGCCTTCCTTCTTTGCTGATTCGCTCAAGAGTCCCTGATGGCCTTAACTAATTCTGCTCACGCTTGTGCTACTGCTATCAAGATTTCTAGGCATTGGCATAAAGTTTAACCTTCAGATCTTAGAGAGTCATAGACTAGATTTCTATGACATTTGAAAACACTACAAGTAGCAACAGTATTTACTTCAGAGCACTGAACAGTAGGTAATTTTAAACATAAACCTTTTAAAGACCTGCCAGTTCTAATGATCAGTGCTTTGATATTGAGTGTACCCTTCTCTAATACAGCTACATATAGCCTGGAAGGCGGATAAACAGTGTCCAAAACTCTGACTTGTACTTCACAAGCTAATGAACGAGTTTCATTAACTTACCTGATACAGCAAATGATGATATACATGAGCAAGTCTAATATATCACAAAAAGAAAATTGCTGCAGTAAACATATACCCAAGCCAACATGTCACAAGGTGATACCTTGATTTTATTTTCCAGCTTATAAATACAGTGGGAAATAATGCTGTGACTGCAGTCTCCAAAGGCAACAGATGAACTTAATGTGAGCAGTGTCCATTCAGTCCTTCTTTAAAGACATCTAAGAGTAGAAACATTGGTGTACTTTAATTATTTTCTCCTCTGATGAAGCAGAGCAACTCCTCAGATAAATCAGCTAGTTAGGGTAGGTCTACAGTGAGCTCTGGATAAATCTTTTCCTTAAGGAAGGAATGGACAAAAGCAGAATGTACTATCGCAATATGCTCAAGACCTGAGTGACTTTATGGTTTATCTTTTCCTATATGTCCATTAAGATAGTGCAGACTAGGGATGAAGATGCTGGAATACGTAATCTAGGCATTGCCATCCCTTGAATGTGTCAGCTTTCCAAAGTAATCTTGACTCTTCATCGATGTATTTTGCTGTGAATTTCAGAAAATCCTCCGAACTTAGCTTAGCCTACCACTGCCCAATTGTACTTACTGTTTAACTCACTTCATACACATTTTGGTCTAGAAAGAATTTTTACTCATGTTGAGTGGCATTTGCCAGTCTATTGATTAAATGAGAATTACTTCCATAATCAGCTAGTACCTAGTATGAATCTAGATATAATTGACATCCTGTGAAAAGTATTATAAAAAATGGAAATATAGAAACTTGCTGTTCTAATTTAGACAAAGTAACAACTATGATATTCAAAGTATTACTGTCTAACCCAGAGGAATTTAATTAAGTTCCACTTCTTTTATAAGATTATTTTTAACCTTGCTAAACATTTTGACAAGTTGACTGAAGCAAAGATATGCAAAGTTGCTCTGTTCTACTATAAAGGAGACTAATCAACCACATGTTGCTAACAAAATCCACAGCACACTAGAATGGTCTCTGTCTTTTTCATTCCTAGATTTCTTTACTTTGCTTTGAGATATGGAAGAGCACGAGTTCAGCGGTTCTCCTCCACCTTCCCATATTCCACTTTTCTTTGGTACTTCGTAACTGCAGTGTGCAAAGACCTGAACCAGAAAGAGATGGGTGCATCTTCACCTACCTGATACACCCAAAGCACTGGAAATTCTCACAATGATGAATTTTTCCTTGCAGAAATCAATAAAACTGTATCTTATCATAATCTTAAAATCAATATTAAATAACTAAGTCAAGCTTTTGGAAAAATAAAGTCCCTGACCATAAATTTTCCCTAAATCTAAGCTTTGAAATCAATTGAATCCATAGTATGTCCCAATACATTTTATGGCCATTTGAACCATTGCTTTTATATTTAACACTGTATTTTGTTCCAAGAAAGGATAACAAATGTCTCTGCAGCACTGAAGAAAGCCAACAGGGGACACTGGTTGTTTGGAGCACATTCTTTCAGAGTATTTTTCTTTATGTTGCTGAAGGAACTAAATTAGCTGATAAAAGTAGAACTAACAACCAGTTGTCCATCATGGTTCTTTGTGCCCTCATATCATTGCACGCAATTATTTTACAATGTGAAAGGCCAACAGAATGTGCTTCCAGGGACAATCGTACACCAAAAAACATCAGGTAGCACTTTATGATTGAACTTAAAGCAGTTCAACTTGGATAATAAAATGTAAGAATGTAGTAAATTAAATGACAAAGGTTATGAAGGGCTGAGAGGAAATCTAAACTCTTGTCAGACTCTACCTAAACAATCAACAGTGCCTATCTTTGCTGCGTCCAACCTTCAGTCATGGACTGCATCAGAGAACTACTTGTGAGCCAAAGAAGGCGTCAGGAAACCATCTCAAGTCTGGGCATTGTGCGACTGAGCATCTATCAACTAGAGGGTTACAGCTTTGACGACATCCTCTCAAATATGCTCATAATAACCTTGTTGCCTTACTACACCATAAGTAAAAACAGGTTACGAGAGGATTCTGAATTATAGTCTGACAGTAAGAAGGAATGAGATAGCAAATTAAACTACTATTTTGAGCTCTGAAAGTTTTCTTTGACTTTTGGTGTAAGATTATGCTCTGGGAATGGGAGTACCTCAGTGTGAGATGCATATGGCTCTGTAATACTGGTTAGGGTCTTCCAGACACTAATGGTCAGATTCTCAGGTCTGTAGTATTGCTCAGAATTGGCCTTCATGGTAGATTTAGGGCCACACTCACAGTTTACCTGCAGGAAAAGCCCCATAGCTGTCTCCAGGATGATTCACATGATATACGTGTGAGTAGTGAAGCAGTGGAGAAATGGGGAACATAATTTTGAGTTGCATTTTGGAGATCCCACAGGGATGCACTTTTCCATAGCATGGGTAGGCCTAGAACTTTATATCAGGCATGGACAAACGGTGATCTGATATCTTGTACCTTTTTTAAATGCCCTTGTGGAGATATCATAGAGCTGATTTGGAGTAGATAAGACATTCTGATTCCTCCTAAAAGGACCCTGTGGGGAGAATGATCAGATGGAGGGAATGAAATGTCTCATAAGATATGTTCCTCATGTGAGCTGGTGACAGAGTGCTTCCTTCTTCACACATCACACACATTTCATGACAGAAACACTGAGATCTCAAGTCTGGGGTCCCTATATTCCTGTCTCCTTCCTCTGCATAGCAGGTTCCTCAGGGACACTGTAGTTTTAGCGAAGACTGGGAGATGCCACCTTTCCAGTGCAACTTACATAGGACTATTAGATATGTTGTAATTTGTTTCTAAACTCTGAGGCTAAACAACATTTCATAGAATTTCTTTATGATGCACAGATAGGGGACTTAAAGCCTGGGGCTGCCTCAGAAAAGCTAGATCTCCTGTTGACTATCTCCTGCTGCAAGAGCTAGTGGTACTTGTGGTGTCAGAACTCAGATTGGGTCTGCAAGGCAAGTGCAAAAGTGACCACAGCTTCTGATCTCCTACAGCCTGCCTTCCAAAGGTGCTGTACATACACTGCTACATGCTGGTGGCAAATGTGTTTCACATTTGTCTCTGTAAGACAACCTGAACACAGTAAAAATAGTAAAGTGTGAATGGCAGAGGAAGTAAAAGCTCCAGAAACCCTTTCCACTCCTTTCTTCAGGCCACTGGCTGAATCCCAGCATTAGTAGCAGTAATAGTGAGAGGCCAATTTCTTGTACTGATTCCTTTTCAGAGCTTCTCTGTCCTTGCACATTCAGAGTTATGATGTTTGGGACACTGTATTACATCTACGAGGGCATTCAAAGGAGGAATGGATGGATTCCCCTTCAAACATTGTTACTCACAAACAGATGGAAAGACGGTTAATCTATTTGATGCGATTATTAGTCTAATTTTGCTCGCAAGTGAATTCCTGAACTTTGAGTTTCCCTCCTCAGCAGAGCAAGTATCCTCCTCTAGTGTGTGTCCTCAGTTTGGAGATAAGGTACATGGCTTTGTGTGAGTGCAGATCACCATTTTTCAGTACTTGAGATGGATAGATTTTCTAATTTTTCCTCTTTCTATCTTGTTGGCTTTGTAAAGTTCCAACTCAGCTCATTAACAGTAGCCAAGAGATTACTATTTGCACATACAAATCATCATTTCTTGTTTTAGCACAGAAAATGAAGGGAGGGGAAAGGGAATGATGCCAAAGAATGGCAACAAGATGTCTGACAGACAACAATCTGCTTTCCTTTCTCCTACTGCTTGAGATGTAACAGCAGGACATGCCTACAAAGAAAGTATAAGTAGACAGCTGTGCTTGCACCTTTCACCACTGCAACCATCCCTCTGTGCTTCCACCCATTATTGTCATTTGTGAAGAGCTGACGTTCAGTTGACAGCTGCCTAGCCAGGGTCCTTCCCCTGAGCTGCTGACTGTGGTGATATCAAAGTCTTCCCTTTGTTTCTGCAAGCTGCTTTTCTTTTGGCTTGAAGGAAAATGCTACCTAGTGTCCTGTTGATGAGCCAATTGTTACCTCAGGAATAGAAGTAATTTAAACCAAAAGAGATTGCTTTGTTTGTGAAACAGTGACACTGTTAGTACTTGGCTTATACATCGAACTGGTAGCAGATACTGATTTCAACCTCATGTGTAACTGAGCTATAAATAACTGTTCTCATAGATCATCTAGCTCAAACTAGTTCTAGAGGAAATGAGATGCTGGGAAATATCCTCACTAGTCCTCTCAGATAGATATTGTTTGGACTTGTACAAAAATATCCGGGCTACATTGGATAGATACAATGGCAACACAATTGTTCCATTCATGTTTTCTTACAAAATATGTCAGTGCTGCTTTGGAGGGGTTAGTGTCCAGAATACAAAGCTGTAGGCTCTGAACTCAATTTCTATGGCCATGGGAAGGATTCTAAATTCAGTCTCCCAGCTTTCTTGAGCAACTTCTTTCTTTATCCCTTGGACCTCATTCCAGGGGGTATAACTGAGCTGGGGTAAATGACACCATGGGAACAACAGGTAGGACTGGGGCCACTCAGTGAATTATTTGTGTTTTCAAACATCTCACAGGATTTTTTGTTCTGTTTTGTGTTTTTCTAAAGTTTGTGGGTTGTTCAGCAAGGACAGGTCTGCTTGTTGACCCAAGTACATGAAGAAATTCCTGACCACAGCACCACTACCTGAACTTAGCTATGAGGTGAGAAGCTGCCATTCCTTTATAAGGTAGCCTCCCTTTCCTTCCATATGCCTCCCTCTCAGCCTGTTCCCTACCTGGAAGGGTTTTACACACCTCAACTGTGATGGACAGAATGGCAAAGAGCATCTAGGAATTGCTAAAAGATTTGGTCCAATCAGTGGTATAAAATGTGAGGTTTTATAATGCTGTGATAACACACTTTAAAAAACCCCCCACAAAGCTGTATACACAAGTTACATAGATTAAAATCAGCTGTGGGTGGTTAGGGATGGGAGCTTGTACCCTACATACTGCTCACTTCTCACTATGCCACTGAGGCCCAGAAGAACTATCAAAATGTTACACGATGGATGAGGAATTCAAGGAGAATAGTAAGAAAAATAATGCAACCTTACCGCAAATGTATGTACAGTAACAGCTGTTCTATCTTAAAGAAAACTAGAAGAGGTTCACAGAAGGGCAAAGAAAATGATTGGAGGTACAGAAAACCTTTAATATGAAAAAGGTTGTGCTAGGGCTATTCACCTTAGAAAGGAAACCACTGAAGGAGAGTATGATAAAGATATATTAAATCCTGTCCAGTGTACCACTGGTGGCTGAAAATATTAAAGTAAATTGAAAAGCAGCAATTTCCAGACTGATCAAATAAACCCCTTTTCACATAGGACATAATTAAACCATGGAACTCGCTGCTGCAAGGCACCAGGGAGGTCAGGGACTCAGCACTGCAAAGGGTCAGGATTTCTGTCTGGTAACAAGGCTTCCCAGACTTACATCAGCTAGTGTTCATACACGTTAAGATATTAACATCTGAATTGCAAGGAACAGGTTAGCAATAGCTTTTAGGATTTGGTGTGGGAGACACTTCTCTGTGGTTTGTCTGGAGGCTTAAGCAGGCTTGCTGGTGTGGCATGGGTGCCTACTGATGAGTATGATACCCCCTTGGAGGTTCAGATCACTGCTCCTGCCATCCAGCTGTTTTGGAGAGCCTGGGAACACCAGGGGATGAGCCCCAAGTGTTCTTAGTCTGCATGCACCTCTCTGGGGACTACTGCAGTTGGTCTGACTACCTCCACATCTGAGACGGTCCAAGTCTACTGACAGTGGGACTGATACCCCTTCACTTACACCATGAACTTGAACCTTTGCATCTTTCCTGCAGTATCCCTCCTCACAAGACTCTTCCTTGGGCAGCTTGTGCCAGAGTATCACTGGCAGTGTGGCAGCACCACTGACATGCTCTAACTGTGGGAGACGTGTATGGGGGCAAGTTGGCCTTGGGAGTCACATGGTCCTGGGAGGAGGTCCAGAAAGAGACTACTAAGATATTAGGAGCAGTTCTGCCCCAGTGCCTTTCTTAGAAAAAGGCCAAGTTTATTCTTCTTAGCAATGTGTAAGTGACACTGTGTGTGCATTTTTTAAAAATGTAAGCCATCTAGAAGTCCAAAACTTGAGATAAGGTCTTGGCTTTCAAATAGATATTGTTGATGTCTTTGGGGACTGTATCTGAAATCTTAAAGTTGCTTCCCTGTATATCCAGGACTACCAGAAAATTTTCTCTTCATTCATGCAGAATCGGTCCTGACACAGATATCTCTTCACTATACTTTGTTGTCTCTGATGTACATTTGCTGTAGCATAAACTGTGTTACTTTACCCTTCAGATGAAAACACCACAGTAGGAAAATCTGTCTGCCTCAATTTGATTTGAAGCTTGAAGTTCCCAAGAAGCTACATAAAATATTCCTGTATAAGTAATTTTGAGGTTATGTTCCTACTTTAATACCATGCTTATACAAATGGACTGGGCTTTCCAAGGAGCTTAGAAGTGGCTTGAAAAACTTTGTAAAGGTCTGAAGGTTGCATAGCATCTTATTATCATAGATCACCATGTCCTAAAGCCTGCTGTGGTCAGAAGGCAGCTGAACTGTGAGGGGAAGAAAGAAAGTAAGAGCAGCTAAGTCCATATTTTTTTTTTTCAGCAGAACTGTGACAATGTCTGTGCCTGACATAACATAGTTTAGAAACATTTAATTTTTGCCTTCCTGCCCTTGCTCCCTGACAGACGAGTTATTCATTATTTTTTAACACCAGGTGTGAATTCTCATACAAATAGCCATACAGGTTCTTCAGAGCAAGAAGTGCTCAGCAATACGTTACAACTGGCCTGATCCTTGCTTCAAAACAGGTGCACAGACATACCTTAACAATTTCCCTCCACTTAGGAGGAAGCGTACACTTGAAAGAAATTATGCTCAGACTTGAGATCTCTTCAAAGTTATTTTCTATGGAACACGATGGATTTTACTGTCAAGTATCAGCATCCCTTCTCTTTTAGGTTAGTAAGAGACACAACACACAAGTAGATTGTAGCTAATATGAATAACCACTCCGTAACCAAAAGTTTAGGTTAGTAAGATATACAACATGCAGGCAGATTGTAGCTAATCTGAATAACCACCCTGTAATCAAAAGCACTGGAGATGTAACGGTCTACAGTACCAATTGCTTTGAGCTACTTATGTGCTCCTGTTACAAAGAGTTGCTAAAGTAGGTGCACCCACCAGTTTTTTCCACTCACAGTGCCAGGTACATTTATTTTTGCAAAAGACGTATTTGGGATCTGCAAGCACAACAAAGTATAGTTTCTCAGAGACAGTCAGCTTTCTTTGTCCAAGTAAAAAGCAAGGACAATATGGGGCAATGGGTATAAGCTGGAACATAAGGGGTTCCAAAGAAATACAAGGAAGAATTTATTCACCATGAGGGTGAGGGGGCACTGGAACAGGCTGCCCAGATGGGTTGTGGAGTCTCCTTCTCTGGGGACATTCAAAACCCACCTGGATGAGTTCCTGTGTGATCTACTCTAGGTGGTCCTGCTCTGGCAGAGGATTGGACTAGATGATCTTTCCAGGTCCCTTCCAACCCTTAAGATTCTGTGATTCTGTGATGACTTAGGTTAAGAGAACTGGTATCTGCAGAAATACTAGGTTTAAGTCTTTGAGAGATCTTTATTTTTAGTTGTAAGTGGAGAACCATCCAGGAAATCAGTGGGCACACCTTCCTTCATAACTGGCTCCATGAAAGAGGAGTACAAGGTATCTGCTGACAGAGAGCTGCCTTCCCAGACTTGTTAGAGTTAATGGAGAGAGAAAGGCTACAGCTAGTATCTTGCTGGAAATGACTGAATACAGGGTCATATCATTCCAAACAAACTGAAGAGGAAATACAGGAAGACTAATCTATCTCCATAGGCAGAAGTTAGTGTTTGGGTGTACTATCTCCAGTCCTATTAAATTCCCATTAAAAATCAATTTATTTGCACCAAGATTTCATTATCTCTTTTTCAATAACCTAAAGCAAATGCCTTCTGTGCTTCACCAGTTTCTTGAGTCTAGTTTGCAACATTTCTTCAAAGTTTTTTTATGGTCAATAGTCACAGAACTTTATATGCTGCCTAAGTACTTAGATTTTTGTTTATCCTCTGGAGCCACAAGAAATTCCCATGCTGAATCATAACAGGAAAATTGAAGTGTCCAAAACAGTTGTAATTTATCAGTTGAAAAGTGACAAGTGACAGTTTTGCTTCAAGTTTTACCAATTAGATTGGTTTTTTTTCCCCCCTACTATAATTATGTTTTAAGGTAAAGTATATTTGAACTGGATTTTTTTTTCCAGACCAAAACCATTTAAACCAAGAGTTTTCCTCAAAAGGTTTTAGAATTTATTCTGTTGATATTTCATATAAAAAAAAAAATTCAATGAAAATTTCTGTCCGGTTGTATTACTAGTGATACAAAGTTTAATCTAGATGCTCCCATATTTACTTCTAATGGTTATTTTATGGTATAATGCACTTAAAAAAACTATTAATATAAAAAATTAATGTACATCTATCTTTGACTAAAAAAGAACAATGCTTTTTTGTCCTTGTTGGCCATTCTGCATTTGGACAATGAAAGGCCATTCCTACCATAAATTCTTACAACTTTTATTGTGCTGCATTCATGAAACCAATTTCTCCTTTTCAAATGTTGATAAATAAGTAAGTAATAATGATCTGAATTTATATGTATTATATACCATTTAAAGATAAAGCAAGCACACAATCTTGCATTGTTCTATGTCAGGGCACCTGTAATGCAATATAAAGCTATGGCTGTGAATGATGTTTTAAAAGTTTATTTATGGTTTGCAGTGTTTCAAATAAGGTTCAAAAATGCATACACAAATGAAAGCTAAGCTATTCTTCCTTTACAGTCACTTATGGTAAGGAATCAGCAATTTGTTTTCTTGTGACAAGGTACAGCTCCTTCAAGCTATGCTTTTATTAAGACATGGCTGGAAGGATGGTGGCACAGCTGAAGACTTCAGCTGTTCCTCTTTGTAGTCACATGACTGGGACTGGTATATATTCATTTATGAGTTAAGGTATATACCTTGTATATAGCCTCTTTTTCATTCTCCTCGGGGATTTCAAGACTGTAAGGTGAATTTTATTTGCAATTACCTGTCTGCAAACCTCTTTACCTGTATTCTACTTTTCCTTTATTCTTCAATATACTACTTCTATCTTTTTTGCCAGCAGCCTCTGGAGGAGGCACTAATCAAATTTCACTGCTTAATTCTGCAATAACTTGTTTGTTTGCTTTGTATGAGAAGGAACAGAAAAATTATGACAAATTATTAGCCAGAGGAGCAATCTCTTTCTGACTCTGTTGTATGAGGGAAAGAAACTTATATGAGAGCAGATCTGTTACTAATTCTGCATGGTGCCGCAGCTAGATCTCCATGCTGCTTATGGAAGAATATGAGGGAAGTATAAGGCCAAGTGTCAAGGAAGGAGTATTTGCCACCTGTGAGCTCTGAAAAGCCACCATTGGCATCACTCTCATTTTACTATCCATGGTCCCATGACATCTGAGTTAAGAGTATGGATTTACATCGGCTGCTGGGGAAGAACCTGAGCATAGCCTGGACTGTGTCCTCCTCACTGCCCCAAGGGCTCATTTGACTTGGAACTTGGGGTCTTTGACAGGAAGGAGGGAGGGGAAGCTGCTAAATGTGAAGTGGGACTGAGAAATCAGCAGATACTGAAGTGGATTTCCCTGTCCAACTTGGACAGTTTATTATCCTCCACTCCAGACACTGCTTTTCACTTTTAAAACAGTCCTTCAGCAACCCTTCAGATTGAAGTGTCCATAGCATCCCAGACACTTTTCAGCTTTTGTGTTGATTTCTAGACTTGGACTACTGATAGTGGAAATTATTCTTTTTTTTTTTTTAATATGAAAATCACAATTACTGTCAAGAAATAGGAAGTATCATTGAATTTTCTCTTGAGACAGAATAGGAGTTAATGGCCCTAACAGCTCTTAAACAACTTTTGATCTTTTTGAATTAATTACCAGCAAAGAAAGTGGCTGAGCTACTTGTGAGTCCACAGAAGTTGATAATTGTTCTCTGGAAAACATTAAGGATGAATATCACTTTCTTACTGTGAGACTTTAATGTTATCGTTCACAGTCAATAGGGACCTAAGGTCAGGAAGCAAACAGTGTCCCTGTTGCCCACTAATTATTCAAATTCAGCACAGAATCTGATACCTCCAGTCATGAGCTGACATAGATAGTATCTTGAAATAAATGTTATCACCATGGTTTTTAGGGGACTTCCTGGGTCCAATGTCACATCCATTTGAAGTTCAAGATAGCTTCTCTGAAAATTAAACCTGTACGCTGCAGACATAAACACATTGCTGCTGACTATCAGTCTAGGGCTCTGTATTAGACTTGTTGGAATCAATGGTCCAGGGCATCTACACTTTCATACACTTATTTCATCTCTCCAGGTAAGGACTCAGTTTTTCCTCCAGGTGCAGTTATTGTCAGATCCATTTTGCCTTGCTATTTACATATTTATTAAAACATTCTACATTCTGACAGACTGTCCTAACTCTGGGCCTCTCTTTATGCTTTCCTCTATGAGCACTATCAAAACTGACTCTTCAGGCTTGAAAATGGTAGTTTGAAATCTTCCCTGAATCTCTTTATCTATCCCTATACCTTAAGATACCAATTTTAGTTTCAAGGTAGAAAAGTCTGCTCCTCGTTTTCAGTTTAGGACAGAGGGCAATGTCTTGTCACTAACACCCAAAGTGTATTTCACTTGCCTTCATCTGCTCCTTCCCTTTGTCTTCAAACAGACAAAGGGTAAGAATACAGTACATTACCTCTTTGTCATTACAGTCTACCTACTGTAGCTGGATAGTGTTATCATGAGTCATAGAAGTCTGATATTATCTGTGGCAATGAGTTCTACAAGCTAATGATACATTATACAAAACATTCTTCTTTGGAAAGATTACTCTACTGGCTTTTGGTTGTCTTTTGGCAATCAGCTACGCTTTTTGACTTTCACAATACAGCATAATTTTATGTACCTAAATTGCATATTCTCTGTGTTTTCTCTCTCAGACAACTCTGACCCTTTTTTTCCTTTGTGTTCATGCATCTTAACCTTATTGAAAGCTGCCCCTGTCTGTCTCATGCCTTTTGCTTCTCTCAAGACCTGTGATTTACACCGTTCTCTGTAGAAATGTTGAAGCTCTGAGCTGCATTAACAAAGAACTCAAATTTTAGGAGTGGATGTTCCTGTTTGACAGTTAACCATCACTCCATATTAAGGTGATGAGAAGTTAATGGAACAGTGTAGAGAAAGGTAAAAGATAAAGCATCTCTAATATTTTGATTTACAACAAGAATCCAGGCTCACAGACATTTTCAATCCTTAATTCAAGAAGAAAATACGATTCTGTCCCAAGTCAGCTAAAAATTCTACTGATAACGAGTACAATATAGAACAGATGAATCACAGAAGCATAGAAACAAAGAATCATAGAATGGTAGGGAATCTAGGGGACCTTTAGAGATTATCTAGTCCAACCCCTTGCAGAAGCATAGGAACATGTTCAGGTGAGTTTTGAAAACCTCCAGAGATGGACACTCCACACCCTCCCCGGGCAGCCTGTGCCAGGGCTCCCTCACCCCCACAGTATACTAGTTTTTCCTTATGTTTAAATGGAACTTTTTGTATTCCTACTTCTTTCCATTACCCTTGCCCTGTCACTAGATACAGTAGAAAAAAGGGATGCCCAAACTTCCTGACATCCACTATTTATATACTTGTAAACATTAATGAGATCCCCCCTTGGTCTCCTCTTCTCCAGACTAAACAGCCCCAATTCCTGCAGCCTTTCCTCATAAGGAAGATGCTCCAATCCCTTGCACTGGACTCTGTCCAGAAGTTCCCTGTCCCTCTTGATCTGGGGAGCCCAGAATTGGACATAGGACTCTAGATGAGGTCTCACCAGGGCAGAGTAGATGGGGAGGAGAACCTCCCTTGACCTGCTGGCCATGCTTTTCTTGATGCATCCCAGAATGCCATTGGCCTTCTTGGCCACGAGGGCACATTGTTGGCTCTCGTTTAGTTTGTTATCAACCAGGAAGGACTCCCAGGTCTCTGTGCAGAGCTACTCTCTTATGTTTCTTACATTTAAGCTCCCTATAAGTCTGGAAGAGACAAATTGCCCTCCCTTTTTGATCAGTGTTCTGGATATGATGGTCAGATAATTTATCAAGAAATCAAAATAGAGATTTTTCGTGTAACAGTCTCTATCAGTGATGTAAACTAAGTGAAAGACACATTAAAAACTACTCCAGGCCCATTGCTTACATGAACTGTATAAGGAGATATAGAAAGCCCATATGATCCATTCCATGCAGAAAGCAATGACACTTTTCCACTGGCTTCGTTGAGAGTTAATTAGCTGCGTAAACAGAAATTGATCTTTCTGTTCATTTACAGTGTAGTAAAGCCCCACATACTGACTTTACATTGACTGTGGGATCTACAACATCATTTTGACAGCTTTGATTGAAAAGAAGCAGTTAAAAACTGTCTGTGAATAAAAACTGTGATGCAGGGTTTGGTACCTCTCAGAATTCCTAACTGCTTGAAACTCATAGAGACAGTCTCTGTGCTCAGCTGAGAAACAGCCTATTTCTGAGGAAAAGATTCACTGCCATTCAATAGAAAAATAGAAACTCTTGTTACAGTGCTGTCTGTGTTATTCAGACTATGCCTCCAGAGTGCAGAGACTGTATATGTAAGCACCCTCTGCTAATTAATACTGCACTATCACCTCACTAATTAATGCATAATAGAAGAACTCTCCTGCCGCCTTCCAAGATAATACAGAATTTGGACAAATGTAGCCATGGAGTGTTGCTCAATGGAGTGTGCTGAAGCCAGAGACCCTGGGAGAAGATCTGGACACAGAAGGTGCATCTCAGTTACAAAGAAATGTTCAGCACCATTCCCTCCCTCCCAGTACAATCTCACAGCTAAAGAAAGCAAGTTTTTGAGTGACATAGGATATTTTAAGATATTTTACTACAAATCAAGCATTCTTGTGCATTTACACTGAGGGTTATCTAAGCCAATCCAACTCATAAATGTTTTTTTATCAGTGTAATACGAGTGCATGTTCCAAACAAATTGGCTATGTGTCTTAAGTATTGCAGAACTTGCTGGACCATGGTGGAAGGCAAATATGAGGAAGACTAGGAAAATATATTCTGGTATGCTTTGAACATGTATTATATGTTAGAATAACCTGTGACTTTCTTTCCTCCCAGTGTCATTGTTACCACTGAAGAAACGCTCACCATTGCATAGGTTGTTATGAGAAAGACAGTCTCATCTCTCAGAGCACGTAAACCCACACAGAATCAGTGCCAACTTTTTCTTTTAAGAAGGTGGGCTGGAAGACTGAGGATAAGATGACCCTGCCTTTGTCAACTCTAAAGAGAAAGTTATGCAAATAGTGATAATGAAATATCTATGGCCTAATGCAGTTTCTAGGCTGCCCGTGAAGCCAGGACTTTTTCCTTGAAAGGAGTCTTGATAGTGATGCAGAACTTGGCTGATCACCAGTCTCATATGGCATCAGCTAGTACATTGAAGGTCCTCACATCAATGACACAAGCAATGATTTTAATGAGTAACTGCTGATGTTAATGAGCAATTGATTGCCAGTGCAACTGGACAGTATGTAGTTCTGGATTTTTCATTCTGCAGTAACACTTCTGGCTACAGGTATTTTCCTCACAAACAAAAAGTGGAAAGCAAGTGCTGGATACCAGTAGAGAATTTTCTGGGTTGTAGATATCTGAAAGGGGAGATTTAACTGGAGAACAGTCAGAGCTGCTGACTTCTCACGAGAAATAAAAGCACTTTCCTAATTATCGGACAAGATGTATCTGGAAAAACCAAAGTGTAGAAGTAAAGGAAATGAAGGCATTTCAACAGTCTCTGAGTGCAGAAGAGAGGTGGCATTTGAGGATAGCACAGGCTTTCTTGCAATCAGTCAAGAAGATATTTGAAATTCTTTTTGAAAACATGGAGAATGGATGGAATAAGGACTGCAGCCTCTTCCTGTGGGTCACCTGAGTTGGACCCACATTCTTCCCCTCAGTTGACCTTGTTGGCTACACACATGTGGAAAAGGAATTACAAAAATGCTGGGATGGCCCCTTTTCTACTTTCTCTCCCTCTCTGAGAGCTGCCATGGTGCTGGGAATATGAAATTCTACATGTTTCAGATGTCGAGAGATCAGGGTTATGACTGCATATCTGAGCATCTCTCAGGAAGAAGGATGTATATGACTGTACCCTGGCCCTATGTAGATGGACCTGCACCATGCCTCAGTGACTTCAGGAAAGAAAACTGCTGCTGGGAGGGAGCAACAACTGTAGATATCTGGGGAGCATGCCCAGGTGCAGCCTGTGCATGGCCTCAGTGGATGTTGAGTATGATTTTTGCCAAAAAACATCATCCAACTGTGCTTCTCTGTCTTCTCAACTCAGCTGTTCACTCTCATGTCCACTGTAATTTCTTTGTGGCTTTTTAATGCTGACAAATATTGTCCACTGCAGGTATAATTTGGTGCTTAAAGTCATAAAGGCAATTTTACACACATTTTCTGGAACCATCATTTGTGAACAATGAGCTTTTCTACAGACATACGAGTTTAATAACCCTAAGGCTCTTCTAATTTACCCCAGCAAGCTGATACAAATAATTTAAAAATTAACTTTTTCTCCCCCACTTTGATTCCTACCCCAGTACAGTTATTGGGAATAGAGATCTACAGAGTGAAGACTCAAAATGTATCTGCATCCTTCATCTTCTGTGCCTGTAGCTCTGTCCTCGATTTCCAGAATTAACTCAAATAAATTATACATTTCTACATGCTTAACCAAGAAATATCTGCACAGTGATGGTGCAGAGTCACTCAGAAGGGAAAAAAATCTGACCCTGTAGTACCATGGATGACAGCTATTTTTGGCTTTTGGCTGACACATTGCCACCTGAGATAATTTGCTAAGAAAGAAACTAATGAAATTACTGTAGTGCCAGACAAAGAAGGAAAAAAAAAATAGGAGGAAAAGAAAAATGCCCATCAACATCACAATGCAAAATAATGAAAATTCTCCCCATGTGTGAACTTCTCAAAAACATTTCCATGGAGCCCTAGCTCCTAATTTTGCTTCAATTTGAAGAGCAGATAACTGGAGTTTATCAAAAAGGAGATAGACATGAGTTTTAGGAAGGCAATGTAATGAACACTCTAAGGAAATTTCAGTAGGGGTGAGCATTAATACTATTTTTCTCTACCCTGAAACTTGTTCCCTTCACACATAAGCCATAGCTTTCCCATTAGCCTATATCATCCTGGCTCTGTATTACTTTCGAACACTTAAATTCATTGCAGTGCTATCCAAGGCTCAGACAAGCTGGTTAAGATCCTTCTGGGTAACTGTGCCAGGTGTACAGAGGGAGCAATGATGGGTCTGCTTAAAATTATACTTAAATTGTTCCTTTTCCACGTGCTGACAATTATTCACAGGGAGTTATTTCTGTACTTGTCAGGGAGAGCCCACACAAACAGTGGACTTGTGAATTGGTGTTCAATGCATGGCCCTTTAGGGTGAAGTGATGAGCTAGCTGTAGTTTTAGAGAAGGAAATACATTCATCTCTATGTCAGACTGGTATGCTTTACACATTTATACATTAATTTGATTCAGAAATAGGCACCTGCCATTTTTTACTGACCTTCTTTTTCTGGTCATCTTCAAAATCTGCTTTTTGCAGTCTATATTTTTAATCTTATTTTTTTTCCTCTTGCTGATTTCTTCTTGTCCTAAAGCAATTATTTTAATTTTCTCCTTTCAAATCATTTAAAGGAACTTGTCTTGTGGTGTTTATTCATGCACACTCTTCAGTTTTCCTGTAAATAAGTATTTTACATAAATGACAGCACAAAAGGGCATTAGAAGGAAATCAGAGTCCAGTACCTAGCGGCAGATATCCTCAGCCTGCTGAAAACAAAACATCCTGAGCCCTGAAAGCTGAGCCTGTGCAGTCAGCAAGAGCTGGTGCAACAGCAATTTCATCCTTTAATATTCATGTTCTGAGTATTTTAATGCTGGGAGGCAAATCTATTCTATCAAAAAATGAGAAAGCAGTATTTGTTTCCAACAATTCAGTCTTTGTTTTAGCCACAAGGTTACCTGACACACTCCATCCCACAGTGGCAGTGGGGAGCAATCCTTGTGCATGGCTTGGATGGATGTACTCTGCATTGGGTGGAAAACTGTCTGAATGGGCAAGGCCAGAGAACAGCAGTGAATGGCATTAAATCCAGTTGGAGGCTGCTCACCAGTGGTGTTCCCAGGGCTCAGTGCTGGGGCCTGTTATGTTTAACAACTTTATCAGCAATTTGGATGGAGATATGAAGTGCACCATCAGTAAATTTGCTGATGACACCAAGGTGGGCAGGTGTGTAGATCTGCTTGAGGGGAGGAATGCTCTTCAGAGGGACCTGGACAGGCTGGACCGATGGACTGAGGCCACCTACATGAGGTTCAGAAAGGTCAAGTGCTGAGTCCTGCACTTGGACCACAATAACCCCAGGCAATGCTACAGGATTGGAGCAAAGTGTCTGGAAAGCTGTCCTGCACGAAAGGACCTGGGGATGTTCATTGACAGCTGGCTGAACATGAGCCAGCAGTGTGCCTATATGGTCAAGAAGGCCAATGGCATCCTGGCTTGTATCAGAAATAGTGTGACCAGCAGAAGTGATTGTCCCCTTGTACTCGGCGCTGGTGAGGCTGCACCTCAAATACCGTGTTCAGTTCTGGGCCTCTCACTACAAGAAGGACATTGAGGTGCTGGAGCATGTTCAGAGACTGGCAACGAAGCTGGTGAAAGGTCTGGAGAACAAGTCTGATGAGAAACAGCTGGGACAGCTGGAGTCATCTAGTCTGGAGAGCTCTCCACAACTACCTGGAGTGAGGTTGTAGTGAGATGGGTGTTATTATTATGAATAATCAGACAAGAGGAAATGGCTGCAAGATGTTCCAGGGGAGGTTTAGATTTGAGATTAGGAAGAACTTTGCGACTAAAAAGATTATTAAACACTGACACAGGCTGCCCAAGGATTCTTCACAACCTTGTATTGGTGAGCTAGAGTTAACATTTTCTGAGGTTTGATGATTTGAAACCTACAGAAAGGCAATGATAATAAGAGGACCTCTGATCTCATGTCTCTCCCACTTTTTTCTGCCACTTTTTTCCACATAAAGGCAGTTTTCTTAACTATTGTCTTTAAAGCATGATGTTTACTATAGCTCTGACAAGACCATCATGAACAAGTGAGGTCTATCATTCAGAACTAGCAGAGGGAGAAGTCCCCATAATTTCCATTCTGCATGTGAAATAAGGTTGTAGTATGCAATATGTCTGTTTCTATCTTTTGCAATCCCAGTTGATGACCAGGATGGAAATTGTGAAATAACCAGATAGTCACATTGACAGTCAAAAAATTACTTTTAAATGTTTAGTTTTTTGGGTTTGGGCTTGGGTTTGGTTTTTTTTGTGTTTTCCTGAAATATCCATAGGACAGTGATTTTGTTTTCACACATGGCTTTGTTTAAGAAATACAAATTCCGATGCTGTTAGCAGAGATCCTGTGATGGCCTAGGTACATACAAACCTTGCTGGGCAAATATTTTGCTATGCTTTGAACATGACAGGACAAGCATGCAGTAGGAGGATTTTACGGTCATGTAATCCCTCTACCTCCTCTTCCAGATGGGGCAAAGATGTCTTTCCTTTTACCTGTCTCTGTCCTATGTCAGTACATTTAAGTAGAAATGGAGAGGTACTGAGGTTACATCCATAGAGTAAAACACATTTTTCCTTTTCCAATTCCCCAAATAAGGTCAGGAAATTCTCTCTGTGTTCATGGACTTTCTGCAAGCTGGCAAAGAGGCTAAATTAACTGCATACATTATTCATTACAAATTATTCACTCTATGCAGCACATACTGATTGTTTAGAAAATTCATTCTTTCTGCCCTAGAAATGTCACTGGCTGTAATTCATTACTTCATCATTGATAAATTCTGTTGATTGCTTGACTAGTTGCTTTAACTAATCCAGGATTATGGTTTGCAAGAATAATAATAGCCACTTCTCTTGCACTTTGTACTTGAGGATCTCAAAACACGGTTTCAAAATGCTAATTAATCCCCAGAGCACCTAGGAGGTGAAGTATTCCTATCCTTACAGCAGATTTGTAGCTCTTGAACTTTGTTGGAAGGTGGAAAGACATTCTGCTGACTCACATAAGCCACCAGGTCAGGTGGATCTCATTAGCTCCAACCAGCCAAGATAAAAACTTGCCCCCCCCACCCCACCCAGCCCAAAAATCAACTAAAAGAAGGTGGGGAGAGTGAAAGAAGAGTAGGTAGTATTTTTGCTAGCTGCTTGCAGAAGCATTGGTAGCATCTTTGGATTCAATGTCTTAGTACAGTTGTTGAGGTAGTTGAATACATGATAGTTAAATGAGAATGAACTCCAGTTGAGTTCTAGTTGCACTTGCTGGCTAAGTTGAAGCTTTCAGACTTTTTTTTTACTTATTTTGTAGAGTGCATTTCTAGACTTGCCCATGCTAGCAGCCCAAAAGTTATGTAAAATGAGTTTACTATGTACCTGTAGCTAATCTGTGCAGCTGCAAAAGGTCGGAGCTGCTTTGTGTTCTGTGCTAAACATGCAGTGACTATTTGTCTTTGACATCTTCATGTTTGGTAGCCTGACACTTTCTTGCTTGAAGATGAAAATATTTGACAACTGGTAGAAGAAGCTGTCTATCACCTAAACTGGTGAACATGACAGACTGGCAAACAAGTTAGATGGATAAGGATGTTCTTTGCCTAGGATAACTTCTGGGCAGTAGAATGGCTACAGTGGAGTTTTGAAAGCCATATACTGTAGCTGGATGATCTTTGGCTGGTATAAGGACTAGCAAAATAAGAGGATTTTTTTTCCCAAATATCTGTTTCCCTTTTGCTCTTTCACTTTCTCATCTGTGGGGAAACTGGAGTATAGAAGACCAGAGGAACTTATTTGCTGTCTGAAACATGGGGAGATACAGGGATTTGAGTCTTATCTCAAAGTTTTTCATGAGCAGCCACCTTGTGGTGTTCTAAATGTTACCTGAATTTGTTGGTCTCTTAAGAGATCAAGTAGTATGATAGCTAAGCACTGCTGTGAAATGGAGCTCTGAAAGAGAAGCATGTTGTGCTCTGCAGCTAAGGAATGTCAAAGAAAACCTACTAATGAAACTGTATTCATTGTCAGTGGATGTTTCTAGTGACAGTAAAGGACATGGGCTTTGACCAAAGGCAATGTAGTATTCTTTTAAAAATAAGCAGAACTGGAAATTTAGGTGAAACGTGTTACCAGGGCTACATAATTTAATGCATACTCAGGAGAGGGCAAAGAAATGTGGGGAGTGGCTGCAGAACTTTTAATGCTGCCTTTGTCTAGGAGTGTGAAGTATGACAGCTAGCATTTGTGCTTTAAAAATGTAATTACTATCTGAGGAAGTGAATCCAGATAACCATCAAAAGCAGAAGGAATAAGAGATAGAGGTGGGTTCACAGCTCTGCAGAACCTGGGTGCTAATGTTTTCCTGGAGCAAATATATTTTTTTGAAAAAGAAGAGGAGGGGAAAAAAATAATCAACTTAAAACCCCTGAAATCCATGAGCAGTCATGGTTCAACGGAAAAACAATAGTTTGTCTGCCAGGGGTATTTAGACAAAAATCCTGACAAACAAAAGCTTACGTATTGCTGAAGGTTATACTGCAGGTCTCTACGGCATTGATATGACTACTTGATTAAATAAGAGTAGAAGTGGTACAGAGAACTGATGCTTAAATTTTTGGTAAAATATTCTAGGAAGGATTGACTGGGTCCATATGACCTAATTCTAATCTTTCTTGCACCATCAGACGAAGGAATTGCTTTCTGGAGGCTAATGGCTTTAGACTTGCATGTAAATGAGGTGGAAATCTGATCTTAAATCTCTAGGAAGCAAAAAGTGGTGACAGGATTTACTGCAAACCTCTTCCACAGAGGAAGTCTGTGGGAGCTGGCAGGGAGGGGTTGTGTAATTAGAGGAGCCTTTAGCAGTGCCATCCATTCTGCACTTGTCCTCCCATTTCAGTGCTGGTGAGCATGGGGATTTGAGGAAGAAGAAGGAGGTGACAGAATAGCTGTGAATGTAACTCTGCAAGGGATTGTCCCACATTCCACAAGGATGTGTTTGTATTATCCCTTCCTGCCAATATTTTTCAGGCCAAGTTTCTTGACTGTCTGTACTGACTCACCTTGAGGTGTGTTTGGGGCATATGAGCAGTAGCCCTGGTGGGGAGTCCATATGACCAGCAGCCCAGGGGAAACATAGGCAGTTGTAATTTCCTCAAGACACAGTGACAGTTTCACATCTCTGTTTATCTGAGATCACAAACATGGTGCAGTGGAGCAGATAATACTAGTACTCCATTTCCCCGCTGCAGGACTCTTCAAAACCTTAGCAAGGTGGAAAGGGATCAGTACATTGGACCAAGAGCCTGCCTCTCCTGTGGCTGAGTCTTGTGTTGGAGCAGCATGAACATAGCCTCAAGTTTCACCAGGGGAGGGTTAGATTAGCTATTAGGGAAAAAAATGCTTCACCAGAAGAGTTATTGAACATTGCAACAGTCTGCCCCGGAAGTAGTGGGGTCACCATCCCTGGAGGTACTTAAGAGATGTGCAGATGTGGTGCTGAGGGGATATGGTTTAGTGGTGAATGTGGGAGCATTGGGCTAATGGTTAGACACAATAATCTTAGAGGTCTTTTCCAATCTGAATGACTCTGTGGCTAGATTTAGTTTTGCCATAATGGTGATAAGGAAAGAGCAACCAGGGAAGACAAGATGAGCCACTCTGCCTATCCTCACTTTCAGTTCCCTACATGTTCCAGCCTTGCTTTGCTCTGGTTTCTCCTTTCTTTTCATGGCCAGGCACTGTATCTGCTCATGTGATCTGGTGATACTGTGCCAGTGTGTAACAAAGCTGATTCCTATGTGTGAAGCTCACAGATGTATGCAGATAAAAACGGGTCTAATGTCCAAGAGATATAGACTTTTCCTTGTGCAGACATCTGTCTTTCTCTGGCACCTTTCTGGCACCTGTGTGACAGTGAGGAGGGCAGAATGAGCCCAAATATAAACCAGAGAGGCTGAACAGCTACTTTGTGCTAAAGAATGAGGTTTCAAGTCAGTGAGAATTACAGTAATTTTCCTGTTCAAAGGGCAAAGAAAACAATAGCATGCTTGTCTTGGATATCAGATATCTGAAAAAGCAAATGGATTCCTGGTGTAGCTTTATGGGTTTCAACAAAATTAGCCTGGGATCAGCAGCAGGCAAGCACTTGAAAGTTTTCAGGTGAGCAGTACTAAGGGAATACCTCTTTAACCTCTGTGGAATGGATAATATTTTTGCTGTTCTGTTATTTGTGGGCTCAAAGACTGACTGAGGTTGGTGTCCATTCATTCTTCTCTCTAGAAAGATGTACATGTGCTTGCAAGCCCAGGCTCGTGGAGCCTATGTACCTGGGAGTGGCATTAACAGGGCAATGAGCCTGAACTGTTCCTTTTCTCTGAGTGAGCACCAGGATGCTCAGGTGAGACAGGAGAGAGAAGCATGTTCCACTAAATCCTATGCTGCTAGCTCTGCTCTGTGCCTTCAGGGCTACCAGAAGGCCATTTCCCATATATGCTGTCTTTCATTCTTCAGAGGAGAAAAAAAGAGTAATATTCTGGCACTACCTTCATGATATGGAGTCATAGGATGGTTTGAATTCGATTCTGTTTGCCTTAATCTGTTCCTTCACTTGCTCTCTGCTGCCTCTCACCTTTTTTTGTACTTTTCCCTTCTTGCTTCACTTCTTAATGAAATTTGATCTCCCTATTTTTTTTATTCCCTTGAATCATCAACAAAAACCTGGCATGACTTTTTTAAAGACTTACTATTAATATACTTATTTTATAACTTTAATTACTGCTACCTCTTGGGGAATTCCTAAGTAATTTCTAGAATACAACTACTTACTGTGCTGTTACTTTACCATTTCGTCGTTATTCTTCTGTGTAGTTGTAACTTTTGTTATCTAAATATTATCTCTCTGATGAGCATTCCCATTAGGCTATGATTTTTTTTCCCTCAAGAAAATATCTAATTTGCTTAATTGCTTTCACTCATTTGCTTAACTCCTGTGTTACTACTTTTGAGAACACTTGGCATTTCTTACTTTTAAGTACAAGAGGAACTTCTTAAGGAAGAGGAAGGTGGCTTCATCTTTGAGGGAGCTCACTTACCATGGTGGAAATATTCAGTAGCCTTTTTCAAAAGGATAAAAGGCCAAACTACCAAAAGCTTTAGTTTCTGAAGAGGTTCAAAAAAGGGAAGGGGGAATATTATTTTCTGAATACTACCAAAAAAAAAAGTTTAGTGGGTGCTGAGATGGAGTGAATATTTTGCTCTTTTTAAGCTGAAGTTAAATATTCTATGCAGGATGTATTCAGTAACGGCAATTCAATTTGAAATGAAGCATGATTTTTTTTTTTGGCATACTTTAGACTTTTAGAAGTGTAAAGATGGAAGGGATCATGAAGGATAATCTGGACCAACCTTCCATGGGAAAGGGAGCTTAAATGAGATTGACACCCTGTCCAATCACACCTTGTAAGCCTCCTGCAATGGGGACTTTACCACATCCCTGGGGTGGTTCTTCCAGGGAATGATTGTTCTCACTGTAAAAAAACTTTATTTTTTATGTCAAGATGAAACCTCTCCTGGTACAACTTGCACCTATTGCCCCTTTTCTCCATGTGGCTCCTTGTAGAGGGAGAGCCTTCATCCTCTCTGTAGCTACCCTTTAAGTACCGAAATACTGTGAAATACTGTTTCACTGAGCCTTGTCTTCTCCAGGGAGAAGAGGCCTAATTACTTTTACTCTTTTCTCATAAAGAAGGTTCTCCAGCCCTTTAATTATCTTCATGGCCCTCCTTTGGATCCTCTCCAGTCTGTCCACATCTTTCTTGAATTGTGGAGACCAGAACTGGACACACAACTCTAGGTGCAGCCTGACAAGCACTGAGTAGAATGGGATGATACTGTTAGTAATATCATTCATCTGTAGCTCAGGATCCTATTTGTCTTTGTTACTCCAGTGGCACACTACTGCTTCATGTTCAGCTTGCTGTCCACCAGGATCCACGAGTCCCTTTCAGCAAGGCTGCTTTCCAGCCACACAGGTCCTACCCTGTACAGGGCTCCTTGGTTATGCCTTCCCAGGTGCAGGACTTTGTACTTGTCTTTGTTAAACTTCATACTGCTCTTGCTAGCGCATTCTCCCATTCTCCCAGGTCTCTGTAAGACTCCAGTTTGGTGTCATCAACAAACTTAATAAGGGTGCTTTTGGTCCCATCATCCAGATCTGTTTTGAAGATATGGAACAGCGTGGGGCCCAGCACTGATCCCTGGGGGACCTCACTTGTGACAGGCTGCCAGCCTGAGTAAAAACCACCGACCACCACCCTCTGATCTGAGTGCAACCTGCTAGCTCATCTTACAGATCACCATCCAATCTGTGTCTTGACTGTTGAGGAGAAGGTTGTGGGAAGGTATCAAATGCATTGCTGAAGTCTAAGCAAACAACATCCACTGCTCTCCACATGTTGACAGGAGATGTTATGTTGCTGTAGAAAGTGATCAGGTTAGTATGGTATGATTTTCCTTCACTAAGTCTGTGTGGGCTTTTCCCAGTCACAGGCTTCATTTGGTTAGTAATAGTTTCTAGGAGGACTTGTTTTATTACTTTCCCAGGGATTGATGCAAGACTAACGGGACTGTAGTTTTCTGTGTCCTCTTTTGGGCCCTTCTAGATGGGTATTGTGTTTGCTCTCTCATCATCAGAGACATCTACTATCTCCCCCACTTTTCAAATATTAGCTTCTTCTCAACAACCTGAGGTGGACTCTCTCTGGGCCCATAGATTTATGTGACTTGAACAGTTGCAAGACATCACAGAACAGCCTTTCTTCCTCTACTGGTAGGTCAGCACATATGTTGTTGTAGTTACTTGATCTTGTGACCTAGGGTCCAGCTATGCCAGTAAAGACAGAGGCAAAGACGTTATTGAGAATTCTGCCTTGACAGCATTATTAATGACTAGTTTTGCTGCCTTGTTTAACAATGGGCCCATGTCTCCGCTATGCTTCTGCGTACTGCTCACATATCAGAAGATCCCTTTCTTGTTGTACTTGGTATCTTTGGCCAATTTCAGCTCTAGCTATGCCTTAGCCTTCCTTCCTGGGAAATTTGTAATTTTTAAAGCAGTTCCATTACAAATGTAGCCTTATCAATTGCAACATGTTACTTTGTGTTTTCCATTTGCATGTATTCTGTAGATTTTTTTCCTTTGCAATAACCTTGGTTTTTGTCTGTTTGCAATGAGATGCTATGTGTTTAGGCACTGTCACAAAGAGTAGTCTGTGGTAGTTCGTTATTGTTAATATTGTAACTAGTACATTAGTAAAGCAAAGACATCATTAACATCTGCAATACCAGCAGAAGCTTCTCTCTTTGTCTTCCAATTTCTTTAGCACTAGATACCAACAGGTAATAATGACTTGGAGTGCTCATGAAAGATAGTTTCCCCCCAACCTGGTTAGAAAGATTGTCATGAAATTATTGCAATCATTGGATCTTATTCAGATTCTGTTTAATAATAGTTTCTTGTGTAATATAGCATGGTGTTTTTCTCCTTTATCAAGCCTCTCCTAACCTTTCTAGGATTATGTCCACCTCTGTTCCAAGTTAACACACCTGAACACACAAACCTCATGGCTGCCACATCCCTGGTGTATTTAGTAGTAGGGATCATGCCTGCAGGGCTGATCCAAAAGCTCTGTGCTCTTTTATTTCATACAGCTTCTTACCTCGCTGTTGAGTCCTGGTTCAGTGGTGTGTGGTTATGGGTAAAACGTGCAGACCCAAGGGGCAGGATGACATGCAAAGTCTCCTGGTTATTTACTTAGATGTTCTTTGCTCAGTGATTCACAAAATTGTTAGTAGCCACCCTTACTGGCATTACCTCCCTGTGTTTGTAGGCAAAAGGGAGAAAATTGCTACTGATTCTATTTGTAGAATAAGGAAGGGGGAAACATTTGTTCTGCTATGCGGCCATGTAGGTGCCTAATTTCAAATATGAGAAAACTAAAATATTGATGGAATTCCTCTTGTTCCTGGCATTTTCTGTAGTGCTACAGGAAAGTCTAGCTAGGCTTACTTCTCATCTGTCTATAGGACTGCAAAAAGTCCTTCATTTATACAGTCTCAATATCTGCTTAATAAAGGGACAGGCATCATGAGAGCAGTTTGCAACAAATTTATTAGCCAGTCATATGCATTTAATTAATGTATAGCTCTGTATTCTACTTACAGGCAAAATTAATAAAGAACAGAAACAGATGGACCCTTTTATCTTGCAGAAAATGAAGACACACTTAATTCTCTCTGCTGATGATGTAATCCCAGACAGATCTGCTGCCAGCAGTTCTGATGGTAAATTTGTCTGCTGAATTATTCAGAGTGTAAAGAGCATTCAGATCAAGTTTGCCAATTTAATGGCAAACAGCCTGTCTAGGAGAGGTGGCGCTTAATTCATTCCCTGGGTGAATAGGTAGCCTCGCCTGCTCCCTCCTTTACCTTTTACCAACAGAGCCGTTTCACATATTCTCTTAGTACATTGAGAAACCTTACCCAGGAAGCCAAGGAACCAGCTGAGGTGTTTGTGCCAGGAAAATACAGGCTGTGACCTAAATGATCATCTACCAAGGTCAGATAGAGGTTGGTAAATCAGTCCCATGCACAAGAGCCCCCACAGTGATGTTGTTAGCAGCTGCAAACAGTCACTGCAGTAATACTCTCTTATGCCTTGTGTGGTGTTACCAGACAATCATTTAGCATCCTAACAGCAACTTTGATCTGATTAATGCAGCTCAGCAAGAATTTCCACAGGAATCGGTGGTGGGATGCTTTGGAGTGTGTGAACCTAACATTAAGTAGCTCCAGGTGTCCTTCCTGGTGTTAGAGGGCTAAAAAAATGTAACTTCATATTGCAGAATTCTCCTGGAACTGCACATTGTAGGCAACATAATCCCTAAGAATGCATTTGTGTTTTCTTTAGTCTTGAACTCACTAATCATTCATGTTTTTCTCTGTGACCTATGTATTAAGACACAAACAAACAATTCAAGACACAAACATAACAATTCTGCAGTTATATTGATGTAGAGCCAGAACAAAATCCAGGAATGTCAGTGTTTTCTACAGTGTTTATTTAAGGAAAGAATTGTCCCAAGTTATGTATAACATACCGTGCAAGCATAATGAGTATTCAGTTTGAGAACAGCTGTGCAAATGCTCTACTTCTTCCCTACTGTCCCCACCCCACTCACCCCCAAAAATAATTATGGACAAGTACTAAGTCGTCAGGCCTGTTAAAACATTTTTGCTTGAGTAAAAAATATTTTGATCTAACTTACCCCCCACACACCTTTTTGTTCCACCCAATCTCCTCATTCCAAACTCAAAATTCATTTTACATGGGAGGACTTAAAGCTAGCTGATTAATTTTCATGTAAAATATTTGTCAGAGTTTGGCAGTTGACAAAACGTGTATGTCGAGATGAAATGGCTTTTTCCTACAGAAAATTTCTGACATGTTCAATTTGTAGTCAAATAGTTTCAGCACTTGAAACGATGTACTATATTCAGTTATTTTAATGAGATTGTTCAGTAGGCTATTCAGTCATGAGCCTTAGATGCTTTTCTTGAGTCAAAAAAAAGGAAGGAATCACCAAACAGCTGGTATTGGAAAACTGATATTTGAATAAGGGGAGAGGGCAAAATCAGTGGGCCTGGGAATACTGTTAGGCATACTGCAGCAATCAGAATACAAAAGAAAACATATGGTGAAGTGTGACATGATATTCTGTATAATCAAATAATTTAGTGAGATTTAGTGGGTTGCTTTATGACTGACACATGGAATAGAGCAATAATTATTAATCTGTCACTTCCATTGACTTTGACTACACAGGACAATTGGTGCTTGATCTACTCTACAAATCCAGGCTGGTCACATTCTTACTTAAACTGTGCTAATCTATGTTGTCAGAAGCTCAGATTAATTGGTCCTAGGGATGCCCTGTCATGCCCACTTTCCTCTAACAATGTCTCTCCTACTTACAGCTGGGAGACAGGTATGGGAACTGCAATGATGCCTCAGCTCTACTGTGGGAATCTACAAAGCAAAGGAAACCTTGGATGACTAAACAAGTATAACAGTCCCCTCATTGGGA